>NW_026020256.1:505399-1105399 GCF_900185275.1 Solanum verrucosum
ATGTAATGTTGCATGCTATACTTGGATTGTATTATGAGTTACTTCCGTGTCATTATTTATGAAATGTTTATATCTTTTATGTATGAGTATTGTGTTAAGATGGAAAGGATGATTGGTAAGTTCACTTTTGGTGACCTTGATTTGGTACTTAGTGTGGATGGTGGTATGGGACGCTATTCATAAATTGTGCATAGTATAGCTTGGGGTTGCTTGAGGTGAAAGCTTAAGGTAATGAAATGTCTTATATGTTGATTTGGTTCTAATGTGATGAAATAACCTATATGCTGAATTTGATTGTATCTTATGCCTTTTAGGCAAAAGTTCATGTAGTTTTTCTTAAAATAGCATAATACATGGTTTTCAAACCAAATGGCCTTTTTAAGCATGATTTTTGCGTGGCTATCATACTTAGTACATCTAATGCGCTAACCCATATTTGTTTCATTTTTCTAAAAAGTGTAGGGTTTGGACGTGATGTTCTGTTCTTGGAAGATAGGTTTCTAAGGTGCAAGGAGATGAAGATTTGGTGAGTTCTCATAGTTTCGAGGACAAACCCATTATTACCCTTTATGTATTTTACTTTATGTTTAGAGCTTTTGTATGGGTTGTGTCCCAATGTTTTATTTCTTATTTTTATAGATGGTTTGAGACAAAGTATAGAAAAAAGCTTTCGATTTCTTTCATGAAAAATGACTTGGATTATATTTAAAGAAAAGTTTTAAATTCCAAATTATTTTCCCATGCTCTTATGTTCATGAATGCTATGAGGCTTTTATGAGACCCTTCGGGGTCAAGTATGCCGTATCACTTCCAGGGTGTAGGCTTGGATCGTGCCAAACATGGTATCAGAGCATAAGATTTTGGAATGGTTTAGGATGTCTCAAACCACATCTAGTAGAGTATTGTTCATAGTGTGAAGCGCACCACATTTATGAATAGGAGGCTATTTGATTTTAGAAAAGTCTCACTTTTTCATTCTTCAAGTTGTTCCATAGAGTTTAACTCCATAATGTCTCTCTCCTATTCCTTATCCGATTGTCATTACGATATGACCACTTGAAAGGTTTATGCTACAAGGAGTGAGGGAGAAAGGTTGGTTGTGATGCCCTTTATGGCTATGTGAGTGATAGATATGATGTTGTCTTTAGTATGAATGGGTTGCTTTATGGGTATGTTTAGTTGATGCTAGAACCCGACTAAGTAATGATGAATTTTGAGGTTTTTTGAAAGAGTTGATGAAATGTGGTGTTCTAGAAATGCCTAAATGTGTTAAGTGAGTAGACTTCTCAAAGAAGAGTAGAACTGTAATTCACCTTGGTACATAATCATTTTGTATGACAAGGGTGGAGGTTTAGTGTTGACTTGCTCCGACCTTGAAACAAGTGATGTTGTAAAGAGTTTGTATAGGCTTACTCCCAAGTGGGGGGGATAATGTGTTTAGATGGTAAGGCCTTTGAGTGTTCTTGATGTTCATGAGCTAGGTTTACTTGATATTCTAACCTTTAGAGGTGTAGTGAGTTTGAGGAGTTTAGACTCGGTGTGGTAGACTCATATGAGACCTTGAGTGGTGTTGGTAAGGTTGATTGTGAGCAAGAGTTGCTTAATGAGGACCTTCCTAGTTTAAAAACATCAGGATGATGATAGTTCCTTATGGTTGTGGATGACTTATTGAGGTCCCTATGTTGTTTCATGTTAACCTTAGTATGGGTTTACTCCTAAGGGGGAGATGGTATGTTGAATAGTAAGGTTGTCAAGAATGTCGATATCCTTATCTCTTTCCTTCTATTCTTATTGAAGCTTGAGACCAAGAGTTCCTTGTAGCTTGTTTCATATTTTGGAGTCATGTATGAAATGTGTTTCCATGATCTCCTTATGTTATGCATGTGTTGATGAAATTTATGTTTATGTGAGAAAATGTTATTTTGATTTATGTGTTCCTCATGTTGATGTACATCTATAATGAGTTACCTAAATGTTTCATGAGTTGACTTGTTGAACATGCTTAAATGTGTTTTTGAGAAGAATTGGATAAATTGGCTTATGGTGTTGTAATGATCATTATGTGAGTTGGAGAAGGAAATTCCTCCAATGAAATGAGAAATGTTGATGTTTTCATGATGTGAAGACCACGGACCGTGGGAAGGCTCGTAGGATAGCCTTCACCACTTGGGAGCCTTGGCAAGTTGACGGAGCTACTGCCTAAGGGACCACGGGGACTAGCACGAGCCGTGGTTCCCTAGACAGTCCGTGCAAGTGGGCGTGGTCCCTGACGGGGCTGTCTAAGTTGAGGGATTTTAGGTAATTTCATATTAATTAATTAATGTGTTGGTTCGTTTTTAATGGTTTTATATCACCTATATAAATAGTTCAAAGTTTTTTAACACCTATTTTACTTCATTATTCCCTAACACCCAAAAGTGTTCATCCCTCCCAAAAATTCACTCTCTAAAACACAAGGAAGAAGAAGGGAGCCATTGAAGCTAGGGTTTGTGGATTCAAGGTGTTTCTTCTTCAAATTCCTTCGGGATGCACAAGCAAGGTATGGTAGTTTACATCCTTGACTTAGTTTCTTTCAAGGAGCCAATATAAAAGATGATTTCAGGTTTCCAAAGTTCCCTAAAAACCATAGTTTTCAATCTATGCATGAGTTCAATTCCAAATCGTTTTCAAAAGGTTTTATATGATGATTTAAGATGGAATTCTTTATTTATTGGTGAATTAAGATGATTCCTCCTATGAACCGATGTTTTCCCCCAAAATCCTAAGTTGTGATTTGTGATTGGGAATTAATATAATTATAAAAGTATGTTGAATTGTTTATGTTTATGTTGAATTAGTCATTGAATCATGATAATTCCCTTATATATTGTAGTATCTTAGATGTTTCAGTTGTGATTGATGTATAGCCTTGGAAGGCAATTTCATGAAGAATCTATGTATGAACATGTTATGAAGTATATGTATATGACCTCAATGAAGGTATTTTGATCATGGTTAGAAGGTAATTGTGTTATGATTGAAAGTATATTTCAATTAACACTCGTGAATGATGATGATAGAATGTGAAGGGTTTGTATAATGTAATGTGGTATCTTGAATTGGTAGGATTAAGGCATCCTTTTCTTAGATCTATGAGTGTGACCTTGAATTAAATATCATGTCTTGAATTTGTAGGCTTAGGCATCCTCTTCTTGTCTAATGAATGTGTCTTGACTTGATTAATATGAATAGATAGGCTTATGCCATTCCTTTCATAAATGACTAATGAATGTATCTTGACTTAACGAACATGAACCGATAGACCTATGTTTGTAACCCCTGCATGATGAGTTCTATGACCTATCCTAATGATGTATCTTGGATCGGTAGGGTTATGGCACCCTTCCATGTATGTTAATAATGAACCTTGGGATTGGTAGGCTTCTGACACCCTTCCATAAATGATGTTAATAAACTTTGGGATCGGTAGGCTTATGGCACCCTTCCGTGAATGTTGATGATAAACATTGAATCGGTAGACCTAATGTTGGTGGCCCTTTAATGTGTGAAAGGATGAACCTTGTATCGGTAGACCCAATTTTCATGGCACCGTTCATGGAAAGTCAATGATTTATCTTTAATGTACCTTAAATCGGTAGACCTATTGGTGGTGGCCCTTTCTTGGGTAATATACTTTGGGTCGGTAGGCCTAATATTGGTGGCCCTCTCAAGTACAATACTGTTAATGAAAATGAAATAGTCTATGGGAATGAAGGCTAAACACCGAGCGGATATGGTAAGATGGAAACTCTCCCAATGTTAGGTTAGGGTTCGAATGAACATCTTCCTATCCCATAACTATGTGGCCACATAGAATATTAGCTAGTGGTTTCGACCTACGCTAAAATGTTACTGGTCCTACCTTCGGCAAGTAGACCACCTCTTTACGGTGTGGGGCTATATGACACCAAATTCCATGGTTAGATCTCATGGTCTATGTTGGTTAATGCCTATTCCCATCATGTCAGATGTGCACTATGGTTTCTGGAGAAGTTCTATGAAGTGTGGGGGTATTATGAGATGTTCCCCATGCATTGCACGAGTAGGCTTTGAGAGGGTCATAGTTAGTTCTTTAATGTCTTAATGAGTAATGAATGAAAGTCCTCTAAATGAAGCTAGTGAAGAATGTTGACTTATAGGCTCAAATGTAATGATGCATGCTATACTTGTATTGTATTATTAGTCACTTCCTTGTCAAGATTTATGAAATGTTTATATCTCTTACGTATGAGTATTGTGTAAAAATGGAAAGGATGATTGGTAAGTTCACTTTTGGTGACCTTGATGTGGTACTTAGTATGGATGGTGGTATGGGATGCTATTCATACATTGCACATAGTATAGCTTGGGGTGGCTTGAGGTGTAAGCTTAAGGTAATGAAATGTCTTATATGTTGATTTGGTTCTAATGTGATGAAATAACCTGTATGTTGAATGTGATTGTATCTTACGCTTTTTAGGCAAAAGTTCATGATTTTTTTCTCAAAATGTCATAATGCATGGTTTTCAAACTAAATGTCCGTTTTAATGATTTTTGCATGGCTATCATACTTAGTAAGTCTAATGTACTAAGCCATATTTCTTCCATTTTTCTACAAAGTGTAGGGTTTTGATTTGATGTTCTATTCTTAGAAGATAGGTTTCTAAGATGCAAGGAGATGAAGATTTGGTGAGTCCTCATAGTTTCGAGGATGAACCCATTATTACCCTTTATATCTTTTACTTTATGTTTAGACCTTTTGTATGGGTTGTGTCCCAATGTTTTATGTCTTATGTTTATATACGGTTTTAGACAAATTATAGAAAAAGACTTTTGGTTGCTTTCATGAAAAATGACTTCGATTGTATTTAAAGAAAAGTTTTAAATTCTGCATTATTTTCCTATGCTCTTATGTTCATGAATACTATGAAGCTTGTATGAGACTCTTCGGGGTCAAGTACGCCATGTCACTTCCAGGGTGTAGGCTCGGGGCGTGACAGAAATCAACTTGATTCAGGGTAAATTGTTCGAGAGAAAGTTTACCTCCTTTATAGTCTAGCCTATTCACTAATATCTAGCTATTTTCTAATAGTTGCAATTACCCATTTATCTACATTAGCCTATAATAAATTACATCCTAAGAACCCGCCTCATTATTGTTATTTGGTGTTGTTTGTTGCTGATCTAGTTGATAATTAAAACCAAAACCCCCTTATTTCACATTCGTGTCACCCCCTGTTTTGAATTATGTTTTTATTCAATAATGTTTATTCCTATAACTGATTTGACCATGCTCACACTTTTCAATTGTATCTTAAACATGTACTGCTCCCTGTGGGATTCGACCCCAACTCATTTAGTTGGGTTATATACTGACAAGCGATCGTTGACACTTAGAATTGGAAGAAGTGTCCTTGAAATGTTAATCAAAATGGCGCCGCTGCCGGGGAATGCTGTTGGTTAAGATTCTTTGGTTAAGTTGGATTTTGTTCTTGTTAGTCATAGTTGAATCTACTTACTTTTAGTTTTGGTTTGTGTGTTACTGTTTTGAATAGATGAAATGAGTGTAGACGTTAGCAATGGTAGCCAAGTGGCCCACCAAGAGGACATCATCAACCTCAACGATGTCAATGAGCCTAATGTTAATGACCCTCATTTAATGGGTGGAATTGGTGCCATTCGCTTGCCTTCAGTTGAAGGGAACGATGTGGTCCACATTACGAGCACCATGTTGTAGCTCCTGCAATTGACAGGGTTGTTTGGTGAGTTGACTCCTGAGGATCCCCATGAGCATATAAGTAACTTTGTTGATGTTTGCGGGCCGTTCTCCTTCATGAACATATCCCAAGAGTCGGTTTGGTTGAGGTTGTTCCCATTTTCCGTAATGGGAGAAGCATGTATGTGGTTGGCTGAATTGCCAAGAGACTCCATCACTTTGTGCGAAGAGCTTGTCACCGCATATCAAGCGATTTTTCCCTCTTTCGAAGATGATGACACTTCGGGACATCATCCAAAGCATCAAGCGTTTGATGGGTGAGACAATTCATTAGACTTGGCAATGATTTAAGAAGTTGGTGCTACAATTCCCAACTCATGTTTTGCCCGACAATGTTTCGCTGCAATTTTTTTTACTGAAGCCTTGATTCGATGAACAAGGGTGTAGCTGACCAACTTTCTTCGGGAAGTTTGCTGCAAAAACTTTACATTATAGCAGCCCAACTTTTGGATTGTATGACCACAATTAATCGTGCTTGGTACACCCGCGAAGATCAGGTTTCCCCTCTCACGTTTAAATTGACCAAGGAACAGCTTGAGAAAGATCAAGAGAGGGACTAGAACATGGCAAAGATTATGACCCAACTTGACATTTTGTCTAAAAGTCAAGGGAGTTGGTGCTAGAAATGTCAATGACGTGGTTGTCGGGTGTGTAAACCCCGAAGATGCCAAATTTGAAGCGCTATATAACGAGGAGGTGAACTTCCTAACCAACGAAGGAAGTGGTTATCGTGCAAACTACCCTAGGCAGGGTGGTAACCAAGGTTGGAATAGGGATGAAGGTTGGAGAGATCGCAACAGAGAGTAGAGGGATCGTAATTCCATTTGGAAGGAAAAAGATGGGGATAAGGACAAATACATTCCTCCCCACGAGCGTCAAAAGGCCAAAGATTCTGAGGGTGATGTTTCTGAGGATATGCTCTCTCGTATTCTCAACGAGTTTGAGGGGTCCGATAAAATCTTGAATGAGATGAAGGAAGAAGTATCCACCCTTAGCCAGACAGTTACCTCTCATTCCGTCTCTATCAACCAGTTTGAGACGCATATGGGTCATATTTCATCTCATTTACAACCGAAAAAACAAGGGGGGTTTCCTAATGACACTATGACCAACCCCAAGAATGAAGTTTGAGTGAGGACTTGCGTCATGCCATGATGTTAACTAAGGCACTGCTTGAGAGGCAACCCAAGTTTTTATTTGCTTTCTTTTTTATTTCGAAACAATCATGTGTTGATGTTGCAGGTTAAAGTGTGGAATGTGAGGAAAAGTGCAGGTTGGCGAGCAAAATGTCCATTCGGCAAATCACTGTAGAGGTCGACGAGTCTGACTTGGACCGCCGTTGGGCTCTAGAAATTATCAAATTGGAGACTGTAAAACTCAGCGGGCCCATGGACAAGTTGGCGAGTCGACGAACAGGTCGGCAATCCCAAGTTAGTCCGTCGTTTGGACCCCCACATTAACTGAACGTCCTGTAAAACTCAGCGAGGTAAGTGTCCACTCGGCGAGGAAAAATTAATGTCGCCGAAAGGGAGAGAACTGGACGATTTTTAAAGGCCAAAGGTTTAAAATTTCAAACTCTTTCACATTCCTTCACTTTTTAACTTCCCAAGATCACACCCGCCTATATTTTCTATATTTTCTATATTTTGTGTTTTAACCACTTTCTAGTCGTCAATCTCGTGTTTGGAGTTGGAAATCTTTTCTGCCTAGCATTTCAAACTATATATTCCAAACCCTAAACTTGTATTTACCGATTTTACTCAATTGCAATTGTTTTGATCTTATTGATGTGTGATGGGCCTCTCTGAATCCATGATTGTGTGCTTGTTTTCCTGTTTTTAAATTCGAAATATTGCCTAAATTATGTAATTATTAATTTACCAAAATTTCGTGCTTAAAATTGGTCTAAATTGTTGGGTTGTGCTGAAATGTTGTTGGGTCTAGTCGGGTGAAGTCTGAGTAACCCATAATTGTGCTAAATGACTTATTTTGCTCGATGATAGAGTGTTTGACGTCATTCCTAAGGGCGTAAGTCATCAAATGGCCAATTTTGGCCAAACCGAAAGAAGTCTGGGTACCCCGGGGGCATGGGTCTTATGGGTATGAGTCTAATTGAATGAGTGCATGGTTTGATTTTGTTTTCGAGAGCTGCGGGGTTGATTTTGGATGTCGGGGTAGAAAGTAGGCATGTTGAGCAGTTTGGCGAGCTGGGTCGAGCTCACCGAACCACTCGACGGTTAGGTAAAACCCCCTTTGATCGCGTTTAATTTCGTGAAATGTTCATTTGTGGTTCTGTAACTTTCGGACAGAACCCTGAGTTCACTGATAGCACTCGGTGACTCGTCAAAGGTCATATTTGATCGCCCTTTGTGTGCCCGTAACCCCTAAAATACACTGTAACTTTCGATGGGATTGACTTTGCTCGCTGAATGTTGTCGGTGATTCACCGAAAGGCCCCTCCCATCACCGACATGCCATTTTTTTTGGAAAATCTTTAACCAATCATTTCGGTGAGCCCAATTTGGCTTGCCAAAGAGATTCGGCGATTCGTTGATCCATTTGGCGAGTCTGTCTGCAATATGATTTCTGTGATTTTTCCTAAACTATTTCTAAGAGTTTTCAATTTGTATTGCAGATATGGCTAGAATGAAAGTAGCAGGTCGAAACATGCCACCCCGCAAGAGGGCAAAGGGGATTACTATCAATTAGGATGCGACTATATCCTGGGCAAAGGCAGCAAAACTTCTTACCACAGGTGGGAAGGAAAGAGGAAAAGCAAGGCACCGACACCTGCGTCAGCGGAGGTCAGCTCCAACAGTGACAGTATATATGTCACTCACCTCACCACTTCTGAAAGTCAGGGTGAGCACTAGAATCCTCGAGCTACTACTTCTGAGACTGAGGATGATGAGTTATTGTCAGCCCAGAGAGCTGAGCTACGTTCCAAGAGTTTGAATGATCCATCTTAGGACTAACCAGACCACTGCTTCTCCTCCTACTCCAGCATAGTCTCTGGTCCTAGCACCACTGGTACAGGGTCCTCCTCCCCGGTTAATGAACAAATTGAAGACTGATGAGCTGAGGACCATTATATAGGAGAAAAGGTTGTCTACTGATAGGATAATTGACAGATACCAGAGATTATGAGCTGCTTGAGGTCTCACAAGTTCATCTGTTCACTAAACCCCGTGTCCCTTATGTTCCCACTTGGGTCCGGGAGTTCTACACTGCTTACAGAGCTTTAGTTCCATAAAGGAAGAAGATGTCTGCCAAATTCAAGCCAATAGACTATGTTGTTGTTAGGTTGCAGAAAAGTGAAGTGTGATAGTGATGCTAACAATGTAGTCCTGGATTGTTCAACAGAAATTGAATATGGCTTTCAGTATATGATCAGGACAAAGACGTTGGAGAATATGAAAAAATGGTTGGCTTATTTGATATTTGACGGTGCTCCTAAGTGGATTGAGGTTGGAACACCCATTGATAAGAAGAACCTCAATATAACAGCAAGGTTCTAGTTTGACTTCATCAGTAGTACTATCATGCCATCCCAGAATGAGTCGATTCTCCGCCACACAAAAAAAGCCTGTCTTGGTTGTATCATTGATGGGACGAGGCCGAACTTGGGGATGATCATTGTATAGGAGATGGTCATGAGGGCCAAGTAGCGCCAAACTTCTCTACCTTTTGCGGTGTTGATTACTGAGCTGTGAGGACGAGCTCTTGTGCCTAAAGATGAGAAGAAAGATGTGAAAGTGATTACCATAACTTCTACCGACATCCACAGGATTTAGGTGGAGTACTTGAAGGATGAGGCCGATAAGAAGAAGGCAGCCTGAGTGGATACATCCTCGATTATGGAAACTGATGCATTACCTGCAGAGGCACATTTTTCTCTTCGGCCCTTGAGCCTCAGGTATATCTAGCACTGCTCCTTCCATGATGTCTATCTCCACTACAACTCACTTGCCTTCTAGGTCTGGTGCATATACTATTGTTGTTTCCCGACCTCCACTAACTCAGGCTACATTACTACAGATGGGGAAACTAGCCCATTCTGCTGATAAGCGCACCTCCAGGCTTGAGGCCACAATTCCTGGCATGATCGAGAGGGCCTTTTCTGATGCTGTGACACCCCTGAGTTCTACTATTGATGGCATTGTGGAAAGTATAGCGGGGTGTGAGCGTGGCCAAGGGGCTACTGAAGAGGTGATGGCTCTAAAGGCTGGTTTAACTGAGCTGAGGAGAGAAGTAGATCAGCTGAAGTTCACATGCATGTCGATGATTTTCAAGACAATGGAGATCTCTAATATGCCAGTTGATCTAGATATGTCTCCGTGTACTATCAGAGATGCGGTTAGAACTGAGGAGGTAGTCGAGGTTGAGTTTGAGGCTCAGATTGATGAGGAGGCGACCTTAAAGGGTCTGACAAAGGTTGAGAAGGAAATAATAGATTCAGTTGTGCAGATTTTTATGGTAGACACCACCATGTCCAAATCTAGGGTTATCGATACCTTAGGCACTGATGCCCAAGATCAAAGTGTTGCACCAGGCACTGATGCCCCGATGGATGGAGCAACTGCATAGAGAGGACTTTTGTTACCTCCCTCTTTGTCACTTTTATTGAATTTTAGTGTTTTTATTGCATTTGATGTCAAATTGATTTTTTATTTGTGGTGGGGTGAGGTATTTCCATACCTACCTCCTGTGATTATTACTTTTGTTTATATATTGGGTTTTGTGCGGTAAATTGTGATTTGGCACTGTGTTGTGGATGTTCGAGCTGGTGGATCCTTCTGTTTCGGCACTGTATTCTGGATGTTTGAGGTTGTGGCTCCTTGTTTTAATTGCAAATTGGTTTGAGCTTGTGGCTCCTTGTTTTAATTGCAAATGGTTTTTGGACCCTTCTGAAAATTTTTGCCACCTCTTCTGTGCTTAAATGTGGATGTTCTTGTACAAATTTGAGTGTCAATCATAATCTCAATGACTTGAATAGTTCTCTCACTCAGACAAAAAAGAATGTGCGGCTACGATGAGGCCAAATGAAGTAGCATAGACAATATGTGACTTTTTGCATCTCGTTGTGACTAGCCGATTATCGAATGAGTCTCTTGTTATGAACATTGCACACTAGCAAAAGTGTGGAGTCTTATTTGATTTTGGTCTTAATGCCTTGTGTGATGAGCTTACCATGAACCTTATGTGATGACACCTAGAATTTGCCTCGTTGGTCCGGTTGACTAACTGATGCGAGCTCTTGAAATGATTTTAGGCAACAATTTGAAGAGTGAAACAATTTGACATTATACCTCTTTTGTGGCCTACCTTGGGAGTGTCTGAATTTTGCTTATACACCCTTTGAGCCTTATCCTTTTCTTGGAAGTAACTTGATGAAATTGCAACCCATCTCTATCCATTCACCTATAATCCTCATGAAGTGTGGTTTATTTGAATAACCAAGTTAGGCCAAAAGCCTAAGTTGAGGGTGTGGTAAAAAAGGAAGGTAAATCAAGAAGTGCAAAGAAGTCCCCTTTGATCCATGGTTTTGAGAAAGACGGAACCACTCCATACAAAAAAAAGAGAAAGAAAAAGAACGAAAAAGTTGTGAAAGGTGCAAAAGAAATGCGGTGTTCGGTATTCCATGAGAAGTCAATAATGTGTTGGATTTTGAGCATGAGTGTCAATGTTAAAGAAACGAAAAGAAAGTGTTGTTCACACCACAGTTCATGAGGATAACAACCAGTGAGCCTAAATGACCATACCTTTACACTTAGCCCCATTACAAGCCTTGAAAAGACCTTTTTGATCTTGAGTAAGCTGAAACGAGTGTTGATTTGAAAATAAGGGCAAACTATGGGTAAAGTCATGCATGTGTTCATTTTTGTGAGTGTGAGAGTTGTATGTGATTCCGCAACTATAAATTGTTTAACCATCGTGTGCGAATATGGAATCATCTTTGTGTGAGGGCATTTAAGTACCTTTGTTGAGCTTGAAGTTGCATTTGAAGCAAGTATTGTGAACTTCAGAATCTTTAGTAACGGTGATTGAGAACTTGAACCTTTGAGTGGACAATTGATTCTTGCATTAGTAAGTCGAGTCTTGTTGTGTACATTCATATTTGAGTCTTGTGTAGCACTGTTTGAGACATCATTTTTGAACTGTTGAACTTGAGTTTACTTTAGGACAGGCAAAAGTTTAAGTTGGGGGTGTTGATAAGTCTGAGATTTGGACTCATTTAGGGCTTTATTTGTATAAATTTAGTGTCCTCAAATGCTTATTTTGTGCCAATAACTGATGTAACATCCTTAATTTCTAGGCACAAGGGTTGAGGAACAAAGCAAGGACTCTAATTTGCAAAAAGGAACAAAGCGAGATGAAAGAATAAAGAAATGCAAGCCTAGTGATCGCCAAGTTCACTTGGCGAGTCGCCGAATGGCCATTTGACCGCCAAAAGTTCCAATGTGCCAACCCTTGAAGGAAAAAACCAAGTTCGTGAGAGAAAGGAGCAGTCATCGGATCGCTGAGTGGTTCCGCAATACGGTGTTCGATCGCCCATAGTTACACACCTTGAGGATGCTGAAGGCCAAGGCAGAAGGGTGATGAAATTGACCAAAGGGCGGATCGCCGAGTGGATCGCCAAGCCGGACTTACTTTGTTGAGTGACTCGTCGCAGCACATTTTTGGCGACTATAAATACATTTTTGAACATTTAGTTTAGTATCATATTTTCATTACAGCTAATTTTCATTTTGGAATTGTTATTATTCTGAGTATTGAGACAAGTTTCTCTAGTTTTTCCTAAGCTTTGGAGAATTGAAGGTTTACACTTTTGAGAAATTGGAAATGGGTCTTTGAGATTCTTCTACTTGGAATATTGTAAAGACAAAATCAATCTTACCCAGTTGATGGAAACTCAATTTGGTAACAATTTTTATCTTTTTATGGTGTCTAGCTAAAACCCCAATTCTTGGGCTGTGCTTATGTGATTATGGGCTGATTTAGTTTATGCGTATTGCTAGTTGTTAGTTTAAATGTTGTGTAGAAGTGGTAGTTGCTAATGCAGTTCTACCCTTGTATTTTTGGCTTGCTCTAAAGAGAGGTTTTAAAACTAAGATTGTTGATTGATGGTTTGTGGGTATTGGGTTGTCATGGGTTCAACTCGAGAGAGTTAATCCTAAACCTTTTTCCACACATTCAGCTCGAGAGAGTGAATGGACTAAAGCGTAGGTTGTTCTTATTTTGCAAGCTTGTTGATGTTCGAGAGAAATCAACTTTATTCAGGGTAAATTGTATGAGAGAAAGTTTACTTCCTCTATAGTCTAGCTTATTCACCAATATCTAGTTATTTTCTAATAGTTGCAATTACCCATTTATCTACATTAGCCTATAATCGAATCACATCCCAAGAACCCGTCTCATTATTGATATTTCATGTTGTTTGTTGTTGTTGTAGTTGATAATTAAAACCAAAACCCTCTTATTTGACATATGTGTCACCCCCTTATTTGAATTATGTTTTTATTCCGTATTGTTTATTCCCATGATTGATTTGACCATGTTCACACTTTCCTATTGAATCTTAAACACGTATCGCTCCCTATGGGATTCCACTCCAACTCATTTAGTTGGGTTATATACTGACTAGCGATCGTTGACACTTAGAATTGGAAGAAGGGTCCTTGAAACGTTAATCAGATATAACCTAGAAAGGGTGTCCAACCCTAAGTCTCAAGGAAACAATAGTAGACCCCTATTTCCTACTTGTGCTAGATGTGGCGAAACACATAAGGGTAGATGTTTGGCCGTTATGGAAAGTTATTATGGTTGTGGTAGGGATGGCCACAAAATGAGAGATTGCCTGGTACATACTACTAGGGGAAGAGAGAGGAAGCAAATTAGGTCCTATGCTCTCCAAGCTAGACTAGGGGAAGAGAGAGGAAGCAAATTAGGTCCTATTCTCTCCAAGCTAGAGGTGACAAGAGAGTCCTCCGAATGTTGCTCCTGGTATGTGTTTCATGCTTTATTTAGATTCTGGTGTTGCTTTTCTTTTTTGACTTGATAGACTTGGTCATGATGAGTTTTGAGGTATGTAGATAGATTTGATGAACAATGTGTTTAAGTAATTCCAAGATGTGTTGAGTGAATAGACTTCTCTAAATAGGGTAGAAGTGTAATCACCCATGGTTTAGAATCATCTTGTGTGTTGGATGTGAAGACTTAGTGATGACTTGCTCCAACCTTAGGATTGAAATAAATGATGCTTAGAAGAGTCCGTCTAGGCTCACTCCCAAGAGGGAGGTGATGTACTTAAATAGCAAGGTTGTTGAGTGTTATTGATGTTCGTGATAAAGGTTGTCTTGGAATTCACACCTTGAGAGGTGTAGTGAGTTTGGGAAGTTTAGTCTCGATTTTGTAGGCTCATATGAGATCTTGAGTGGGATTAGTAAGGTTGTTTGTGAACTAGAGTTTCTTACAGAGTGGCATTTTAGTGAGGGTTTTAGGTGAGGGTACTACTTGAAAGACCAAGGGCCATTGAGATGTCCCGATATCCTCATCCTTTTTCCTTTTATTATTCCTTTAGCATTAAGATGATGAGTTCCTCAATTGTCCTTTATGTGAAATCATATGTGTTTTAGATGTTTCTATGATTTTCTTATGATATGCATGTTCTTGAGAAATTAGTGTTTAGAAAGAAAATGAGTCTACATGATTTATGTTCGTCATGTTGTTGAGCATTAAGTATGAGTTGATTATTTGACTTCGTGAGATGAAACGATGAACACGCTTTGGTATTCTTTTAAAGGTAAAATGCATAATTACTCCCTGATATTGTGTTGAGCATGCTCATAGATGGAGAAGGTAGTTCCTCTTATGAATAAGATAAAAGTTGAAATGTCATGCATTTTTTTGTTGTTAAGATGTAGTTCCTACTTCCTTGAATTGCATTGAGTATGTTTATCTCGGAGTTAAAGTCTTCCTCCTTTGAATGGTGCATTATGTTGCATGCATGATGGGCTGATAGTCAAGAATCGTTTCCTTAAGAAGTGTTTAGGATCATCATTCGAGGACAAATGTTCCCAAGGGGGAGATGTTATAACAACCCAGAAGTTAGTAGGCTACACTAGAGCTAAACGTGAAGGTTAACGTCAAGGGAGAAGGCAAGAGCCAAGGAAAATGGGCAAGGGCCAAGGCTGCCCAAAACATACCAAGGCACCGCCCACCATGACCAGGAGGGTCTTCAGGACCCGTGGTGTCCACCACGTCCCGTTGTGCCACCCGTGGTGGTGAGGCAGTAGCCTCCCTAAGGCTGCCCTAAGAAGGCTCCCTTTCACGAGCCACTCCACGGCTCGTGGTGAAGACTAAGGATCGTGGGAAGGCTCGTGGGGTTGCCTTCATCTTGTGGCGTACATGTCAAGGTATCCTAGCTACTGGTGAAAGGATTATGGGCACCTTGACGGGCCTTGGAGCCCTTGACGGCTCGTGAAGGTTGTCTTTGTGCCTGTCACCATGCTGCCTAGTTAAGGGTAAAAGTTGAAATTCCAAATCAAGTTAGTTTTAAGTGAAGTCATGTTTCCTTAGTTTCATACACATATATAAGTCTTTTTAAGTCAAAATACACCCATCCACCCCATTTTTTCCAAAACCCCAAATCAGATCCCAAGAGTTCATCTCCTCTCAAAAAAGTCTCTCTTGAAAATTCAAAGAAGAAGAAGAAGAAAAAGAAGAGGGCCAAGCTAGGTGAAATCTCCATTGTTTCAAGATTTATAGGCTTTGTAATCAAGTAATTATTGCTTATTCATTCATGGACTCCTTTCATCCATGAAGCCCCCGTGTTTCCCCCAACTGTGAAGATGAACCCCAATTCTAGTTAGGCTTTTTCGTACATTGTGGGTATTGTTGTATGTTGATCCAATTGAGTGGATAATGGTTGTTTATGATTTAATTAAATGCTTTTAGTATGATTATACATGTATTCTTGATTAACCTAAGATTCTAGGGTGAAATTTATATTGTTTGGTTTTATGCCATGAAAGTGGAAATTGAGGGCTTATATGTGACCTTCTAAGATTGATAAATTACATTATGAATTGCTTGAGATTAGAACACCTAGATAGGAATTTCGTAAATGTGAAGCTTGTTGACATGAATTGATTAGATTGGGGCTTATTTGATAAATTATGATTAGTAGTGTTGAGATTGAGTTTACATGATGATATATGACTATAATTGGTTAAGAATGAAGCATGTGGTTAGATTATCTTGAGAATTAGGTATATATGATGACCACTTCAGGTGTTTTTTGATGGTGAGACTTGTAGTATTAATGTGATTTCTAGGGCTATGAGGGTAAAAGCTAATTATGAATGAACTAGGAATGTTAAGGCATTGAGAGTGAAGCTACTTGCATGATTGAATTATATATGGTATTGTTGTGAAACGACTTTGCTCACATGACCTACATTATGAGTATATGAGATTATGCATGTGATGATTTGATTACTTGAATGATGATTATGTACATGTCTAATGTAGTGATTCTAGATGTGTTGATTGAATATGATCATTGGTCCTTGAAAGGGTAATATATGATATTATGCATGCTTTATGAAGGTTAGGTATATGCTTTAAGAACACTTTGACAGTAAAGAAATTATGACTATGATGTAATGGTGGTGGTGTTGAAAGACTATTCTCACACCCACACTTATGCATGACTATGAATGAAGAGACCATGATTATGACTATGTTGTTGCGATGATTGAAAGGTTATTCTCATGAACACAAAATGAACATAATGTGAAAGGTTTTCTCACATAATGGAGATTCTAGATTAAAGGGAATTCTCACCTAATTGAATCTAATGATATATGTAGACATGGATGGTAAAAGGTTATTCTAATGCATGACAAATGAGGTATCCTAATGAAACAAGTTAAGACTTAATAAGTCCTTTATGGGTATTATGCTTAGCACCGAGTGGATATTGTTATGAGATGGAAGCTCCTCCATCATAAAGGGCAGATTTCTAGAAGCAACCTCTTGATATTGAAACTTCTCCATTAGAAAAGGCGGGTTTATAGTAGCAATCTCCTTAACTCATAAACTACGTGCCCCCGTAGGTTATTTAGCTATTGGATCCACCTTAAGCTAACATGATGATGGTCTTACCTTAGGCAAGTAGGACAACCCTTTTCGGTGTGGGTAACACCGAATTCCATGTAAGCTCACATGGTCTATGTCGGTTAAGGCTAATTCCCACAAGGTCAAGTCTAGTATGAACTATGGCTACACAAGAAGCTTTACTTAGTATGGGTGAGAGTATGTGATCATATTCATGTATTGCACAAGTATGCTTTGAAGGTAGTTATGGTAGGTTCTTTTATGTTGTGATGATCTATATGTTGAATATGCTTAAGAATTATGCTTATGATGTGTTCTTAACTTGGATTGCTGTTATAAGTTGCTTTATTTGATATGTTTGACTAATGGTAAATGTTCCCTTGTCTATGAGAAGTAAGCTAAGGATGAGATCAAAAGGTAATAAAGATGAATGAGGACATAAAGTGACTGGCTTTGTATGGGTGGGATTATGGGGTCTTATCCATGAATTGCACAAGCTTTCCTTGAGGTTACTTGTAAAGTGTTCCTCTTATGTCATGTTTAAACTAGATGCTTTCATTATGCCTATGATTATGTTGTTATCTCTTATTCTTATTGCCTATATCTTATCATGATGTCCATTATGCTCATGACTTATGTTATTGTCTCTTATAATTATGGTATATGTCGTATGTTGATTAATGCCTTTTATACGCTTATGTTGATGATTTATTCTAGCCATCATATTTAGTACATTATTGTACTAACTTATATTGTTTTCCTACATTCTTATCAAATGTAGGGTTTGGCGATATTGACTTCCATCCTCGTGCCTAGGTTCATAGTAGATCAAGAAGAAGAAGATTTGGTGAGTCCTCATAGCATTCGAGGGCTTGAACACTATGTCCTTTATATTTCATTTTATGTTTAGAGCTATTGTATGGGCTGTGTCCCAAATACATTATTAGATGGTTTGAGACAATGTTAAATACTTCCACTTCGTTTTATGAGACTTGGATTGTATTGGAAAATGATTTAAATTTACGTTCTGTTCTATTATCTTATGTTATGGTATCTTGAGTGGCTTACATAGAGCCTTTCGGGGTTCTATATGCCATGATACATCTAGGGGGTACCCTTGGGTCGTAACATAAGGGAAGAAATGGTGGTTTAGTTCATCAATATTCAACAAGGGTACAGGAGTGTGAAAGAGACTATATGGTTTCCGACTCTAGGACAAGGATGATCAAGTTTGTATCTTCTGTTTCTGAGATGGTGGACAAATAGTACCGAACCTCCATGATAATCAAGGAGATGTATATCTCACATTTGATGATACATTCCCAACAAATCAAACAAAAAAAGCTAAAGGAGAAGTCAAAGGACTCAAAGAGGGCCACAACTAGTTATGGTCACTTCTCTCATTCTAGGTCAAGTGGACAAGGTCATCCCTGATTCAGGAAAAAATTCTCGAGTCAAGGTTCTTCAAATATTCCGGTTCCAAAGTTTAACAAAGATAGAGTGTCTAACCCTAAACATCAAGGAGGTGGTGGTAGTGGATCTTCTATTCCCACTTGCCAAAAGTGTGGCAAGAGTCATCCATGAAAGTGCTTAGGCGATTTTGATATTTGCTATGTTTGTGGGAAGAGTGATCCCAAGATGAGGAATTGTTTGTTTCTCACTACTAAGGGTAGAGATTTTAGGCAAGCCAAACCTAGTTGTTTTGTTTTGGGTTCTCCTCGTTAGAAAAAACTTTATGCTCTTCAGATTTGACATAATTATAAGGGTTCTTCAGATGTTGTAACCTGAATGTTGAAAATCTTTCATTATGATGTTTATGTTTTTCTTGATCCGGGTACTAATTTTTCATTTGTTACTCCTTATGTGGCCAGGAGATTTGATGTTGGTCCTAAAATCCTTTCTAGTTCCTTTTCTATCTCTACACCTATTGGTGACTCCATTGTTGTTAAAATAATTTATATGTCATGCCCAGGGGGCGTAATTGGCACTCGATACCCTATTAGATCAAGCTACCCAATAAAAATACTAGCTAACAAAACATTGAGACAAAATGATGGGGTAGCACCACCTCTAAAAGTGAAGCTTTGACCCTGAAGGTCATGACCTAAATAAGAATAATCCATACAAACAATGAATGAGAGTAAACCATACAAACAATGGTAGACAAGCCAAAAAGAAATAAAGATGTACTAGCTAGGCGACGAGGCCACAACTGAAGACATACCTACTTATACACACATATATATACATGTGAAGTCTATGGGTTGGAGACTGAAACATACAAAAGATAACCCTGAATATCGTGTCCACAATAGCCTCTATGTGTGACATAAGCACTGTCGGGACAAGGCCCCGACTATACCCAAACTCTACAACAAAAGTAAACATCCTCTGATGGCCCAGGACAAGATGGAACTTACCAACTCATAACTAAACCTGAATCTTAGCAGGTGGGTCGATCACAATCCATGTCTGAACCTGCTCACACGAAATTAAAAGCAACGTCCCCAGAAAATGGGACGACAGTACGAATTAAAAATGTAGTGGTATGTAAAGCGGAAAGTAAAATCATAAATAGTTACTATAAAAGGGTAAAAGAGATACCAGCTGAAATAGAAACTCAAATAATCTCCATGGATGAAATTCGGCCTCCTACTATTTAAATATGCATGGTATGATCGTATAATCGTATGTCATGAATACATATATATATAGATACAAATGCATGGCATACCCAACCAAATGCTAGCAATGGTGGTGCTTCTCGGTAGCTAACCGACATCATATACACCAATATGTGGCCATCGGTATCTAAAACGTATAAATATAGGCAATACTATACCTACCGATTATAGCTCGGGAGTAGAATGCATAACATGTCATGTCATGGATTTATAACACTTATATGTTACCGTTGTCATATTGCCATTCTTTGCCCGATTGTAGTTGATGCTTATCGTGACCAATGACACTAACCTAAGGTACGAGTGTCTACGATCGTCAATAATATAGTAACCCAACCAAGGGTTGGGGTCGTGTCCCAAGGGAATGGTTAAGGGGAGAGCAAGTATGTAGAGAAGTCCTTGGGGTGTGACCGCCATATAAATTGATATCAATCGTTTAGTACATGCTTTCGATAGGAAATTGGCAATATAATAGTGACTAGGCTAAGCTTTAGATGGAAATAAGTTCCCTCTTGGGAAACTTACCCCGTTTCAAATGGGTTCCTCTCGGACACCCATTTGCCGCATGAAGGCCAGCCTACGGCTTACCCTACTCACTCTCTCGACCTAAGTGTTAGGATATGGGACTAGGGCTCACCTTCTCGTGATGAACCTCATGTCGACCTACTCCTTAGGCCATCAGTCTAGCGGTCTTGGTTTCGCGACCTCTCTCGAGCAAGCCGAAAACACATGGTGATTTTTTATTTGCAACTACAAACCCATTAAATTAAAACACATCCACAAGGTGAAGTCACCATTAAAATAAATCTAACCTATCAGCAAACAAGACCCAATAATAATATCAACACATATTTGCTAAATCACACACTAAGAATGAGGGTTTTAGCTAGACATGAACAAGAGATAGAAATTTATACCTAAATGAGCTTGCATTCAAATGTGTATAACAATTTAAGTCTTGTTACAGGCCAAGAATGAAGAATCCAAGAGACCCAACTCCAAATCTGGAAGATGAAACCCTTTTTTTCCTTTGAGTCTCTGAAACCCTCTCAAGCTTAGAGCATAAAGTTTTATTCTATTGTGAAAATTCTAATACTGGTTCGACTTTCCGAAAATTAATAAAGAGTTTAGTATTTATAGACTTCAGAAAATAGTGTTGGCGGATCGCTCGGCGAGGTTAGTCAGAATCGCCGATTAATTCAGCGGTTCGCCGTTTGGTGTAGTTCATCGCCTTCTTGCACTAGCCTTCAGTATCGCCGTGCTCTGTGTCATTGTGCGATATAGTACTCCTTCACGGAACTATTCGGCGAAACGCCGACTGCTCCTTTCATCGTCTTTTTGATCCTGCTCCTTTAGGACTTCGCGAACTCGAATAAAGGGCGGAGTGCGTCCCTATGGCGAATCGCCAAGCGTGCTTGGCGATGCTCATGCTTCAACTTCTTCGTTCTTTTCAGCATTTTTGTTCCTTTTTGTGCCTAAGTGTCCATACTTCCATTAAAACTTCAAATACCCGAAACATAGGTGTTTTCATCAGATATTTAGAATAAATAAGCATTTGAGAACACTATTTATATTAAAATAAAGCCCTAAATGAGTCCAATTTGTGGACTCATCACCACCCCCAACTTAAGCTTTTGCTTGTCCTCAAATAAAACTCAAGTTCAGCAGTTCCAATAGGATGTCTAAAATAGTGCTACATGAGACTAAATCATGAACATACACAACAAAACTCAAATTACTCATGCAAAGATCAACTGTGTACTCATAGATTCAAGTTGTGACACCCTTACCAAAGATTCTCATGCTTGCAATACTTGCTACTTATGCAAGTTCAAGCTCAACAAAAAATATCTAAATGCCCTCACATAAAGAATGATTCCTTATTCACACAAAGAGGTTAATCAATTAAAGATCAGGAATCAGATGCAACGCTCACACTCAAAAAGAGGAACACAATGCATGTTTTCACCCATTGGTTGCCCTTATTTTCAATTGATCTTCGGTTCGGCTCTCTCAATATCGAAAAGGTCTTTCTAAGGCTTGTAATGTGGCTGAGTGCAATGGTATGGTCATTTAGGCTCAGTAACTTTTCATCCTTGTGAGATGTGGGGTTCTCAAGGCATTCCCTTCTTTTACTTTATCAATTCTTTTTCTGGTGCTTCTAAGTCATCTTTTTATTCACCTCCATGGATTGCTTGGAAACCCGATTTCTTTTGTTCTTTATTCCACAACTTTATTTTAAGGGTTTCTAATGTTCTGCAACACCATGGGTTTAAGGGGACTTTTCTTGCACTTCTTGACATCTCCTTTTCCTTTTCACCACACCCCCAACTTAGGCTTTTGGCCTAAGTTGGCTATCTGATAAACCACAAATCAAGAGGATTATAGGTAGTGGGTCAAGTAAGGTCTAGGGGCATCAAGGTTCTTCCAAAGAAAGGTATGGCTCAAAGGGTGTTCAAGAGAGTTTCACACGCTCACGGGTAGGCCACAAAAGAGGTATATGTCAAAATTGGCTCACACTCTTCAAAAGTTGCCTAAGATCATTTTAAGAGGACACCTTACTCAATCAAACTAACAGGGCAAATTCTAGGTTTATTCATGCAATGTTCAAAGTAAGATTATCACACAAGGCATCGACACTTGAGTCAAACAAGACCACACACTTTCGCTAGTGTGCAATGGTCATGACAAGAGAATCAATTTGATAAATGGCTAATCACAACGAGATGCAAAGAGTTCACATATTGTCTATGAAACTTCATTTGTCTTAATCGTAGCCGTACATTCATGTTCATTAGATTATAAGCACTATTTAAATCATCGGTATTGATCGAAATCGAGACTCAAACTTTTGCAAAAGAACAACCACATTCAACACATGAGAGGTGGCAGAAATGTGCGAAAAATTCAAATTTTTTTAAAAGGGTCAAAATCATTTTGCAATTAAAAATAAGAGGAGCCTCAAGCTCAAACATTCACAGAAAGCAGTATTAACACAATTAAAGACAACACCCCAAGAATATACACAAAACACAACTATCAGCAAAAAAGGTGTAGGCCTCACCCCACCACAAAAAAAAATTGTCCTCAAATGCAAATAAAAGTATCAAAAGTAAAAAAATATATAATAAGACAGAGAGGGGGTGAAGAAAGGTCCTGTCTATGCAGTCTCTCTTTTTGTCGGGGTCTCAGTGGCTGATAGAGTAGTCTGTATATGGGCATCAGTACCCCGAGTAGCCTCAGACTGAATAGCAGTGCTAGATCCAATATGAACTGTTGTTGACGTCTCAGTCGGCAATGTCTGGATCACCAGCCTCACAAACGTCTCTATAAGATGTGGAAAGTCTCTAAATATGCCCTCATCTCTGCTTTTATATGTCTCCTAAGCATACATTGATATCAACTCCTCATCGGTCTCTACATCCAACTCTACATGTGTTGCGCCATCCCTCTGCACATCTTCGGTTGTCTCAGGAGAATCCTCATCATATGCCCTCTCTATTAGTGAAGTGAAGTTAGTATAGCTAAGGTAGCCTACGTCCTTCCACAAACACACAATCTCGGCTTTTAAAGTCACCACCTCAGAGGCTTCCCCCTGTCTTCTCTCACAAGTAATAACTCTCACCATCAAGGCATTAACATAGGTCTGACGTGGGGTAAGTGCTGCTAGTATGGCCCTATCGATCATCCCTGGAACAGACCACTCCAGTCGGGTAGCTCTCACATTAGCTGAATAGACCAACTGCACCATCTTAAGGATCATGGCCTGAGTAATCCTGGCAGGCTGGGAGGATGACAAAACACCTGGGGTCTGTGAGGAAGAGGGAGAAGGAGCGGGTGTACCTGAGGACTCAAAGGCCGGAGTGGGCGATGGTGTCTCTGCTGATAATAAGTCAAAATTAACCTCTGGAGAAGTATCTGATGGGGCTGCTCTTCTCCTGTCAACCTCCTCTCGTGTGAATTCGGCCTCTATACGCTGAATATTGGTGGAGAAAGACGGGGTGACCACTATATCGCTAGCAGAATCTCGGGGTACTTCAGCACGCTGGCATAACTCAGTGATCAGAACAGGAAATGGTAAAGATGCCAGTGTCTGTTTGTCTCTCACAACCATATCCTGTGAAATCAGCAGTCCCAGGTCAATCCGCCTCCTAGCCATGATAGAACCAAGGCAAGCCGCCTTATGATGACACATAATGGACTCGTTCTGGGATGGTATGATAGTTTTGTTGATGAACCAAAATCAATACGGAGAGGCGATGTTCATATCCCTCTTCTCAATAGGAGCTCTCGCGTCAATCCACCTCGGGGTGATGTCAGAAATCATCGGTGCTAACCAACCCTTCAAATCATCTAGGGACGGAACAATAGGACAACCCTGGTAGGGCAGTACCGAGTGCAGTATTCGACCCAATACAACATTAATATGCTCGTTGTAACACTCTACCTTTCTGCCTCTACCCATACCCGACTTCACTGATCGAAACTCACTAGCCTTTTTCTTATTTTTTAGGACCAACTCCCCATTAGCTAAGTAGAATTCCCAGACCCAGGAAGGAATGTAAGAGGCACGTGGCCTAGTGAACTACTCAAACTGATGATACTTGAGCGTGTTAAGCACCTCAACATGCTTACCTTCCAAATCATCTACAAATAGTAACTTTTCTTCTGGAACAGTTCGTAAACCATTGTCTTTCAACTTGTTCAGCAATCTAGGTGGAGGTGGAGCTACCGGGAGTGCAGGGGCCACTGAAGGTGTGTCGGGGATGACACTAATTGAGTAATAGGAGGAGTTGCAGGTGATGTAACTCTGGTAGGTGTTGATTGAGGTCTATCTCTGAGCCTATTTTGTGGGTGAATGAAGGGTTGTTCATCTTCCGGCTTAGAGAAATCTGGTTCAATAGCTGACCCTTTTCTAGCGATATGCTTCTTTCGTTTGCCTTTATTTCTCGGTGGGAGATCTTGCTTTCTTTTCTATGAAGGATGTGATCCTCCTTCATTGATCGTAATTCCCGTTGCCTTTTTCTAAGGTGGCTCATTTATGTTGGTGCGTACCATATCTGCAAAAGACCAAGAGATTAGGTGAAACTCAACACAAACACAGATAATCTGATTGCAGAAAGACTCACTGATCCAGTCGGCGAATCACCGAACTTCTTTGGCGAACTAGATTGCGCTCGCTAAAAGGTTCAGCTTGTAAATTTTTGGCGATTCGGCAATGGATGAACCTGGTCGGCGAATCTCGAAATACTTTCGGCGAGCAAATAATTATCCGCTAAAAGTAACAGTGCAACACAGACTCAAGAGTGCAAACAAAGGGTGACAAGAATACTTTCGGCGAGTTGTCGAGTGCCTTCGGCGCCCGATGATTCCTCGCTGAAAGTTACAGTATCAAATATCAAAGTGCCAACTTATCGGCTAGATGGGGATATTAGGCCATCCACCAGGTCGTTTGGTGAGCTCGACCTAGCTCGCAAATTGACCCACGTGCCTATTTTCAACCCATCTTCCCGAATCTAAGTCTGCAACCCACGAAATTAAAATCAAAGCATGCACTCATGGAATTCAAACAAGACCCATGCTACCCATCACCATGGAATGCTCAGACTTCTTCCGGTATTACCAAATTTGGCCATTTAACGATATCTGCTCTTAAGAGTGATGATACCCACTCCATCCTTGAGCAAATTCTCAACATCTAAACACAATTGTGGACTACTCAGACTTCACCCAATCAATCTAACAACAAACAAGCACACCCCAATGCAATTTTCTTTCTTTTAAAAACATAAAAATATGGGCATTCGACGATCATAACATTTCAGGCAAAGGTTTCAAATTAAAATCAAAATCAAAGCAATCTATTCCTATCAGAGAGCCCAACACACATCAATACCATACAATTTTTGCAATTGAGTAAAAAAAATTCAAAAGTAAACTTGGGGTTTTAGGAACTAAGCTTTAATGCCGATTAGAATATGATTGGAATGCTAGGCGACAAAGTGATCCAAATTCCAAAGACCAATCACCACTATAATACTATTCAAAAGCGAGAAAATTGAAGATAATACCTTGGTGTGAATTTGAGAGGTTTAGAAAGCGAGGGAATGTGAAGAAGTTCAAATTATGAGACCTTTGGCCATTATAACTGTTCAGTTCGTATCCATTCGGCAACATTGGTCGGACTCACCGACCTATTCGGTTAATTGCCGAGTAGTCACTTATCCCACCTTTTCAATAAAATTTTCAATTTCTTTGGGATCAAGTAGGCGGTCTGGGTCGATATCGCCGAACAGGTCGGTGACCCGCCAAACTGAGAACGCCGAACTGTTTCTCAATATCACCGAGTTTTACAGGCTCTGGATTGCACTTTTGTTGAGCTAAACGGCAGATTAATTTGGGTATGCTGACCTAGTTGGCATTTCGCAGAATGGAACTTCTGCTCGTCAACCTGTATTTTTCAATACTTTCCTCATTTTAACCTACAAAACCAACACACCATTATTCTAACATAATAATTAAAAGTAGCAAAACCTTGGGTTGCCTCCCAAGAAGTGTCTTATTTTACGTCGTCGCACGATGCAAATCCTGTCTCATTCTCCATTATTGGGGTTAGCCCTAGTGTCACTAGGTGACCCCAATATGTCATTTGGGTGGAGATGAGGCACTACAAAACTTAGGAGTGACATGATTAGCTGGATTGATCTAGAGTGAGATCCAATCATTTGATTCAACATTTCAATATTCACCTTCATTTCTTCCAACACCCGATCTTGATTGGTGATCTTTTGGAGAATGATTTGAAGTGTGTCCTCGACATAATTTTTCCCCCATATCTAGACTTTCTCCGCTTATGAGGGGGTATAAACCTCCCCTTGTTGTTGCATTGGACTTCCACCTTTGAGATTTTGGTGGCCAAGTCGTTTAGCTGAGATGCTAGTGCGATCAGTGTGAGGTCCGTTTGGACTCCTTGGCTCATTTCAACCAATTTCCCACTACTCTTCTCAGCCATGCTCATCTAAATGGACAACTCAACGAAAAACAAAACTAAAAGTAAAGTTAGTGACACGACAACTAAGTGGAACAAAAATCCTACTAATCTAAAAACTCTCAAATAACACCACTCCCCGGCAGCGGCACCATTTTGATACTTATCGTGACCAATGACACAAACCTACGGTACGAATGTCTATGATCGTCGATAATATAGTAACCCAACCAAAGGTTGGGGTCGTGTCCCAAGGGAGTGATTTTGAGAATTAATAGAAAAATAAAATTTAGTTCTAATTAGTCATAGCTAAAGACATTAACAAGTAAAAATATAATAAATTAATGGGAGTGACACAAAAATGTCAAATATCAAATGGGGGTTTGTCACAAGTGTAATAAAAAGAACAAAATTTAAGGGGAGAGCAAGTATGGGGAGAAGTCCTTGGATGTTACCGCAATATAAATTGATATCAATCGTTGAGTACATGCTTTCGATATGAAAATTGCAAGCTAATAGGGACTAGGCTAAACTTTAGATGGAAATAAGTTCCCTCTTGGGAAACTTACCCCGCTTCAAATGGGTTCCTCTCAGACACCCATTTCCCACATGAAGGCCATCCTACGCCTTACCCCACTAACTCTCTCGAGCTGAATCTTAGTATATGGGACTACGGCTCACCCTCTCAAGCTGAACCTCATGTCGACCCACTCCTTAGGCCATTAATCTAGTGATCTTGGTTTCACGACCTCTCTCTCGAGCAACCAGAAAACACATGGGTGGTTTTGTATTTGCAACTACAAACCCATTAAATTAAACCACAACCACCAGGTGAAATCAGCATTAAAATACATCTAACTTATCAGCAAACAAGACCCAACAATAATATCAAGACATATTTGTTAAATCACACCCCAAGAGTGGGGGTTTTAGCTAGACATGAACAAGAGATAGAAATTTATACCTAAATGATCTTGCATTCAAATGGGTATGAAGATTTAAGTCTTGTTACAGGCAAAGAATGAAGAATCTAAGAGACCCAACTCCAAATCATGAAGATGAAAACCCTATTTTCCTTCAAGTCACCAAAACCCTCTCAAGCTTTGAGCAAAAGTACTATTCTATTGTGAAAATTCTTATAATGGTTCGACTCACCTAAAATTAATAAAGATTTTAGTATTTATAGACTTCAAAAAATAGTGTTGGAGGATCGCTCGATGAGGTTAGTCGGAATCGCCGACTAACTCAGCAATTCACCGTTTGGTGTAGTTCATCACCTTCTTGCACTAGCCTTCAGCATTGTCGTGCTCTGTGTCATTGGGCGACATAGTACTGCTTCACCAAACTTTTTGACAAAACGCCGACTGCTCCTTTCATCGCCTTTTTGATCCTGCTCCTTCAGGGCTTTGCGTACTGGAACAAAGGGCGGAGTGTGTCCATTTGGCGAATCGCCAAGCGTGCTTGGATATGCTCAGGCTTCAGCTTGTTCGTTCTTTTCAGCCTTTTTGTTCCTTTTTGCTTCTATGTGTCCATGCTTCCAGTAAAACTTCAAATACCTAAAACTTAAGTGTTTTCATCAGATATTTAGAATAAATAAGCATTTGAGGACACTATTTCCATTAAAATAAAGCCCTAATTGAGTCCAATTTGTGGACTCTTCAGTAGTGTTGTTCTTATTACCCCGTAATCACTTTCGTATGACATGTAACCATCACATGGAACCTAATATGTTCTTCCAAATAAGCTTGAATAGTTAACTCGAATTTTAGAAAGATAACCTAACCTTGCAGATATTCATAACATATTTAAGGTGATTTACTTAGTTCCTAGATAATTTAAAAAACAAGTATTTCAACAATCAAGTGTTCTAATAGTTTAAAAGTTTAAGTTATATTTGAGAGTTTTGAAGATCGTCAGTTACTTTAATGATTTTTCGTAATAACTGTAGTGGGGGAAAGAGGGCTGGTTACAAATAATAGGGGTCTCCCGTGATATTTTAAGTCACATCACCCAAAGAAGAATAAGAATTCATACATGAGGACATATAATCAAGGAAACCGATAAAATGATATGTCTATTTATCCAATCGAGTGGAATATCAAAATAATAGAATCATGAACATAATTAGGTGAGATCCGAATGCCTTTTACTGAAGGTATTTCTAGCAAGAGAATAGCAAAATATCAGATTCGACATTTTAGGATTTTCATAGGAGTGGTGCTAAAATGAAGGACAGAGCTTAGCGTCAACATACCTTTCCAATGAACACTCGAATGGCCATAGTTTCTTAATAAAAGTTGATCCTTACGTCCTAATCTTCACAAACACTATATATTTAATGCTAGTATGCACCTATAAACAAATCATAATTGAGCTTAAATCGGAAGATTTTCCATATGGCCTCAACTTGACGAAACGTCCGTAGAACTTAATAAAAACAATCATAAAAGAGTCCCGAGATGATTACCTTAGTTAACGAAGTCTAAACCTTGAATAAACACCAATAACTACCAATTTATATCTTCAAAAACTAGATCCAAACGCAGCTAATAGAAAGGGAAAATGATTTCCACGTGTAGAGATCATGTTTCTAGGCACGGGGGCAACCTTTCATGGTAGAAATCGTCAAAAACTAACCTGCATCATGCAAGAACTCAATCATAACCCTCTATTAAGCTTTCTTTCTGGTTAGGGACTGAAAAGAAATGTTTTCATTGCCTAAAACATCGAGTAAGCTGACATACCACATTTTTTACCTGGCCCGGATCACGACCCAGATTCTGCCCCGGCAGTCCGCAGTAAAACCCTCATAAGTTTTAACTCTAATGTCGGTTTGATACGAGATATTTTGCATTGAAAACTAGACTCGTAGGACTTCTATTGATGTGTCATGGGACTTTTAAATCTTTATATATTGGGAGAAAATATCCAAGATATTTGAACCAATGTTAAGAAAATACTATTTGAGATACTTCGATAACTTTTGCCGACCTTAGTTTCGCTAATTTTCTTGACTTCAAAACATAACATACAACCCTTGTGCTATTATAATACCTCATAAAACACTATTCTTAGCATGTTAGACACTCATAGGCTTATACCAAGGTATGATATAATTTAAACCTTTCAAACTAGTGAAGTTCTACCCGAGCCATTTCTTTAATTCTGAACATTGTTTGAGGGGTCCCTTTGACCTAAAAATTTATTTTAGTTCCTTGATATTGCCGCCCATTTGAGATATTAATCTCCAATGTATGATACCAAATCATATACACCTCATATAACCATGCCAAACAACGCCACACATAATATGCAAGAATTGATAAAAAAGTATAGGATCTTACATTATAGATATTGTCATGATTCTATTTCTCATAGAGTCACTCACGTTGATATTTTAGAGCTTGATATGTTAGACTTATATGCTATTCTTTGTATGGATTGGCTTTACTCTTGTTATGCTTCCATTGAATGTAGAACCCGTTTGGTCAAATTTATGTTTTCGAACGAACACATCTTAAAATGGAAAGGGTAAAATTCTGCCCCTACGGGTAAGTTTATATCTTTCCTAAAGGCTAGGAATGTGATTTATAAGGGTTGCATTTATCATCTTTTTCACGTTAAACATATGGATTTTGAAACCTCTACTCTGGGTCAGTTTCCATTGTAAATAAATTTCTAGAAGTGTTTCCCAATGATCTTCGTAGTATTCCTCCTGAATGGGAAATAGACTTCAATATTGACATTTTCCAAGATACATAACCTATATTTATTCCTCATTATTGTATGGCTCTGGTAGAACTTTAGAAATTGAAGGATCAATTGAAGGACTTGTTTGATAAGGGTTTCATCTTACATAATACCTCTCCATGAAGTTCTCTAGTATTGTTTGTTCAAAGAATGATGGTTCGCTCTTAATGTTTATTGATTATCGATAATTGAACAAGGTAACTATAAAGAATAAATATCCTATTCCAAGGATTGGTGACTCGTTTGATCAACTTCAAGGTGCTAGCTTCTTCTCAAAGATTGATCTTCAGTCCATGTATCATCCATTGAGGGTGAGGGAATTTGACATATTCCTAAAATAATTATTCAAACTCGATACGGTCATTATGAGTTTTTGGTGATGTCATTTGGGTTGAAAAAAGCTCCGACCAATTTTATGGATATGATGAATAGGTTATTTAAACAATACCTTGATATGTTTGTAATTTTATTCATAGACAATATTTTGATTTATTCTTGGAGTGAGGATGAGCATACCGATCATTTAAGGATCTTCTAGCAAGTCCTCAAGGATAGTAAAATTGTTTGCAATGTTTAGCAAATGTGAGTTTTGGTTGAGGTCCTTTGCTTTCTTTGGCCACATTATTTTTGGTAAGGATATTGAGTTTTATCCTAAGCAGATTAAGGTAGTTAAGAATTATCCTACACCTTTGTCCAATTAAGATATTTAGAGTTTCTTGGGTTTGGTCGGGTACTATAGAAGGTTCGTGGAAGAATTCTCTTTAATTGACATTGACTCAAAATAAGGTTAAGTTTATTTGGTCAGAAGCTATGAGAAAAGTTTCTAAGAGTTGAAGGATAGGCTTACCATCGCTCCGATTTTGACATTACAATAAGGTTTCGATGAGTTTATTGTGTATTGTGATGCTTGAAGAATTTGACTTGGGTGTGTTATAATGCAAAAATAAGAAAATCATTGCTTATGCCTCAAAGTAACTTAAAGTTCATGAAAATAACTACTCTACCCATGACTTGGATTTAGCAGTGGTTGTTTTTGCGTTCAAGATTTGGAGACATTACTTGTACAATGTCCATGTGGACATGTTTACCAAACCACAATAATTTGTAATACATGTTCAAGAAAAAGTATCTAAATCTTCGCCAATGGAGATGACTCGGTCTTTGGAAAGACTATGATATGAGCGTCCTTTATCACTTGGGCAAGGCAAATGTGGTGTCTGATGCCCTTAGTTTGTTTTTGATGAGTTGTGTGGCCTATATTGATGATGTCAAGTAATAGTTAGTTTGCGATGTTCATTGAATAGCTCGACTAGTTGTTAACTTGGTTAATTTTGATGAGGTGGTATCATTGGTCAGAATGAGACCAAATCATATATTATGTCAGATGTAAAGGCTAAGCAAGATCTTGATTGAGTTGTAGTGGTTTGGAGAAGTAGGTTTCCAAAAAAGCCATTGAGGTTTTATCCTAGGGGAGATAGTGTTTTTCATTACCAAGGTCAACTATATGTTCTCAATATAGATGAGTTCAGAAATTATATTTTGATGGAAGCCCGTAGTTCTCGGTATTCTATTCACTCGGGAGCCACCAAGATGTACCATGATTTGTGGGAAGTCTATTGGTGGAATGTGATGAAGAAAAATATTGTTGAATTAGTGGCTAAGTATCCAAATTGCCAACAAGTTATGGTTGAGCATCACAAACCTGAAGGTTTGTCTCAAGACATTATCATTCATACTTTGAAGTTGGAAGATTTGAATATTGATTTCATTACCGATTTGCCCCGCACTTGGTAGTAGATGATTCAATTTGGATCATTATGGATCAGATAACGAAATTGACTTATTTCATTCCCATAAAGACTTCTTAATCGATGGAAGAATATGCAAAGTTGTATTTCTGAGAAATTGTTAGGTTGCACGGAGTGCCCCTATCTATTATATCCAATCGAGACACCCAATTTACTTCACAATTTTAGATATCTTACCAGAAAGGCCTTGGTACCTGAGTCAAGCTTACTATGTTATTTCATCCTTATATTGATGGGAAATCTAAGCATGTTATCTAGATGTTGGAAGATACATTCAGAGCTTTTGTGATTGGCTTCATCGGTAATTGGGATGATCATTTGTCTTTGATTGAGTTTTCTTATATTAATAGGTACCATTCGAGTATTGGTATGGCTTCATTTGAGGTTGTCTATGGTTGGAGATGTAGGTCTTCTTTTGGTTTGTTTAAAGTTGGAGAGGTTGCTTTAATAGGGCCCTAGTAAGTGCATAAGGTAATTGAAAATGTTAGACTTATTCGAGAAAGATTGAAATTGGCACAAAGTTGAAATTTTTTTTGTGTTGATGTTAGAAGAAGAGAGCTCAAATTCGGTGTTGATGATTGAGTTTACTTGAAATTCTCATCCCATGAAGGGTGTGATAACATTTGGAACGAAAGGGAAGCTTGGTCCCTGATATGTGGGATTTTATATGATTTTGAGGTGTATTGTTAAGGTAGCTTATGACTTGGATTTGCCTTCTTACTTGGCATCAGTGCATCTGGTGTTCCATGTCTCTTTGTTGAAAAGTGTGTTGATGATCCTACTACTATTGTGTCATTGGAAATTTTGGGAGTTAAGGAAAGTCCTTCTAATTAAGAGGTTTTAGTTGAAATTTGGATCATCAAGGCAGGAAAATAAGAAATAAAGAAGTTGTATCCGTGAAAGTTCTTTGGATGAATCAATTGGTTAAGGGTGCTACTTGGGAGGCCAAATCTGATATGATGTCTCGGTATCCTCATCTCTTTCCCTTCGCTCGAATTCTATCTTGACGTATTAAGTTCCTCATTGTTCATCCTTTTTGATTCACGTGTGCTAGTAATTCCCATGTTTCCATATACATGCATGTTCAAGAAATTTTTTGTTAAAGATATGTTTTAGGTTGGAGTCAATTACTCCTTCTTTATGCACATTTTGATGTAAATAACATTCATGTTGGGTAGTTATATCTCTCTCAATATTCTATTCATTCTAGCTTGAGTCTTATTCGACTATGAATGTTCTAAAGGGGGAGATATTGTAACACCTCGAAAATTTAAATTTTGATTTGGAAAGGAAAAAGATGCATTTAGGCTGTGGTGCAATGGTCTACGAGTCCACCCTATGAACCGTAGGAAGTCCTACAGGCTGTAGAAAGAATTCATAGGAATTGAGTTGATTTATGGAAAATGTCAAGTCTTTGATGATTAATCTACGAATTAACACGATGAATTGCAGAGTGTTGGCCGTAAAAGGGATTCGTAGAAGTGATCCGGGTTTGGTGAAATTTTGGAATTAAAATTGGACTGTGCCGAAGGGTCTATGAACTTTAAAAAAAATTGACGACCAATAAAAGGATCTCATAGGATTTCCTAAGAAATTTAGGTCCCAAAAAGTAACTCTGCGGTTGACAAGAATGGCCCATAGAAAGTCTTACAGACCATAGGTCGAAACCTTATGAGTCATTCGACAATTTTTAAGCAAGGGTGTTTTGATCTTTTTCTACTCAATTAACCCCTATATTATGTGGTTTTAACCCTATAACTACCCCTATAAGCATTTTTACTCTTAAGACTAAGCAAAAGTCCTCTCATTCACTCAATTCTCCCAAATCCCTCAAGTCCTCTTCACCAAATTTCTCTCAAGAGCTCTCAAGGTGAAGGTTAGAGTTTCAAGAGCTTCCAGGGTTTATTCTCCATTGATTTTGGGCTTTGATTGCTAAGGTATGTAAGACTTCACCAATAGATTTCTTTCATCTATTGGGTCCCAAAGGAATCTCAATCCCTAAAATTTATTTTATTTAATTAAATTAGGGTTTCATGCAAATTTTCATGGGTCCTCTTTATTAGATTAAATTATTTGTATTCAATCTTATTATGAATTATTTTATTCAATTACATGGTTTTCAATCGATTTTATATGGCCCCATGTATATGCCTATTTTATGAACTTTAGCTATGAACAATGCTTACGAACTTATGGCTTATGATCATGAATTTGATATAGGATTTATGCCTATTTAATGAAAAGAGTGATTCTTCGCTAAAGGATGTTTTTAAGATAAAGTATCAATGATTTGAGGAAGGTATTCTTATATTTGACTGTAATTATTATTTAGATGCTTAAAAAGTAAATGTCTACTATGACTTTTTTTATGAAATCATGATTTGAAAGGAGAAACTCGACGTACGAACTTATGATTGGATTGGTACTGTGTAATTGTTGACTTTCCAAGTATTTTGATATGATTGTGATTATGTCTTTTCCGTTGGGATTTACTTAGTGCCGAGAGAACATTGAGATGGAGGGTCTCCCATTTGTAGATGTCTTGTCTCTAGAAGCAATCTCCTTGTCTTAAACTACATGACCCCATAGGATCGTCTTAAATGACCTAATCTAGTGGATTCACATTAGCAAGAATAAATTATATGAATTCTTACCTTGGCAAGTAGATTCCGATGTCATTTTGGGTGTGGATTTGCTCTCTCCTTATCATGTTGTTCTTGATTTCAATATTAAGATGGTGAGCTTAGTGACACCTAGAGTTTCGAGGTCTGAGTTGAAGTCTGCTAGTGGTCATTACGTTAGTAAGGTTATTTCTTTCCTCCATACTCAGAGATTGGTTGATAAATGGTGTGTATCTTACTTAGCTTTTTTCCACGACACTAGCGTTGAGCTACCTCTCATGGAGTCCATTCACATGCTTCAGGAATATACAGATGCATTCCCTACTGATCTTTTGTGTGTTCCTCCGGATAGAGACATTGATTTTGCTATTGATTTGGAGTCGTACACTAAGCTCATCTCTATTCCTCCTTATCACATGGCCCAGTGGAGTTGAAAGAGCACTTCCAGGTCTATTGAGTAAGGGGGTTATTTGCCCTAGTATGTCACTTTGGGGTGCACCAGTCTTATTTATGAAATAGACGGATGGGTCTTAGAGGATCTGCATTGATTATAGACAACTGAACAAGTATCCTCTTCCATATATTTATGATTTGTTTGATCATCTTCCGGGGAAGCTTTGTTTTCCAAGATAGACTTGAGGTCTGGTTACATCAGTTGAGGATTAGGGCATCATATGTCCCAAAGACAGTTGTAACACCCCAGAAAATTTTGAGCTAAGACTCACACAATTCTTCGTTGTGAGTAAGATTCTTACCGAGGATTTAAAATTTTCTCAAGTGTTAAGGTCAATAGATGTAGCACCTTGAGTTCCAAAAAGAACTAAAGAGAAATTCATCCAAGTCATCTGTAAGTTCTTTCATGTTTTGGGTCAACCTCAAACAACCATAACTTTTATCACAAGATTATTTAGGAGCCCTATAAGATATCAAATGACAGATCTTTGAGTCCTCTTTCAAACGCCACTGAGTTTGCTAAATTTGGAGTTCGGATGAGGGAGATATGCTTGTTTGAGTTCAGCCGTTCAGTTGAGGAAAGTTACTCGAATTAATGAGGGATATTTTGGTCTTTTCTTTACCCCTTTATCCTAGATAATTTTTATTAACCTTCTAGGGGTCTAAACTGATTGGAATCAGTTTTAGTTATGTCACACCCCGAGCCTACACTTTGGACATGGCCGGCACTCGAGAACCATTGCTGGCCCAAAGAGAACCATTTGCCTGGCTCAACTCTCAGCGAAAGACCTACTCAACAACATATGAACTCAAAAGTAAACTTTACTCAACTATCTAAAACGGTAAACACAGAATATTTTAAAAATAAAACATTCACCGGCAAAAAGAGGCAACTCAAGTCTAGAACATTAACAACTGAAAATGGAAAAAAAAGACTCATGAACTACCACTGTCTATCTTTGAAGCCTCTAATACTATGAGGGATGTCAGGACAAGACCCTCGATTAGCCTAACAAAACTGAAATAATATGACAGAAATAAATGAGGGATCCTCAGAAAATAATGAGGCTCACTTAAGCTAATTGAACTACTATGGCATATACGAAGCGCCTGTTGATGACCTTGATCTCCTGTATTTCCATCATGAAACGATGAATGACAAATAACATCAGTACATTGAATGTACAAGCATGTAAGGGGAAATACTGAATATTATATAAAAGCTTGAACTTGGAAAGAAGGAAACATACTCACCTCAACTCTACTCAACTCAACCTCAACTCAATGATACTCAACTCAATACAGTATAAAACAACAATAAAGATGCAGTTTATATAAAGCATTTAAAACAGTAGATATCAACTCCATGTATTTAAAAATACAATAATAACTCAAATTGTATGTAAATATACAAAATAACTCAAATTGGGAGATTCTCTAACTGACAACCATCACTATGAGCTATGTGATGATACAACGTCTCGCCCAAGCTGGAAGAACTGTCATATACCTTGCCGAAGTATAAGACATCCTCAACTAAAGGGATCCACTAATCTATGCTTAAAATGAACTAAGTATGCCTCTAAAAAGTATGGCCCTTTCTACCCACGTTGGCCACAGGGTTTATGAGGATTTTGAGTTATGTGAACTCGTCCTCATATCGGTGCTCAATACTACTCCCAAAATATAACTTAGCACATATGTTCTAACCATATCGTCATCCTCAACTTTTAGATTATTACTCAAACGGTTTCTCTTAAAAGAGATAGTACTCAAAACTCCTCATGAATACTTTTGGAAATCGGTGTTTCCCCTTGTCTTAAATGTAAAAACGTTTAATCTTGTGAATACTTAGTTCCCATATATCATTTTGAAAAATTGATCTCAACAACTCTACTCATCCTCATACTCAAGTACTCAAGTCTTACAATAAGTTTTAAAACATTGTAAAAGAATTCTCAAAATGACTCGGAAGAACTCTCAAGAGTTGACTCTTAACTCTACCTTGAATTTGAATTATGAATTCAAGGTTTATTACTCATGTTATGAATGATCTCTCAATGATTAGAGGTATTTTAGAGTGGTTAGAATCGAATGGGAGTAAAGGTACACTTTAAAAGAACCCAGACAGAGCAAACTACTAAAAAAAAGCTCAAGGCAGGCGACCCTGGCGAACTGAGTGGCGCGGGGCATCAGCACTCAAACTTCAGAGGGTCACTTTTCGTGGACTGCAGGTGCGGTGCGCCGGCCCCTATCCAAAAAACCCAACGAATTTTTCACAATATTTACAGTAATTTAGAGTTAAGTAGTTATGAAAGAGGAAACACGAATTCAACTATATCAAAAGCTCTTTATGAAAGAGGAAACACGAATTCAACTATATCAAAATCTCTTTATGAAAGAGGAAACACGAATTCAACTTTATCAAAAGCTCTTCATTACTTCATAGAAACACAAAAATAGAGTATGCATTTGCTATATGCACTTCAACATCCTCGATAGGTTTCTGATATTTTGTTTCTCATTTTTATATCGATGGCTGATGAATCTAAGATATCCACTCATTAAGGCTTAATATTCATAGTTTTACCTTCCACATTGCCTATCTTATGCTCTAAATTAATGTTTAAATGTTAATTTACAGCTATGAAGGAAAAAGAGCAAGGCAAGGACATAACTAGGCAAAAAGGAGCGAAAAAGCTGAAAAAGACTGAAGACAAGAAAAGTTGACGATCTCTAAGACCATTCGGCAACTAGCCGAGTGGTACTTAAGGTCACCAAAAGTTACAGCGTGCCAGCACTGAGGAAAAGCCAACTCGGCTATGGAAAATGGTTGTTCAGTAAACCGCCGAATGGATCGGTGACAACGACCCTGATCGCCTAAAGTTACAAAAGTTGAATAGTGAAGAGGCAAAGCAGGAAGGCGATGAAGAGAGACACTTGGTGCATCACTGGCATTGACGGTGATACTCGATAATTCTTTCGATTGGTCCAAAAGCTTAAAATCTGGAACAATATAAATGCGAATTTTTAAATAATGAAATGAACTTCCAAAATTTTGAGAGAAAGTTAAGAGTGTTTGAGAGTTATCACTTTGAGTTTTTGATCCTAAATACTATTTTTAGATTTTTTAAGTAGAATTTTAAGTTCGGTTTGGATTTAAAATTAATGTCAAGCATTCATAAGACTCAAATTTTGTTACACAACTGATGGAGAACATAGTTGGTAATATTTTCCAGCTTTTTATAATGTGTGGCTAAAATCCCCATTTTTGGGGGTGTGGTTATGTGATTAATTGTCTCAATTAGGTTATGGGTATTAGTAATTTTAGATTTAATTGTTGTTTTGAAATGGGTTCGATTGATAACTGAGTTTTAATTCATGAATTGTAATTGCAAATGCATTTCTAGTCCAGTATTCTATGCTTACTTGAGAAAAAGGTTGTAGAATTAAAGTTATCAATTGATGATTGTAGTGATTGGGTTGTTGTGGATTTAGCTTGAGAAAGTGAGTCTTAATTCGATCGAACCAATCTAGCTCGAGGGACTAGATTAATTAAGGTTTTGGGTTAATCATAATTGTTGTGCTTGTCGAGGTACGAGAGAACTCACTTGAGTCATAGTAGTTGATCGAGTGATGGTTGTTACATCTAACACCTAGCGTACTAACTAAGAATCAACAATTTTAAGTAAATTGTAATCACCCGTATAGAGAAATTGGCAATTAATTGATCACATCCCCAAGGATCCCTCTCTACTTGATTACTCCCTCGTTTTCGTAGTTGTTAGTTCACATATCCAATCCCCTCATTTGACACTAGTTTTCAACCCCTTTAATTTACTTTAATTGTTTCGATAAATTGTATTCCTACAAATGATTAGAACATGTCTTTCACTTTCTAGTTGAATTTTATACCATATCACTTCCTGTGGGATCGACCCCAACTCTTCGTTGGGTTTATACTAGATTGTGATCTCCTACACTTAGAATTGGATGAAGTGTAGTTGAGAGTAATAAAAAATGGTGCCACCGCAAGGGAGTGGGGTTTAGAATTCTTTTAGTGAAGTTTAGCTGTGATCTAATCTTATTTGTAGTTGAATCGACTTACTTTATTTTGTGTTTGTTGTTGGCTGCTCGTGAACAGGTGATTAGATGAGTATCAACGAAAGTAACACTAGCCAACTTGGACATCAAGATGACATCGGTAACTTGAATGATGTTGTTGATGGTCAATTGTGTTGTGTAGGCCCTATTCGATTACCTCCGGCGGTGGGAAATGCGGTATTCCATGTGACTAGCACGATGTTGTAGCTATTGCAAATGAAGGGTTTATTCGGAGGGCTGGGTCATGAGGATCCTCATGACAATATTCGAATTTTGTGAACGTGTGTGGTCCATTATCGTTTAAGAAAATCTCACAAGAGTTAGTTCGGCTTTGGTTGTTTCCTTTTTCTTTGATTGGTGAAGAGACAAAGTGGTTAGCTGACCTACCAAGGGACTCGATGACGTCTTGGGAATAGCTTACCAAGGCATTTTACATAAGATTTTTCCCTCTTTCGAAGATGATTGCATTGTGATATAATATCCAGGGCTTCAAACGTTTAGATGGTCAACCAATCCATGAGACATGACTGAGATTTCATAAGTTGTTACTCCAATGTCAAACTCATGGACTTCCGAAGAACGTGTTGTTAAAACATTTCTACCAGAGTGTAGATTCAGTCAACAAAGGTGTGGCTGACCAGCTTGTCCAAGGATATATTATGCAGCAAGCTTTTGGAATAGCATCGACTCTCCTTGGTGGATTGACGAATATAAACTATGCTTGGTATACTACGGATGATCGAGTATCTCCTTTGACTTTAAGTATGACAAAGGAACAAATAGAAAAAGAACAAGAGCGGGATGAAAACGTGGCTAAACTGATGACCCAACTGAATATTTTGTCAAAACATGTCATGGGTAATGATTCTAAGGTTGTGAAAACATTTGGAGTTTGCGGAGTAAATCCAGATGATGCGCACTTTGAAGATTTGTACAATGACGAAGTACACTTTCTAGCAAATCAGGGAGGTGGTTTTCGCAAAAATTATCCAAGACCAGGCAGGAACCAAGGTTTGAATAGATAGTTTGATGAAGGTTGGAAGGACCGTGATAGGGAGTGGCATGACCGTGGTACGAACTGGATGGAGTGAGATAGTGATGAAGATAGATATGTACATCCCCATGAGCTTCAAAAGCAAAAGAGCAAAGGGCTAACCCGAAAAATTTCCGCACTAAAGATATGCTTGCACGCATTCTCAATAAAGTAGAAGGGTCAGAAAAAGTGCTCAAAGAAATGAAAGAGGACGTCTCAGCTCTAAACAAGATGGTCACTTCTCACTCAGTGTCCATTAAACAACTAGAAACACATATGGACCGAATCTCATCTCATTTAAACCCGAGGCAAAAAAGGGGTCTACCAAGTGATACCTTGGTTAACCCAAGAATTAACCTTGAAAGCGTATTGTCGTTGTGCCACGATGTTAAATAACGTGATTTTTTGGCGGCAACCTACGTTTTTAAGCATTAAATTATTTTGTTCGAATAAGGGGTGTTGAATGTGCAGGTTGAAAATTCAAAATTTTAGGAAAATGAGCAATTAGGCAAGCCCAGGCACCAATTGGTGACTAGCCAAACAAGTCCGGTAGCCCTATCTGGATCGCCCTTTGGACTAACAAAATGGTTGGAGGTTCTGTAAACTTCAGCGGACAAAATAGCGATTCGGCGCATCACCGAATGGTCGGTGACATAAGTGACCATCACCGACTACCGCACGAACTGAAGGGTCATAAAGGGTTGTACTATTTTAAATTCAAAAACATCCCTCATTTCAAATTTTCTGACCTTTGCACTCTCACAACCGCATTATATATTTTTGTACTTGCTTTTCTTGCATTTTTGTATGCGATCAATCGCTCGGGGAAAGATTTTACGCATAGTTACTTCGAATTGCTTGCCTAGCGTTCAGTTGTCTACTATTGAGGTTGGTTATCTGAACCCCGCCTTTAAATATTTTGTACTCGAATGCGTGATCCTTTTCCTTTCAATTTGGTTGTGTATTATTGGTAGTTTGAATTGTTGTGTTAGCATGTGCCCTTTGTCGTACTTTGTTTTTGTGTGTTTTTGCCTAAAATTATGAAATTATGTATGATATATGATTAAAAGTGTTGGTAGTGTTGTTAAATTTGTTGGGTCTAGTGTGGATGAAGTCTGAATAACCCGAGTTGCTCTAATTGACTGGTTTTGCCCAAAGATAGAGCGAGTGACGTCATTCTTAAGGGCTAAAGACGTCGATGGGCCAATTTTGGACAAATTGGGGGAAGTCTGAGTACCCCGAAGGCATTAATGTTATGGGTCTGGGCTTAATTGCTTAGAATAGGTGTTTAATTTTTTTCTTGTGGGTTGTGCGTTAGAAATTGAAGGTCGAGGTCAAAATCTGGCATGAAGGACCTTTCGGCGAGCTTACTTGAGCTTATCGAATAGTTCGGTGGTTCGCCCAACGACCCCTGGATCACCTTTTTATCCTTCAAAATTATTGAAATGATTCTTCCATACGCCTAAGCTCGTCGAAGTTCACTCGGTGACTCGTCGAATGTCTGTTAGATCACCCATCTACACTCCAATTTTTTAGAAAATGTTCAGTTACTTTTGGTGAGATACTTTTAGTTTGCCGAATGGTGTCAGTAAATCACCGATAGGACATGGACATCGCCGACTTGTGCAAATTTCTAATAATTTTTACTTTGGAACATTCGGCGAGCATGACTTTGCTCGCCAAATGCATTCGGCTATTCGCCGAATGACTCGGTGAGTTTTCCTGTACTTCTTGAAACTTTGATCATTTTTCGAACTATTTCTAATGTATTAATTTATTCGGTGTTGTGTTGCAGGTATTTGGAGACCAAAGGTACTTGGAAGAAATCAACCGCCTTGAAAGTGTGCAAAGGGTATTATTATCAACGAGGGCGCTGCACCCTTTCGGACTACACATGCCAAACTTCCTTCTAAAGGGGGAAAAGGCACAGGTAAGGGGCCCATGGTGCCAACACTAGCGGATGAGAGCCCCAATAGTGTGGGAATATATTCCACCCACCTTACTACTTCAGAAAGTGAGGCCAACTCAAGTGATGGATCGCCGACCTCCGTGTCTGAACTTGAGGATGCTCAGACCCTCTAAACTAGGAGAGTGGAGCTATTCTCCAAATCTCTCCATGATCCAGCCAGGATCCCAATTCAACTTAATCCTACCCCACCTGTAGATCAGACTGTCGAGCAGGTACCTCCTGTGCCTCCAGTGCCTCTAGTTCAGGCACCCCCACCTCGATCATTGAATAGATTGAAAGTTGTCACAATGCTAACCATCTTGGAAGAAAAGAGATTATCTATAGATGGTGTAGTAGACAGGTACCCTGTCATGACCCAGGGGTACACCCTATAAGTAGCATGGTGTATAGGACCCCGAGAGGCCCCATACAAGGCACTTGACATTCATCACATAAGAAATAGAAGACAAAGGGATAAGGAACAACATTTCAAGTCCAAAACATTTTATAAAAGTAAAACGGAAGTCTAAACACTTGTCTCATTAGCCATCTAGTACATAAGAATGAAATTGGGCCTAGACCATACATCGTGTACGAAAACTAAAAATATGAAAGAAAACTGAAAAAACAATAAAGATCTGTCCTCGAAGCATAAGGACTCACCGAAGCTCAAAATCTATAAAAACAATTTCTAGCCACGAAACTAAGAACCCAGACTATCGGACCCTACATTTGGGGAAATGTAGGTAAGAGTATCCCTTAGCACAAAACCATGTACCAAGTATGATAGTCATGCATAAAACATTTAAATCATGCTAAAAAGGGACATTTTCATAAGTATGCAATGATCAAGCTAAAACATGTATTTTGAGAGTTAGAAACCATTAGTCATAAAACAATGATCAATGCAAGTGAACATCATATTTGAACATATGTGAGATATTTCTTGAACTAACCTTTGTTCATAATTATTGTGGGAATGAGCCTTAACCGACATAAAGACCATGTGAGCTATAACATGATCCCCCGATGTCTCACACACTGAAAAGAGTTGTCCTACTTGCCAAGGTAGAACCATGAACTTCTAGCATAGGTGGATCAACTAGCTAATTTCTATTTAGACAATCTCCATTTCTTAGTTATGGCCAATCAAGGTTCATAAGGATAGCTCATTTGACTTTCTTAGATAAGGATTATCATGTCGTTCCGGCTCCATCGATCTCTAAGTCTATCATCTCACTCAAGAAGGGAACTTCGCCCTAAGGCCCATCCTTCAAGGTTATACATTTACTTAGGAAAGCTAGACCTATGAAAGGGCACTATTTCTTACTTCTGCCGATTCAAGTGTTGGCCTAGAATTCCTCGTTTCGTTTAGCATTTATAGAAAGGGCACCATTTCTTAGTTCTTGCCCACTTCACACATTCATGCATTCAAGACTTTAAGTAACAAGGAGAGACACTTTAGTCTACCAACCAAGTCATAACATTATCATCTAAGGATACTTCATAATCCAACATCATTTCATATATACATCATGAGAAATCATACTTTAAATCACATTGCTATACACTTTACATAGGATCATCATAAGATCACATATACTCATTCACATCATGCCTTCACATTTAGCTTCACATAAAACTTTACATATATATTCATATAGGACTTTACATATAGCCTCATTTATATATAATAACACAACAATACAACAATACTCATACAACGCCCTTCATGGCCACAATCATAATTCCAAAGCAACAAGCAACACTTCCACCAAAGGTGGATCCAACCTAAGAAGCAATTATAGCAATATTAAGAGATCAAGCCATCTTACCATTCTCCAAAGCCATAACCAACATTACTCATTTCCCAACATTATTCATAAAATAGGTCAACTTACCATCCCTTCCAAGCCACAATCACCATCCTTAATTCTCCATAATATCACAATAGAATAACATATATAATAGTAGAATTTAGCTATACAATACAAGCTAAACATAATCCAATAATTAGAACCATGACCGATTCACTATTTGCTCATTCAAGGCTCAAATCTCATATCCTTCAATTCAACATCAATTCTTCACAATTCAACATATATAATACCATATATGAACAGCCCATACCATACTAAACACAAATCTATAATCATCTACTCAAAATCAATGCACCAACTTTATGGTGAAATTTAGAGAATTTGAGAAAAATATGGGTTCATGGGAATTTCTTTCTAAAAACCATTAATAATCATTAATAACAATATAAATCATCATTTAAAACTTTTTTTATGCAAGAACCCATGCTAGAATCGAAATTAGGACTTTAGGATATTTGAAAAACTTTGAAAATACTTTGAATTAGCTCTTTGATTGAAAAAGGAATTAAAGATAAAGAATCCACATACCTTAACTAAGAATCCCCGGGCAATTTGAGAAAGAACCACCTTAAAATCGTCAAACCCTAGCTCCTAGTTCTTGACCTTCTTCAATGGAGGATTGTAGAGAAAGATATTTGAGAGGAGGTGGGTTTCTTTCTTTATTCTAATTGGAGCGACTTAAATGAAAGAATTTTGGTCAAAAAGGGGCTTTATAATTTCTAGGAAAGGCAAAGAATAAAGGAAATCAACTTAGAAAAAGAATTAAGGACCCACAAAGTTAAACTTAAAAGTGTTCACTAAACCCGTCTAAACTCGTCCTTTTGGACAGTGCTTCACTATTTCGGGCATAACTTTTTACTCCAAGGTCAGAATTGGGCAAACTCAGTGGCGTTTGAAAGAGGAATCAGAGACCTTTAATAGGATAGGTAAGTGTCCACCTAATTCATTTTGAGCTAAAAGATATGACCATTTAAAGTTGACCCTTACAACTCACTAGTTCAAATGACTAGTTTCCAGACGTCACGGTCATTTCTCATCATTTCATCAAGTTCTCAACTCCAAACTCACATGTGAGACTCTAGTTTCACTAGTTCATTTTTAGGGTCGTTACATGATCATAGCCTTGAAAGGGCATGTTTGACTTAATTTCATGTTAAAGCAGAATTGTGCTTGAATTGTTGATCCACTTGAAAGGTGGAGCTGTTTACTTACTATGTACATTGTGATCATGGCCTTGAAGGCATAATGTAAGGAATTGAAGTATTATCATGATGTTGTATATATGAATGTGATGTGAAGCATGTGTGTGATCTCAATGAATGAATTATGATCTTGCTTAGAAGCTAATTGTGTTAAAATTGAATGTTATCTCTCAATTAACATTTGTGGATGATGGTGACAATGTGAAAAGCTATTCACACATACACACACTTGAATGAATGAATGAAATTCAATTACAATGTTAATGAATGTTGAGTCTATTAAATGTTATTCTCCATTATACTTTAATTAATGTTAATGACTTGTTGTGAAAGAAATTTTTCACAATAAGGGGGTTCTTAGGTGAAAGGCTATTCTTATCTTTGAATCTATGAGCTTTCCAATTAATGTTGGGATACGATGGATGCTCATCCGGGAGTTGAGGCAGAGTATCTTGTAACAATCCCTATATCCTGTTTTAGTGAATGTTGGGTCTTGGATGGATGCTCATCCAGGAGTTAAGGCGGATTATCTAGTAGCAATCGCTTATCCCATAATGAACAAATGTAATGAATGTAACGTACTTCGTTGGGAATAATGCTAAGCACCGAGTGGATATGGATTGAGATGGGTGCTCATCTGTGAGTTGAGGTGGGGTACCTAGTATCAATCTCTTGAGATGGATGCTCATCTGAGTTGAGGCGGGGCATCTAGTAGCAATATCCCTATCCCATAAACTATGTGCCCACATAGGTCTAGCTAGTGGATCCATTTAAGCTAAAAAAATTGGTCCTACCTAGGCAAGAAAGAATCCCTTATTCGGTGTGGGTGACACCGGGATTCCATATCAAGCTCACATGGTCTATGTCGGTTAAGGACGTACTACTTAGTGTGGGTGGTGGTATGGGAAGCCATCTATGCATTGCACAAGTAGACATTTGCGAGTGATCATGGTGTGTTCCTTATAATGTTAATGAATGAATGGGCTCTTGTGATAATGTGATAATGAAGAATGTGATCTAATGTTTAATGAATGAAGGTGCTCTAAATCCAATGAAGCTAATGAAGAATGTTGACTCTTAAATGATTATATGCTTAAATGTAAAGATGCATGCTATACTTGGATCATATTGTGAGTTACTTCCTTGTCATGACTATTGTATATGAATGTGCCTTGTCTATGGTGACTTAAAAGGAGTACTTAGTGTGAGTAGTAGTAGTATGGGATGCAACTTGCACATTGCACAAATATGACTTAGAGTTGTTTTAGATGTTGTTCTTATTGTGATGATGTGATTAATGAAATGTTTATGTCTCTTAAATGTTTTATTGTATAAAGGTGGAAAGGATGAATGGCAAGTTCACTTTTGGTGACCTTACGGCGGTTTAAATAAAGGTAATGGGTTATATGTGTTGAACATGTCTCTATTGTGATAAATGACTTGTATGTTGATCATGTTTGAATATTATGTCTCAAATGTGTATATTCATGAAGGTTTTACCAAAATGGCATAAATGCATGACTCTCAAGAAAATGTCCTTTTTAAGCATGTTTTTGCATGGTCAACATACTTAGTACATCTAATGTGCTAACCCCATTCTTCCCCTTTTCAGACTAAAGTGTAGGGCTTGGAGATATTAGTGTTCTATGCTTGATGGATAGGTTTCTAAGGTGCTTGATGATGAAGACTTGGTGAGTTTTCATAGTTTCGAGGACAAAATCCATTATGTTCCTTTTATGTCTTTTAGTTTGTTAAAGATTTTGTGTGGGATAAGTCTCAATGATGTATTCAAAGTATTAGATGGTTTGAGACATAGTGTATAAAGTCTAGAAAGTCTTTCGCTTGTTTTTAATGAAAATGTCTTCGATTGTAAATGAAAGTTTTTAATTCTTCTCTATTTTCCTATGTTCTTATGGACTGATTTCGAGTAGCCCGGGGTGTTGAGGGTGGTGTCCTCCCAGTGGTGCAGACATACTCAGGGTCTTTCTCCACCTCTGGATTGTTGTAAATTAGTTTGCGGGAAGGTGCCATTGATTTGGACCTACCTTTAGTGGCTATCGCTTTCTTGGGGGCCATTGTACCTGTGGAGGAATTGTTAGTACAAAAATAAACCTAAAACACACTCGAGAAAATTTTAGAACTAAGGACTAACAAAAATGAATGAAAAAAAAGTTCAGACAGTGGCTTCAGTGGCCACTTACGGTGGGCATCTACGGTCTGTAGGCTGACCTATAGACTGTGGATCCCCTCCGTAGATCAGAGGTCCCAAAAAGTTGGGCTCTGATGGGAACCACGGATGTGCAGAACGGTTCGTAGATTAATCTACGAACCGTAGTCCACCTCTGTGGTTCCACACTTAGTGGAATTTCCATGTGCCCCCATCCACGTAGATTGACCTATGGTCCGTAGATGGGGTCTTATGGTTTGAGTATATGCCAGGTATCAAACATGCTTCACTTTGAAGCCCAATTTTACCAAATTCAACAATATTCTAGTCTAATCATGCATTTCAACATAAATTATGATAGTTCGTCATTCTAAGGGTTCCCATTATTCCATTTTCAACAGATATTGCATACAAGATTAGGAACCCTATGTCAAAACTCACATTTAGACTCTTATTTCACTGATTTTATACATTGTAACAACACACAATCACGATCTATTGTCCCAAGGGTGATTCTAAGTCTATCTTAGCATGCAATTTCATCAAATATCAACCCAAGGTCAAGACCCAATTCTTGACTTTCTATAATCAACAGTGAATCAGAACTCAAAGTGAAGGGAAATTCGATTACCTTACAAGCAACGGAAATGGGGTGATAGTGTGACGACTCTACGCTTCCACTACTACTAACTTGCCTTTTTGCACCAAACCCGGACACCGGACCTCTTGAGGAAATTGGGAATTAGTGGGTTTGGGAGAGAAAAAGTGATTGGGAATATGGGGGAAGAATGTGGAGTGAGTTATGGGGAAGTTATGGTAAAATAGAGGGATTTTAGTGATTGAGGGTTGTTTAGAAACGGTTAGGAGGGAAAATGGGGGAAGTGGGAAGTGATTTGAGCAAGAGGGCATTTATTTTAAGTGAAGTCTGGGTCGGGTCGGGCAGGCAAGGGTTTGGACCCACGAGACCATGTCTACGGTCTGTGGGTTGATCTACGGTCCGTAGATAGGGACCGTAGATCACATTCAGACTTAGAAATTTTAGAATCCTTACCTGGATCTACGACACCATTCACGGTCCGTGGAATGAACCACGAACCATCGATGAGGTCCGTAGACCTCTGCACCAGACTTTTTTCTGCAGATTTTGCCTTGCGCTCCTGCACATCTACGGCACCATCTACGGAGCGTGAATGGACCTACGGTCCGTAAATCACTTTCGTAGATGCCCTTTTCTGTACATCCTTCAGTTGTGTCTCTCAGTTTCCACGTCTGAACATATTTCCTTCAAACATGATAAAAATGCATTAAAATCAATACAAAATGGCCCTAGACACACACAACTCTTTAAGTGAAATGTATTAAAAATATCGTAAACCCACGGTATATCATTACCCCTCTATTGGAAAAAGGTGTTCTACTTGCCTAAGGTTGAACTAACATATTTAGCTTTTAGGTGGGTCCACTAGCTAAAGACTTATGAGGGCACATAGTTATAGGATAAGGAGATTGCTATTAGAAACCCAAACTTTTTAGCGTAAAAGGTTTCCATCTCGTGAGATCATTAACATTGGGAAGCCGCACTTTCTAGTGTAAAAGCTTCCATCTCATTTTCATATCCACTCGGTGCTAAGCATAACTCCCTTTAAAAGTCATATTGTCTTTACTTAAATTCATGTTTATGGAAGGGTGGCTTAACACCCAATCAATACAACATCATGACATAGCTCATAGATTCAATAGGTGAGAATGGCCTTTCAACCTTACAATCTTTAATATGTGAGTAAACCTTTCACATCATATTCATAGTGTGTTCATGAGAATAGCATTTCATTCAACACAACAAGATCATCATAGTCATAATAGTTCATACATAATAAAGTGTAAGGGTACGGGGAGAATTACCTTTCAACAATACCACAATTACACAATAATCATAAGATCTTCACTTTCTAAGTGAATCATAAGCTTAAACACAATTCTCATAAAGAGGTACAGACCCTCATAACTTCTCCCTTCAAGGGCCATGAACCACAAGCAACACCTTAGTCACATCATAGTCATATTCATGCATGGGGTGTATTTGTGTGATTGTCCTTTTAATGACACAACAACAGCATTATTATCATAGACACTTCACTTTCAAAGTGTTCATAAAACATGCACATAATACCATAATCATACATACCCCTCATATCTTGCATTCAAGGATCATAGATCATGCTAAGTCAACACATCTAGCATTCATTATATTAGACATGGATAGAATCATGACTCAAGTAGATCATTTACTTCATGCATAAACTCATGTGATCATATTATAGGTCATGTGGGTGAAGTCTTTTCACAATAATGTTATATACAACTCAACATACATAATAACATTCTTTCTTAAAGCCTTGACATCCTTAGTTTATTCATTTTAGCTTTTACCCTTAAAGCCCTAGGAGTCATCTTCATGTTACAAGCCTTACTCTCAAGCAATGTCTCACATGTTCATTATGTATACCTAGTTCTCAAGGTAACCTAACCACATGCCTCATTCTTGATCAATTATAGTCATATAGGAGACATATAAACTCAATCTCAATACTACACAACCATGATCCCTCATATAAGCCCTAATCAATTAAATTCATGTCTTGAATCTTTACCCTTAAGTAATTCATATCTAGGTCATCTAGTCTAAGGCAATTCATAAAGAAGTTCATCACCCTTAGAAGGTCACATCTAACCCTCAATTTGCCTCTTTCATGACATCACACTAGATTACATAAAGTTTACTATATAACCTTAGGTTAATCAAGGATACATGTTTGACTATACTAGAATCATGTAATTACACCAAGAACAACCATTAATCACATAATTGGGCCAATATTCAACAATTCCCACATCATGAAGTAAATTTAGTAAAGTGGGGGAAATCATGGGTCCAGGGGGGATTTTCATTATAAAACAACAATACCCAATCAATCCACTCTTAATTCATCATAATGAACCATATTAAACCATAATTAAACAATTGAAATCATTTTGGAAGAAGATCCATGACATAGATGGAAACCCTAGGTTTTGGGGGAATTTTGGAAACTTGAAATCATCTTTTGAAAGGGCTCCTTGAATGGAACTTAATCAAGGATGAAGACTACCATACCTTAAGTGTAGAATCCAACCAAATTTGTATTGAAAATATCCACTCTTCAAGCTCTAACTTGATCTCTTTCTTTGTTCATCAATAGAGGTTTCTAAAGAGAAGATTTTGGAGAGGAGTGGTGGTTATGATTTGGTGTCTTGAGATATAATGAGTTAATAGGGTGTTTAATGACTTTAAATACTTTATATATATATATTTATAAATACTATATTAAACAACCCCCATTTAAAACTAATTAAAAATAAATTACCTAAATGCCCCCTTGATTTGGCCGAGTCTTGGAGTACAAGTGCAGTGATGACCTATGGCCACCACCTACGGGGCATAGGTCAGCTCACATCCTGTACTGGTGGGGCGTAGGTTGATCCTGCAGCTCCCTTAGTTTCCCTTTGACCCACGAACCACTCCCACAAAGCGTGGACCACCCTACGGGGCGTAGGTCCCCTCCATGGGTCACACATTTTGGGCAGATTTTAGGAACTTAGGAAGCCTTGGGGTTTAGACTTTAGGGTCCTCCTAAAGGACCCTTGGTTGGTCCTTTGGGGTCGTACCTTGACATCTAACCTCTAAACACCTCAACCTAAGCTCGGGAACTCATTTTACAACCTAAAACCCCACGTCAAACTTTACAACACACTTGTAAGGCTCTAGTTCCACCTACTAGTTTTCCGGGTTGTTACAGAGAAGAGGGAAGCAAAGATTCTTGAGTTCATTAACCTTCATCAAGGAAGTATGAGTGTGAGGGAGTATGCTCTAAAGTTCACACAACTATCCAAATATGCTCCAATAATGGGCAAGGATGAATCAGTTTGTGTCAAGTGTGTCTAAAATAGTTGTTAAAGAGTGTCGTATCACCATGCTCATTGGTGACATGGGCATATCTCGTCTCAAGGTGGATGCACAACAAATTGAAGAAAATAAACTCAAGGAAAATTCTTGGGAGGTAAAAAGGGCTATGACCAGTGATGGTAATTTCTCTCATGCTAGATTCGATGGACATTGTCGTCCTAAGTTTCAACAAGGATTTTTCGATCAAGGTTCTTCCAGTTCTCCTTCTAATTTTAACAAGGATAGAGTGTCTAACCCTAAGCCTCAAGGAGGGAATGGTGGTGGATCATCATTGGCTAGGTCTATTTGTGCTAAGTATGGGAAGAAGCATGAAGGTAAGTGTCTAGCTAGCGTGGATGGTTGCTTTATTTATTGTAAAAGTGGTCACAAAATGAGGGATTGCCCAATGCTTATGTATAAAGAAAAAGAAGGCAAGCAAGCTACTCCTAGTGGTTCAAGTTACAGTTCTCCCAAGCAAAACTGCTTTTATGCACTTTAGACTTGAGGTGATCATGAGGGTTCTCCGAAAGTGGTTATCAGTATGTTAAAAGTTTTTCAACTTGATGTGTATGCTTTACTTGATCCCGGAGCTACCTTGTCTTTTGTGACGCCATATGTGGCTATGAGGTTTGATGTGCTTCCCAACTTTTTATTAGATCTTTTTTTGTCTCTACTCCTATTGATGATTCTATTGCGACTAAGAGGGTCTATAGAAAGTGCCCTGTTTCCTTATCCCATAGAGTTACTCTTGTTGACTTGTTAGAGCTTGACATGTTAGATTTTGATGTTATCCTTGGGATGGATTGGTTGCATTCTTGTTATGCTTCTGTATATTGTAGGACTCGTGTGGTCAAATTTCAGTTCCCAAATGATCCTATCCTAGAGTGGAAGGGGGGAAATTCCATGCATAATGGTCAGTTTGTCTCTTGTATCAAAGCTAGAAAGATGATTTCTAAGGGTTGCATTTACCATCTAGTTAGGGTGAGGGATGTACATTCTAAAAACCCTACTCTTGAGTCAGTCCCTTTCGTAAATGAGTTTATGTAAGTGTTCCCAGATGACTTTCTCGGTATTACTCCCGAAAGGGAAATAGACTTTCATCTTGACCTTTTCCTAGATACGCAACCTATCTCTATTCCCGTTGATAGAATGGCTCCGGTGGAACTTAAGGAGTTGAAAGATAAATTGAAGGATTTGGTGTGTATGGGTTTCATCCGACCGAGTATCTCTCCATGGGGTGCTCCAGTTTTGTTTGTAAGAAAGAAAGATGGTTTCCTTCATATGTGTATTGATTAGCGTCAGTTAAACAATGGAGCATTAAGAATAAGTATCCTCTTCCAAGAATAGATTACTTGTTTGACCAACTTCAAGGGGCCAGTTATCTATCTAAGATTGATATTCATTCAGGTTACCACGAATTGATGGTAAAGGACAATGATATTCCAAAAATAGCTTTTCGAACTCAGTATGGTCGTTATGAGTTTTTGGTGATATCTTTTGGTTTGACTAATGCTCCGTCGGTGTTTATAGATTTGATGAATAGGGTGTTTAGTCAATACTTTGGTATGTTCGTAATCATTTTTATTGATGATATTTTGATCTATTCGAGAAGTGAGAATGAGCATATTGATCATTTGAGGATCGTGTTTCAAATTCTTAAGGACCAACAACTTTTTGCAAAGTTTAGCAAATGTGAATTTTGGTTAAGGTCGATAGCTTTTCTTGGTCATATAGTCTCAAGCAAGGGTATTGATGTAGATCCTATTAAGACGGATGCGTCAAGAGTTGTCCTAGACCTCTATCTCCTTCGAATATTAGAAGCTTCTTGGGATTGGCCGGTTACTATAGAAGAAGGTTTCTTGAGGGGTTTTCCTCCATTGCTTATCCTTACGGCTTTGACTCAAAAGAAGGATAAATTCATATGGTAGAAATCTTTTGAGAAAAGTTTCCAAGAGTTGAAAGATAGACTTACTTCTGCTCTGGTGTTGACCTTACCAGAAGGTACTGATGGCTTTGTGGTATATTGTGATGCCTCTGGAGTTGGGTTGGGATGTGTGCTTATGGTGAATGGTAAATTTATTACCTATGCTTCAAGGAAACTTAAGATCCATGAGAAGAATTATCCTCTACATGACCTTGAATTAGCGGCGGTGGTTTTTTCCTTAAAGATATGGAGGCATTATTTGTATGGGTTCATGTTAATGTGTTGACCAATCATAAGAGTTTTCAATATGTGTTTAGTCAAAAGGATTTGAATCTTCACAAAGAAGGTGGGTTGAGTTAATGAAAGATTATGACATGAGTGTTCTTTATCACCCCGGTAAAGCTAATGTGGTAGCGGATGCTCTTAGCCGGTTGTCTATGGGTAGTGTGGCTCATATAGAAGAAGAAAAGAAAGAGTTTGTTCGAGATGTTCATAGATTGGCCCGATTAGTTGTTCAATTAGTGGATTCCACCAAGACGGTGTTATGGTTCATAATGGGTCCGAATTATCTTTTGTGACGGATGTGAAGGCTAAGCAAGATCTTGATCCAATTTTGGTAGGATTGAAAGAGGTGGTGCTCAAAAAGTCTATTGAGGCATTCTCTTAAGGGGGAGATGGGGTACTTAGATATCAAGGTCGGTTGTTTGTTCCGAACGTTGATGACTTGAGGGAACGGATCTTGGCAGAACCCCATAGTTCTCAATATTCTATTCACTCGGGAGCCACCAAGATGTACCGTGATTTGTGGAGATCTATTAGTGGAATGGGATGAAGTAGGATATTGCAGGATATGTGGCTAAGTGTCCAAATTGTCAACAAGTGAAGGTTGAGCATCACAAACTGGGAGGTTTATGCCAAGACATTGGTATTCCTACTTGGATGTGGGAAGATGTGAATATGGACTTTATTGTAGGGTTGCCACGTAATCGATGACAACATGACTCGATTTGGGTAATTGTGGATTGGATGATGAAATCTACTCTATTCATTCCCGTCAAGGTTTCCTATTTGGCAGAAGATTATGCTAAGTTGTATTTGAGAGAGATGGTAAGCTAACATGGAGTGCTTGTCCATAATATCCGATCGAGGTACCTAATTCACTTCTCAATTTTGGAAGTCATTCCTAAAAGGTCTTGGTACAAAAAGTTAAGCTTAGCATGGCTTTTCATCCCCAAACCGATTGGCAAGCAGAGCGTACTATCCAAATGTTGGAGGACATGTTGAGGGCTTGTGTGATTGATTTTAAGGGTAATTGGGATGACCATTTGCCATTGATTGAATTTTCCTATAATAATAGCTATCACTCGGGTATTAATATGGCTCCATTTGAGGCTCTTTATGGTAGGAGGTGTAGATCCCATAAAGGATGGTTTGAGGTGGGTGAAGTTTCTCTTATAGGTCCCGAATTGGTGCATGAGGCAATTGAAAAGATTTGGCTTATTAGAGAGAGGTTGAGAACAGCTCAGAGTCAGCAAAAGTCTTATGCCGATGTTAGAAGAAGGGACCTTGAATTTTAGGTTCATGATTGGTTTTATTTTAAAATCTCACCCATGAAGGTTGTAATGAGGCTTGGGAAGAAAGGGAAAATTAATTCCCATTTTGTAGTCCAATAGCAAATTTTGAGATGTGTTGGTAAGGTTGCAGATGAGCTTGAGTTGCCCAATGAGTTGGCATCGGTGCATCCGGTCTTCCATGTCTCTATGTTGAAGAAATGTATTGGGGATCCAAAATCCATAGTTTTCTTAGAGGGTTGGAAGTTAAAGAGATTCTCGCTTATGAAGAAGTTCCAATTGAGATTTGTAACAACCCAGAAAACTAGTAAGAGAAACTAAAGCCTAATGAGTCTGTGTTTGAGTTGTTATGGGGTTTCATGTGGTATAATGTTGTCCCGAGCTTAGGTTGAGGGGTTTAGGGGTTAAATGTCAAGGTACGACTCCCCAAGTACCACCCAAGGGGTCCTTGAGGAGGACCCTAAAGCCTAACCCCCAAGACCCCAAGAAACCAAAAAGCTGCCAAAAAGAGGGTGATCTACGGATGGGACCTACACCCCGTAGGTCCATCCACACCCCGTGGATGGCCTCCGTGGGTCAAGGTCCCAAAATGTGAGTTTCAGCCACTAACCATGGCTTGCCAGTACGGCCGTGGACCCACCCACGGTCCGTTGGTGGAGTTTGTGACTCACCACTGCAATTTGTCAAACTTTCAGCCAAGTGGAGGGGCAAGGTGGTAACCTCCTTTTTAAGTTAGTTGAGTTAATGGACGGTTATTATTGGTTTATTAATGTATTTTAAGGGTTTTTAAAGTATTAAACTCGTTTTTCAATTCATTTATTCAAATCACAAAATAGAAACCTCACACCCTCTCCAAAAGTTCTCTCTCTAGAAACCTCCATTGGAGGTGAAGGATTTAAGCTCTCAAGCTCAAGATTTCATCTTTTTCAAGAAATTTTCGTGGATTTCTTCCCTAAAATGTATGGTAGTCTTCATCCTTGTCTAAGTTTCATTCAAGGAGCCCTATCAAAAGATGATTTCAAGTTTCCAAAATCCTTCAAAAACCCTAGTTTTTAATCTATGCATGGGTCCAATTCCAAAACATTTTCAAAGGCTTTTATATGATGAATTATGAATGGATTGTTGAATTACTGATGAATTATGGTCAATTTCTTCTATGAACCCATATTTCCCCCAAATTCTTATGTTGTGAACTATGATTGGGAATTGATTAATCATGAAAGTATGTTGAACTGTTTATGTTTATATTGAAGTAGTTATTGAATCATGTCAATATCCTTATCTATTGTAGTATCTTATATTTATGGGTTGATGTTGGTTCATAGCCTTGGAAGGAAAGTTCATGAAGGATCTATGTATGATTATGATGTGAAGTATATGTGTGTGATCTCAATGAAAGGATTATTATCATGTTTAGAATGTAATTTTGTTATGATTGAATGTTATTTCTCAATTAATACTTATGAATGATGAGGTTATATGTGAAAGGTTATTCTCACATACACACACACTCATGAATGACTAATGAATGAAGTTTTTATGATTATGTTAATGATGATGTGTTGATTGAAAGGCTATTCTCAATCATACACTAATGAATGATAATGACATGTTGTGAAAGGACTTTCTCTTAATATGGGGATTATTAGTTGAAAGGCTATTCTCATCTTTGAATCTATGAGTTATCTAATGAATAAATGTTGGATTTGAGATTAATAGTCATCCATAAGTTGAGGCGGGGTATCTAGTAACAATATCTTATCCCATAACAATGAACTAATTTAATGAATGTTAAGTATTTCATGGGGAATAATGCTAAGCACTGAGTTGATATGGCTTGAGATGGGTGCTCATCCGTGAGTTGAGGCGGGGTATCTAGTAGCAATCTCTTGAGATGGACGCTCATCCGTGAGTTGAGGTGGGGTATCTAGTAGCAATCTCCATATCCCTTAAACTATGTGCCCACATAGGTCTAGTTAGTAGATCCACCTAAGCTAAAAACAATGGTCCTACCTTAGGCAAGTAGGAATCCCTTATCTGGTAAGAATGACACCGAGATTCCATGAATTGCTCACATGGTCTATGTCAGTTAACGCTTTCCCCCACAAAGAATGTTAACGAACTATGGTTTCTCAAGAATGCACTACTTAGTGTGGGTGGTAGTATGGGATGACATCTATGCATTGCACAAGCAGGCTTTGAGAGTAGTCATGGTGTGTTCATTTATGATATAAGGTTAAATGAAATAAATGTGCTCTTATGATGATTCTAATGAGAATGATGATTTAATGTCTAATGAATGAAGGTGCTCTTAATGAAGCTAATGAAGAATGTTGACTTATGTGCTTAATGAGAGGATGTATGATTTACTTGGATTGTATTATGCGTTACTTCCTTGTCATGACTTATTGAATATGAATGTGTCTTGTCTGTGGTGGCTTAAAAGGAGTACTTAGTGTGAGTAGTAATATGGGATGCTATTCATACATTGCACAGGTATGACTTAGGGCTGCCATAGATAATGGTCCTAATGTGTTGATATGATTTATGAAATGCTTATGTTCCTTATTTATGAGTATTTTTTAAAGATGAAAAGGAGGAATGCTTGAAGGTAAAAAGCATGAATGGTAAGTTCACTTTTGGTGACCTTAAAGTGGTACTTAGAGTGGATGGTGGTATGGGACACTATTCATCCATTGCACAAAGTATAGCTTGAGGGTTACTTGAGGTGAAAGCTTAATGTGAAGAAATAGCTTATATGTTGATTATGTTCTAATGTGATGAAATGACTTGTATGTTGGCTATGTGTGTATATTATGCCCCTTATACTTGTGTTCATGAAGTTTTTCTCAAATTGGCATAAAGCATGATTTCCAAAGAAAAACGTCCTTTTTAAGCATGGTTTTTGCATGGCTATCATACTTAGTACTTAATTGTGCTAACCCATATTTCTTCATTTTTATCAAAGTGTAGGATTTGGAGATATGATGTTCTATACTTGAAGGATGGGTTTCTAAGGAGCAAGGAGATGAAGATTTGGTGAGTCCTCATAGTTTCGAGGACGAACCCATTAGTTCCCTTTATGTCTTTTACTTTATTTTTAGAGATTTTGTATGAGCTTAGTCCTAAAGTTTATTCAAAGTATTGTAGATGGTTTGAGACAAAGTATAGAAAGTCTTTCGCTTGCTTTTAATGAAAAATGATTTTGATTGTAAAGAAAAGTTTCAAATTCCGCACTATTTTTCCTATGCTCTTATGTTCATGAATGCTATGAGGCTTGTATGAGATTCTTCGGAGTCTTGTACGCCATGTCACTTACGGGGTATAGGCTCGGGACGTGACAAGATTTTAGACCGAAAAGTCAAGAAGTTGAGAAATAAGGAAGTTGCTTCTGTGAAGGTGTTATAAAGGCATCATTTAGTTGAAGGTGCTACTTAGGAGACCGAGGCCGATATGATGTCCCGATATTCTCATCTCTTTCATTTTACCCCTACTCTAGCTTGAGGTAATGAGTTCCTCATGGGTTGTTCCTTAATTTGGAGGTCATGTATTTTATGTGTTTCCATGATTTCCTTATGTTATGCATGTTCATGAAAAAGCTTAAGTTTTGAAAGAAATGACTTATATGATTTATTTTCCTCATGTTGTTGTGCATTGAGTATGACTTGCATATAGACTTCATGAGATGATTGTTGAACATGCATTAGCTATGATGTTAAGGGTGAATTGCATATTGGCTCCATGAGATTGTGTTGAGCATGTTTTTACCTTAGAGAAGGTAGTTCCCCCTTGAATATGAGAAATCTGAAATCTTCATGCATATTGGGTTGTTAGATGTATTTCCTACTTCCATATGATGCATTGAGTATGTTTAACTTGGAGTTGATGTTTCCTCCTGATTATGTGCATTTTGATGAGTCGCATGCAGGATGGCTACTAGTCTTGAGTCTTTTTCGTTTAAGGTATGCCTATAAACTCATTCGAGGACGAATGATCCCAAGGGAGAGATATTGTAACACCCTGTATTTAAAAAGGTCAAAATTTCAGCTTTTTCAAATGTTGCAGGTGCCAGGCACGGAGGCCAACCACGGCCTGTGGATTAAACCATGGACCGTAGGTGGGTCCGTGGGTTGTCCACCCTACAAAATGATTTTAGGCCAAGGACCACGGCTTGACCTACGGACCATAGGTAAGACTACGGTCCGTTGTCAGGATATGTGGTTCACTGGCCAAACTAGTGGTCTCTGATGACCAACGACAGTCCACTAGGACAGACGGACCGTAGGTCAGACCACGGTCCATTGACTGGGTCTGTAGGTCAGCCCAAAATCTTTGTATTTACTGACGGAGGTGCAAGATGGACCGTAGGTTCATTCACTTGTCCGTCGGTCGAGGGGCGTCGGTGGTAGCTGGCAGTTATTTTTAGGGGCTGGGTCTTTTCCTTACTAATTAATTCCTACACTATGACATTTTTCCTAAGTCTATGACCCTATATAAGTCTTTTTACCCCCAAATTAGACCCATTTACTTCATTCTTCCAAATTCCCAAAAGAAGATCAAATCTCGTTACAAATATTCTCTCTCTAGAAACTTGAAGAAAAAGAACAAAGATTCAACTAGGGTTTCAAGCTAAGGTCTCAATTCCTCCATTGAAGATAAGTCATTGGACTTGAGGTATGGTAATTTTCATCCATGAATCTCTTCCATTCATGGAGTCCCCAAATTCCTGTATTTCAAAAGGTAGAATTCCCCAAATTAGTTAGGGTTTTCTTCAATCAACATGGGTTCTTTTGATTATTGATCTTAAAGATTGGATTTTGTTTTAATATGCATGAATTCATGATTTACAATGTTTTTATAATGTTTCCCCATGAACCCATGCAAACCCCCATGTTTTCCAAATTGTGATCATATAATGTGGGTTGTTGATTATGAAAGAGGAGTTTTATGATCTAAAGCATGAAGTGATAGAATTACATGAAATTATGATACAATTCCTATCTAATGCTTGAACTCTAGATTTGGTGATTGAAAGTAAGCTTTGAACCTTGAAAGGGAAAAGTGTGAAATTATGCATGACCTTATGAAACCTATGTAAATGTGTAAGGGTGATTTGAGAGTAAAGTGTCATATGATGATGTTTTATGTTGTATTGTGAAAGGCTTTTCTCATAAACACATACTAGCATGATGTGAAAGATTTTCTCACATAATATGGATTCTTAGGTTGAAAGGTTATTCTCACCTAATTGAATAAAAAGTAAGACTTATCCTAATGAAACTAGCTTGGCTTGGTTGTCTACGCACACATTTCCATTAGTGGTAAGAATAAGTAAGAATTGACTACTCCATGGAAATTATGCTTAGCTCCGAGTTGATATTGATGTGAGATGGAAGCTCTTCTGTTAGTAGATTTCGAATTTCTAGAAGCAATTTCTTGAGATGGAAGCTCTCCCGTTAATAGAGGTCGGGTTTCTAGTAACAATCTCCTTATTCCATAAACTATGTGCCCCCATAGGATGATTAGCTAGTGGATCTACTTAAGCTAGAAGTTCATGGTTCTACCTTAGGCAAGTAGAACAACCCTTTTCAGTGTGGGAGACACCGGGGGATCATGTTATAGCTCACATGGTCTCTATGTCGATTAAGGCTAATTTTCCCACAACAAGACTAAAAGTGAACTAAGGTTACTTCAAGAAGTATCTCATAAGTGTTCAAAGATTTAAAGAATGTCGTTAGCTTGCATTGACCATGATGTTATGACTTATGTTTTCTAACCTTCTTATATCATGTTTTACTTGGTCAATTGAATGTCATGACATGAAATGTCTCTTCTTAGCATGTTTTAAATGTTTTTATGCATAGTTATCATACCACTACTAAAAAAACTGCCAAAAAATGACTGTCAAAAGCGACGGACTGCGTCGCTTGTTTGGTCAAAATCGATGGAAAAGCGACGTAGTCATGTTCGTCGCTTTTTGACTCGACGCTTTTGAAAAAGCGACGGACAACGTCGCTAAAAAGCAACGGACTGTGTCGGTTTTTGATTATTTTTTTAAAAAAAAGCGACGGAGTCCGTCGCTTCTTTTATATTTTCATTTATTTTTTATTTCCAATAAGCGACGCAGTCCGTCGCTTTTCTGGAAAATAATATTTTTAAAATCCTAGAAAAGCGACGGAGTAAAGGACACTATCCGTCGCTTTCCATGAAATTTATATTTTAAAAATCCCAGAAAAGTGACGGACTAAAGGACACTGTCCGTCACTTTTTTGGAAATTAATTTTTTAAAATACCCAAAAAAAGTGACAGACTAAAGGACCATGTCCATCACTTTTCTGGATTTATTTGAAAAAATATGCAAAAAAGCGACGGACAAAACTACCCTGTCCGTCGCTTTTTTCTGCAATTTTTTGACCTGCCCACCTACAAATACATATCAATTCAATTCAATTCATATTCATCAGCCCCACATCAAACAATATAATCTAAACATCACACAACATATAAAACATAAATCTTCAAAAATATCTAAATCACAATACAAAAAATTATAAAGTTATTCAAAATTAGTTTCAAAATTTCATGAAAGAGACCTAAACTAGGGAGTGCGATCTATAAAATCATCATCCTCGTCACTGTCGTCGTCGGTGTCCTTGGCAAGAGAAGATGTGGTAGGTCGATGAGCGAGGTTCAACACTTGTTCTTTGATCTCCTGAACGGTCGCACTCATGCTTTGTTGTTCAGCTACTATTCTCCGCTCCGACTCTGCCAGTGTCGATGTAAGCTGCGCTATTTGAGCCGACATAGCAGCAACCTGAACACCGTGAAGTGCCTCGGCTTGACGTGACGATTCAATACCTTCTAAGCCTAACTGGAGTCATATTACATCGTTTTGAGAGCCTAGACCATAGACTCTACCCTTGAGTGTCCCCCCTACCACCTTTTCTTTCTAAATTTGGGTGGCCAGTTCAAGTGTCATTTGGACCGAACTATCTAGGTTCTCAGCGACGTATTGATGAAACTCATTCTGCATATTAAATATAAAAATTGACATCAATATATATACATATCATAAATATTTTCACTATTAATATATATTATTCATATTAAATAACTTACAAAAGTTAGTTTGGCCCTTTCCTCCACCCACACATCCGTATCCGACTCATTTTCTTTCTTCTTCACATCAGTCTTCTTGGAAACCTTCGGTTCAATGGGTGGGCGCCCCAATTCTTTTTCCTGTAAATAAAAACTGAAATTTATAACGATATATATGAATCAACTAATTATTCATTTAAAAGTTTAAAATAGAACTTACCATCTCTCTTGTAATTGTTCCAACGGTCTTTGCACCTTAGATTCATTAAACATCGCCTAGCGCATACTGTTTGGAATCTCACTCCAAGACTAATAAGCTTGTGTATAAAGTCTTCTAACACGGTCTTTTAAAGCCTGGGCAGCATCCTTTGCAGGATGCCACCTTCAAAACACATAATAAATATGTTAGTTCATGAATAATATATTAAAGTATAATAAATAAATAAAATAAACTAACAAATAGATAACAAAACAAACTTACTATGATTCATCCGACTCAATCATGACTCTACCAAGTCTGTCCTTATGGCCAAGAGCTAGAGTAGGCATCTCAACATCTGGTGTAGCACTAGGTACAGCTGTAGATGAAGGTGATACACTAGGATGCACAAAATGTTGAGTCAATGGAGGCGTACCGGCCATAGCATCTGACTGCTTGCTACTAGAATATCCAATCCTCATGGCAGATAACTGAGGAGATGTACCTGTGGGAGATGGAGTACCATCCGATATCCTACCTGCCGATAAGGGTCATGGTTGACGAATAGCTTGTAAAGGTAGGTCCTCGTAGCGCCGTGGAGACAATGACTGTGAAGTAGAGGAAGCACCGACTGGTTGACGGTAATTAGGATAATATTGTCGAGGATCCGCCATACCAAACGGAATAGCAAATAAATGAGTATCATGACTGATGCGCTCTGGCGCAGAAGAAATAGATCCTGAAATATCCTCAGGATCTATGGGTCTCCTAGTTGACTTCTTCTTTTGGCCTTATTAGTCTGGCTAACTCCAAGATGCTCGCGATGTCTATCACAGTCACAGCCTGATGACATCTGTATGTAAATTTACATGTATAATATATAAAAATCATAAATTAAATAAAATTGGCAAAATAAATTAACTTACATATACTAGCTTTCATTCTACTACTATTCCTCCTCGCTTGTTTCAATTCCATCATTCTCCCATTCGTCCTCCTCAGTTGTTTCATTTTCGTCCCATTCTTTGTCATCAAATGATTCATTTTCCTCATTCTCGGATATTTCTTCCTCAACATTCAGTATCTCATCATTAGATACTCTTCTAATATGTGTTGAGGATATTGTAGTGTGGTTTCCAATTCAACATCAACTTGTTGTTGAACAATTGCAACATCATTTTGATATGCCGCATCTAAGACATTGTCAATTTCAATTCTTCCCACAGGCTTACTTTTTATAACAACCCACCAATCATCTTTGTCTCTACCCAATGGATATGGAGCGTAATACACTTTTTTAGCATTTCTTGCAATAATAAAAGGATCATAAATTTTGTATTTTTTGGTGTGGTTAACTTCAATTATATTATGTTGATGGTCCACCTTTGTGCCTCTATATGATGGGTCAAATTACTCACACCAAAACAATACAATCTTCATGTTAGGCCAACCTGAATACCTCACTTCAATAATCTCATGAATGACACCATAATATTCAATAGTTTGGTCAGTACCATCAACATCACCTTGTATGTAGACACCGCTATTATTTGTTTTTCTTGTTCCTAGAAACTTCTTCAGTTTGAAACTTAAAACTATTGACACAATACTTATTCATTGTCAGTACTTGAGATTCAGGTTCAAGTGCGACTTGTTTCACTAATTGCAAATGTTGGATACTTGAGTATTCATCGTAAATCTACGTGATTGTTATTTCAAGTAATATAATTTAGTATAACATGAATATATTATTAAATACTTAGTGATTTAACACTTACATAGTTCCTCAGTCATTTGGAAAATTCAATATAGATGGCTTCATTACCCCATGTGTTTACGAACAAGTTGATCATTTTACATTCATGTATTTCGTTAGTTAATGAACACTTATTAGTATGTAATTTGATAACATATTTTTAACACTTACTTGATATATGGTTGAATCTCTGGACAATTAAGAAAAATATGTGTCACAGCTGATTTAATTTCCATATTAGTGAAGCCTCGCTTTCCACTCTTTTTAGATCCTCGACCATTTTGATTAAAAATTGATATCGGTGGAAATAAAGGATCAATATCACCTTCATCATTGCGATTGGGCATGTTTCTCCTACATGACACATCATCACCAAAGTAATAAGAATAAAAATCACCAGTTTCTCTCTCAATATGACCTTGAACAATTGATCCTTTGATTTTTCCCCTTTGCTTAATGTTTGCTTGGAACTGCCATTTTTTCTGCATGTTATCTATATATATGTTAATAAAAGACTTGGAGAATATATATAACATAGTGAATATTTCAAATGGATGCATCCATCTTGTTTGAAGCGGACCTCCGAGGCAGGCCTCTTGTACAAGGTGAATTGGAAGATGCTCCATCACATCAAAGAAACCACATGGAAATATCTTCTCCAACTTAGTAGCAATAACAAGAATATTTTCCTCCATCCTGTCTAAACTACTCTCCAACAACTTTTCAGAACACTAATCTTTATAAAAAAGACTTATCTCTATGATTGGTTTCCATATCCTTTTGGGTAGATGGCTAAAAGAGATAGGAATTAAAATTTCCATGAACACATGGCAATCATGACTTTTCATACCTATCAATTTTCCTTCATTCATATTTGCCCACTTTCCTAAATTCAAAGCATATTCCTCCGGCAGCCTCAATTTTTTAACCCACTCACAAATTTCACGTTTCTCATCCAATGTGAATGAAAAGCTAGCTTTGGGCTTAACTATTTTACCATTTTGTAATTCCTGCAGCCATAATTGTTTTCTCCTACAATATTCCTTTATGTCCATTCTAGCTTTTGGATTGTCTTTTGTCTTACCCTTAACATCCATCATTGTGTTAAACAAATTGTCAAAATAATTTTTTTCAATGTGCATCACATCAAGATTATGTCATAGCAGCTTGTCCTTCCAATACGGTAACTCCCAAAATATGCTTTGTTTAGTCCAATTATGTTCAACACCACATCCAGGAAGTCTAGAAGGTGAAGCTTCTGTAACTTTAGGTAACTTATGATGTAGGGATTGGTCATGCACATTTCAGAAGGAAGATTATATGGAGTAAGAAATACCGGACAGCATGAATAAGGTGAAGGAGCATTAGAGAATGATGTGAAGCCATCTACACACAATCCCAATCTAACATTTCTTAGTTCACTAGCAAAATCAGGATATACATTATAAAAATGCTTCCATGCTTCACCATCAGATGGATGAGACAAGACACCCGGCGGCCTTCTATTTTCACGATGTCATCTCATATGTGGGGCAGACCTTATTGATGCATACAACCTCTTTAACCTAGGAATAAGAGGTACATAATGCATCGCCTTAACTGGGACCATCTTTCCAACCGGAGTCCTCTTATAACTAGCATGTCCACAAAACTTACAATTTTCTAATTCACTACCAGTCTTGTAAAACAACATGCAGCCATTAACTCAACAATGAATTCTATCATACGTCAATCCTAACTTGGAAACCAAAGGCTTTGCCTAATAGAAGTTCTTAGGTATGTTAAACTTGGGATTAACTAGTTCACCCAAAAGATCAACCATTGAGTCCATAGCCGCATTAGGTACATTCCAATCAGATTTAATATTAATTAATTTAACCGCAACTGACAAGGCAGAATGTGGACTCCCTTCACATAATGGACGACTAGACTTTTCTAATTGATCATAGAAGCGTCTTGCTTCTTCATTAGGAGCTTCATCAAAATACTGTTTGGGTTCCATCCCACCTTGAACCCCGAAAGCATCATTAATCATTTCATGAACCCTATCATGTTCAACCCTATCATGTTCAACCATATTATCATGTTCAACCCTAATTTGTCCATGTAGTGCAAGCATATTATATTCATTCACAGACATCGAATTATAAAACATACCATTCAATCCATCTCTTTCTCCATGATCAACCCATACAAAATATCTAGGCTTAAATCCATAACGGTACAAATGAACCATGATTGTATCTGGGGTACGAAATTGTAAGCACTTACATGCACTACAAGGACACCTAATCAATCCATTATTCTTGAAAATGTCAAGTGTCATTGTATGTTCTATAAAATCTCTAACACCGTCAATAACTCAGGTTTCAAACCAGCACCAGTTTCATAATGCATATTATACATCCACAAACGATGATCCATCTACAAAAATATAGATATTCAATTATATTATAAATTAAATTTAATAATAATTTACTACACCAAACTAATTTATATTGTTAATATATATTTATAATAATTACTTGATAATTATATATATATATAATTAATTAGTTCATAAATACTACATTTCAAGATCTACAAAGTGCAAGCTTAATTAATTCATAAATTTTAATTAAGTTTAAGATTTCAAATAATTAATCATATTAATTCTAATTAAGTTCAAGTTATTATAAATTAAGTTCAATTATTAAGTTCTAATTAAATAAGGTCATCAAGAATTAGTTATATTCAAGTTCAAGTTCAAGTTGTAATTTCAAGTTCAAGTTCTAAGTTCAAGTTCAAGTTCAAGTTTTAAGTTCAACTTCAAATTCTAAGTTCAAGTTCAAGTTGTAAGTTCAAGTTCAAGTTCTAATTTCAAGTTCAAGTCTTAGTTATATTTAAGTTCAAGTTCTAATTTCAAGTTCAAGTTCTAAGTTAAACTTCAAATTCTAAGTTCAAGTTCAAGTTCTAAGTTCAAGTTCAAGTTCTAATTTCAAGTTCAAGTTCTAAGTTCAAGTTCAAATTCTAAATTCAAATTGATATCTAAATCTATAAAATTATTTATATATAAACTTCTAAATTCAAAAATTAGTTATAGATAATTATGTTTTAATTCAAAAAAAACCTCATCGATCAATATATATTCATGACATTCAAACATTCATCAATATATATTCATGACATTCAAACATTCATCATCTACTAATAACACTTCAATTACTAATTTCTAACTTCAAATTAACACTTTACTAACTAACAATCAATCAAATCCAAAAAAATCTCAATTCAACCTCAAATTACATATTCTCAAGTTTAAACTAGTCCTAAAATAAAATTAAAAACTTAATTCTTCACTAACTAACAATGCCCAATTTTAAAATGTCCAATTTTTTTTAAAAAAAACCCTAAAATAAAAATCTTCAATTCTCTATACCTAACTAACAATAATCAAATCAAATTAACAATTGAATAACGCAACCCAACAAACAAAAAAAATAATATACAAACAAACAATCAATTATAATCACTAGAATTGAAAAAAAAATTAACCCTAACCTTAACAAATTAGGAGAGGCGACAGCACTCACGAGCAGCGACGGCGATCGGCGACGGGGAAGGGCAGCACTGTAGCGACAGCGACAGCGACGATCGGCGACGGCGACGGGGAAGGGAGGCTACATGGGAGGGAGATCGATAGAGAGAGAAGGGAGAGAATACGAGTGAAGAGAGAGAGGAAAATAAGAAAATTCTGATCTGTCTTTTAGATATTTAATAAAAAGCGACGGACAATGTCTCTAAGTCCGTCACTTTTTTTAAATATAGTTGACCAATATTTTAACCAAAAGCGACGGACTAAGAGACACTGTCCGTCGCTTTTTTAAAATAGTTGACCATATATTTTGACCAAGAAGCGACGATCATGAAGATACCATCCGTCGCTATGATAAAAAAATAATTAATAAAATAAAATAAATTAAAAGCAACGGACTGCGTTGTTAATTTTCAATTTATATATAATTATTTTTAATAAAAGCGACGGACAGCGTTTCCATATATATTAAATAAATAATTATTAATTATTTATATATTTGGCGCTAAAATCTACGAAAAAAATAACGGACAAAGAGATGTCGTCCGTCGCTTTTTGTAAAATTATTTTTAAATAATTATTTTTATTTAAAAGCGACGGACAGTGTGGCAAAATGCGTCGCTTTTCTGTCCATCATTTTTAAACAGTTTTTTAGTAGTGTACACAGTGTATTTTTGTACTAGCGCATACTCTTGCCTACATTTTTCCCAAATGTAGAGTCCGACAGACAGGGTTTCCAATATTTTGGAGTGTTCCCGAGCTTGGTGAGTCCTTATGGTTGTAGGACAGATTTCATTGTTTTAATTTCTTTCTTGTATTTCCTTTTTGGACATGATGTATGGGTTAGGCCCAATTTCATTCTATTGTATTAGATGGATATGATGAGACATGAGTTTAGGCTTCCGCTTTTCGTTATATAGATTATTTTGAACTTGGACTATTGTTTTACTCTTATGGTTCTATTTCTTATGTTATGAGAAGCTAAGTGGCTTGTATGTTGTCCTTCGGGGTTCTGTACGTCATGTTATATCTAGGGTGTACCCCTGGGTCATGACAAATTTAATTTATTATAACAAGAATAATTCAAACCATATTTTTGAATTATTTCCATATCAAAAAGCAACAATAATTAATTATGTGGTCTTTGTTCAATATTTAATTAAGACTTCTAATCTTATTTCTTGACAGATAAGAAAGAGACTCATTTTTCAAACATAGAAAAATTTAGCATGTATAGGCATCTTTCTAACCTAGAAAAGATAGAATTATTTTCATAATACTTACTCACCCAGATATTGAAGAGTTCAACGATTAATTTGTGATCACTGCAAAACTGGACCAAACTTGCAAACCTGCTTGAAGATATGACTCTTTCGATTCTTAAGAAGATACAATTTTTTCCACAATACTTGCCCATTAAGTATAAAGTTCATCAATTATTCGCAATCACTGCAATAGACTATATGTGTTTTAACATAAATGTGTGTATTATCTATTGTTCATGTAGTCATTGTACATTTTTATTCTTATAGTTTGTTCAATAATATCTAATCATGTTTCATCAATTATTATTATTATCTAGAAAACGAGCTTCAGTGAACAATATTCAAGGAATACTCAACCAACAAGGATAATTACTACTATACAGAAACGGCTAGAAGCAGACAACTATCGTATGCTTCTAACCGAGGGCATTATTACAGTGTTTGTATTTTTCATTAATTTGTTAGTTTTATTTTTCTTTTTAATCAATTATATATTTGTAAATTACGTTAAAAAAAATACTATAAATCACAATAATAATAACTTACAACATTTCAAAAACATTAAAAAATTCAACTGACTCCCAAAATTGTATCAATGTCACATTAATTGGAACTAAGAAATAATTTATTTGAAATGGCATTACAAGTACTACAAATCATAATAATTAGTAACTTGAAATTTTAAAAGGGGAAAATTACTAGAATATTGTGTTTAAGACTTTAAATTACATAATATTAAAATATTCATTTTTATTTACAACATTAAGTTTTGAATAACAAATATGACAATTATTAAATACTACGCGTTTCTACATATTTTTTCTAGCTATTTTCTTGGGTTAGTGTGTGGGACCCATAATTTATTGTGTTTACTTTTTACATTTTCAATTATAATTATCATTGAATATATTTCTATATTAAGATATTTTCTCTCTCTCTTATTCCTTTTCAAGAAAGGAAAATCATTAATTTAGTTTATCAATTTCATTGTTAGTTTCTAGGAGTAAAAAGTTATTCATTCATATTTTCTTGGTAATGGGTTTGATATGTTTTCTTACTTAATTTTTTTTTCAAAATCATCTCTACTCAAAGAAGAAAGAACATCGTGTTTTTCTATGGAATATACTTATTAAAAGTTTTTTATCTTTTCTCATTAAGAATTTTAGTTCATCTTCAAACTTTTTTTTCAAAGGTACCTATAATTTGAGATAAAATTATATGTTTCCTTTGACTTGGATGATTATAAATAGAGTATCAACAACGTTGACGTGTGTTTGAGATCAAATTTCGAGTTGAATGATTCACTTTATATTCAGTGATTGAATATGAAAGAGAAGATCTTGCCACTGGTAATGAAAAGTCTATTCGCGTTACCCATAATTTGTTTAAAAGGAAGGGTAAGGAGAATATTTTAGGGAAAACGGTTTGAAAAATACTCTAACTTTGGCCGAAACTACTGCTATTACGATACCAAACTTTATGGAGGACATTTTACACCTTGCACTATTTAATAGTGTGTTTTAAAGGTATATATGTGTCAACGTGGACACGTTACTATTTATGATGTAATTATTTATGATATCCACGTGGGCACATATATACCTTTAAAATATACTATTAAATAGTGCAAGTGATAAAAGGTCTTTTCCAAAGTTCAGTATTGTTACAACAATTTCGGCCAAAGTTCGGATATATTTCAGACTTTTTTCCCAAAATTTTATATTTATACAATTGGATAAGTTTGATGTTTTTTTTTAATCTTTGTGCTTCATTTTACTTAATTTTTATTCCGTCTTAAAATTCTGTAACTAATATTTGTCAAAATGTGGTATTTTTTGTTTGAATGTTGGAACTGAAAGGTGATATTGATAAAATATTGGTATTATTGTGTTATAAGATTATTAATTGGATAAAGATATATCTATAAAATAATTAACAAACGGTCTATTATTTGATACAAATTATGATTTGAAGTTGGTGTTCAGCCTACCAATTTAGCAAGAGTATTACACCATATTTTAATCCAACAAAATATCTTAATATATACCATTTTATACAGAAATCTGTTGAAATTTTCATAAGGTTACAATTTTTTTTATATTCAAAAAGTTAATTTTATACCATAATCAAAACCAACGCTTTGACAATAATACATTTCAGCTTCAACACTATAAGGAACTAATTGTGACAATAATACACATTTTTGTTGCTATTTTTTGAGTTAGTGTGTTAATATTGCGTGATTCATAATTTACTCTATTTACTTTTGGAATTCTCAATAACAATTATAATTGAATATGATTCTTTACTTAAAGATCCTTTTTTGAGGGTGTACTTTCTTTCTCTCTTTTTTTGGTAATTTTTTTGAATCTTAGTGTTAATTTTTTGGGAGAGAATTTATTGTCTAATTAATAGGAATCCTACCATTTAACACATTCCTTATTTTATACAATTACTCTTGCAATTTTTTCTCTCTCTCTCCAATTCAGTTTCAATTATTTTGTAAAAGAAGTATCAATTTATATTTCATTATATGAAATACCAATGTACGTTAAATCATAAAAAAAAAAATTCATATCCTAATAATTATTTTTGCAAACTAATTTGTATATCGATAATATAATCTTTTTAGTTAATATTGTAAAAAAAGATTAAAAAAAATAAAATTATAGTATGGTGTTAATTGATATACAAGCTGGTTTCAATATATATTTTTATTTGTAAAGACAATTTTATTAGTGAATGTCAATGTTACTATATGGAATTGATATTCACTATATATTATACCATTATAATGATACACTATATATTTTAAATGATTTAGAATACGTTGTAAATTGATATTTTGTAATGTCCCAACATTAGAATGACTTACACTATAATTTAATCAATTATGTACCAATTTTTTTCTTAGCAAACACATTTGATTATCAACTAAAATATTGTTGTTTCAACTCTTAATTGGGAAGCAATAGATCATAATTGGTCGTTGCATCATATATCACTCCTGCAATTTTGAAATTCACATAATGCTGCATAGTTCCATAATTAGTTAGAAACATTCAGACGTATATCAATATGTAAAATCATAATATAATCAATTATTTATAAAAAAAATCAAAATTACAATTAAATTTAGATGTACATTGGGGTGACAATTCGGTGTACATTTCAATATGATATATAATGGATGACATGGATCACTATTTACACCATAAACTAATCAAGAATTACCAATTTATTTGTATAATAAATTTGATTCAACGATTTTTAAAAGTTACACATTAATTATAGTGTAAATGAATGGTGTACTACACCATCACATATACCAAAAAAAAAAAAAAAACTAAATACCTAAAATATATTCACTACACCATTATATTCACACACACAACACACACACATATATATACACACACAAAAATGGTGTTTTCAATTTAATTCAGTATAAAAGATTGGTTCATTTTTTGGTATACAATAGGAAAAAGATTTCAACAATACTTTAACTTTGGCCGAAATTATTGTTACGATACCAAACTTTATAGAGGACCTTTTACCTCTGCACTATTTAATAGTGTATGTTAGAGGTATATATGTACCAACGTGGATACGTTACTATTTATAATTATGCAATATTTATGATGTCCACGTGGGCATATATATACCTTTAATATATACTATTAACACTACACCATTTTAGGCCTACGGCCACCCCAGTAAAGTGAAGCCTAAACTAGCAAAAAGTGTGGCCTTTGATAAAAGGCTACATTTTTGGACTTTAAGCAACGCTTTTTAGGGGGTGGCCTAAAGAAGTGTAACCTTTGACATTAGGCAACACTTTTTAAATGTCGCCATCTTTGGCTACACTTATAAAGCGTAGCCAAAGAGGTATAAGGGCACACTTTGTTGTGATGAATTAGCGACACATATTTTTTTATTATACTACACTTAAAAGTGTTGCCTTTGCTTTGTTATTGGTCACACTTAAAAACTGATGTCTTTTATATCTCATCAAGAGCAACACTTATAAAGTGTAACTTTATATCTCATCTAGAGCAACACTTATAAAGTGTAACTTTATATCTCATCTAGAGCAACACTTATAAAGTGTAACTTTTCTTATGTACAAGATAACATTGAACGTCCTACAGCAACACTTTTGAAGTGTGGCAATGTTGTGTAGAATTTTGTAGCCACAATTTTTTTTATTTTTAAGAATAATAATTTTTATTTGCATATGTTCAATATATAATCACATAATTAAATATACATGTGACCTAAAGCACAAAATTAGCTAATAATTAAATCAAAGCTATATATTTCAAATAAACTTCTAGAAACATGTCTTGTACAACCAATATTTAGAAAGTGATTGCTTAAAGATCTCTACTATCAATAAATTCCAAAAAACCAAATGCATTCAAACGTATATGACAATAGTACAAAAATTCTTCATCGTTCACTACAATAGATCGAGTTTACTTTTGTCCACATGAAATTCAAATTCAACTACCGGCATTTTCCTGCACATTCAAAATAAAATTATAAGTTAGTGAAATAAATGTGGAAGTGCATAATTGGAGAGTATTCACTGTAAGCCAACCAATCCAAATCAATATATATATATATATATATGCAAATAATATAGAACATTTATCAACACGTGAATTCTGGATTACTGCATGTATTGTAAACACAAAGGACACTTGTTACATGTCTGTATTGGGCATGAACTGGGAGCTGCCCATTTCATTAAATCAAGAAAGAGCTTAAGAGACTAGCTCTCACATTCACACTTTGATATTAAACAAAGAGATGAGGAATTTAAAAAAAGAAAAGAGTTGGAGGCTGATAGGAAGAACAAAAACAAAGGGGAACAAGGAAAACAAGATCCCAGAAACCTGCAAATGCAATACACAAATAGAGAGGATGGAAACACCAGTTCACAATACCAGCAGCACCAAAAAAAAGGAAATAACAACAAGCCAACTGATGAAGAATGGCAGACTCAGAAGAGGAAAGCTTACAGGCCAGTTCAACATAGCATGGACAGACCAAAATCTCCTAAGGAAACATTGCAGCAGCAACAGACTCATCACACAAGTATGACTACTAATTCTGCATTCCCTACTTCTAATAATTTCATTGATCTTTCTATGCAGGATCAACCAAACAATTAAGAAGGAACTGAAAATCAGAATTCAAAAAATAAGGATACAATGGAGACACAAATTAATAATAAGTCAACCACTGACAACATGTTAGGCATGAGAACACTCACATTGACCATAGTCTAGACCATAGAGCCCCTGCTACGCCCCCCCCCCCTTAGCATCACATTCAGAATAAACAACAAGTTCCAGACAGGTCTCAGGTTAATGCTACAAGTCAGGGTCATAAATCATTTAATCTGAAGTTGTTTTCTGCTTTTGCAAAAAATTCAAGAGAAATCTATATCTTAAAGGTATAATAAGATCCATTTTAAATAAAATCGTAGAGTAAAAATGGCGGTTTAGCAGCATGGGAACCTGCAAGAGCCTCTGAGTATTTTGAGGTAACACAATATTCCTATTTCTTTGATTTATTTTGAGGTTGTTAAAAACCTTCAACCATTTTAACTTTCTTGTTCTGTTTTATTCACCGACAGCTGCTCAATCCTACTGAATTTTTCGCGGACATTGTCATCAAGCATGAGTAAGATCACTATACTTCCTCTCTCTTTCCCTTTTCCTGTTCGTCTCCATTTTACAGCTTGACACTGATTAAATATCAATCCGGTGCAGAAAATAACAATGATAATATTTTAGGGAGGCAAGATCTTATTACTCCTACCAGTAAAACAAAGAAGAGGATCATCCAGGCCCTACAGGTGATAACAGTCAGCAGAATGGGAAAGATAATGATCAGACTCCTTCCAACAACAAATCAAATGGTAAACCAAGCAAGAAAAAGAGATAAGCAACTAAAAGAAGACAACAAAAAGAGGTTGAGATACAACATTCCAAAGTACAGGAAAGACAGATTCCTAGAAACAAGAACCAACAGCAACATGATGACAACTCAAACCACATCAGAACGGAGCTTAACTAGCACAAGTGACAACAAACTCACTCACAAAAATACAACAAAGGCTCTAACCTTCCAAGAAATCTAAAAGGGACAGCTTTAACTATGAGAATCAGTTTAAGCAATGAAAACTAAAACCATCTCTCACAACAACCATCACAATTCAAAGCAATAAAATAACAGGGGAGAAAAAAGTACACAACTACAACCCAAAATCACTAGAGTCCTCCTTCAACACAATACAACACTCATACAACTAAAAATATAAAAAGAAATTAGGTATAGAAGCTGAAAGGAGACAATGAGTAACAAAAATAAAGTACAGACTGAACTTTCAAAGATTCAAGATAGTAAAATAAGTTCAGAATTTCTTTACCAAGAACACCAGCTCAACTAGAAGAAAAATAATATGCAGACTATTAACAGAGAATGTGAAATACAAAATACCTTTTGAAGAACCGAATCATGAGCTGACCCTAAAGAATGTGGAAGATTTGTGCCTCTTACAGCTTGTGCGCTACTTGCATCAATAGGTGAAGCAAGGTTAGATCCAACACACCCTGTATATCTTGAAAATTCAATCCATAGTTGTTTTGCATCAATTGAGGTAATAAATTTTGCATTTCTTCTCTCAATTCTTCCTTTAGAGAAGTGATTTCATTGGCATGATTTTGTTTTAGATTGTTAATTTTCTCATCTTTCTTCAAAGAACTTGTTGTCACTGATCTATCATTGCACCTAAGTCGACTAGGCTACTCCTTTACTGCCCTAAATGCATCATCAGTTGTTTCCCCAGAATTTTGGCAATTCTGAAGTTCGGCCTGTTGAAGAAAATTGGCATCCATAGTAAATTGTAAGTACTATTTCATTTCCAGTCTTATGATAGCGATCAAGAACTAAAAAAATCTTACAACATTTCCTAGCAAACAATTCAGCGACATCGACAAAGAATTGATATCTCCTTGCACTTGCACAAGAAGAAGAAGAAGAAGACATACGTGATAAAATTCAATGGAGTCAAACTCCCCACAATATATAAATTTTAAGTCTGAATCGAATTCACTACTAATCCTCTTTAAGAAACTTACTATTGCAACTTGGGTATCAGCCTGGATTTCCTTTTCCGTCTTGGTACGAGTTGCAATAAACATTTCAGGCCTTGATGGTTCTTCGTTGTTGTCTTTGGCAGCACGCTACAGATTATATCAAAAAAAATTATAAAAACATCAGTATGTTCTAATAAAGTACATAAAATGAAATTCAGATTTTTGAAGAAATGTCAGCTAAGTATTACCAATGTCACGCGTATTCTTGCAAAATTAATAGGTCCCATTCGATGCCTCCACTTTTGTTTTTTCCTATTTTGAGAATTCATCTCGCATATGGCCTATTATTAAATAAAAAAAGATAATTTCATTGATAGATAAAAAAAAGAATACATATGATGCAAAATATGTCGATGAGTAGAAATGCACTATTTTAGCCTTACTTGAACAGTTGGGTGTTTCAAATACTCGATCAACTGGCGGAATTGATTATCTGGAATGCCATCAGGACGTTTTGCTAGCATATCCTCAAGGGTATTGTTTTTATCAAAAAAATTCTCTTTAATTTTTTGCTTGTGTCGCCTCCAAGCATCATGAAGACCAGTCATCACCCACTTCTTTCCTTCTACTGGAATTAGAAATTTGGACTATGCAAAATAAAATATATTTAGCTTCAATAAGTTAAAACAAATAATAAAATATGCAATCTCAAGAGTGATTGTTCTTACATTGATATATTCCCACATGCGCTTTTTAGTATCCTTTGGCACCGCATGCCAACTAGTGTACATCAAGCTGATGAATCTAGGATTCCTTGCAATTGTTCCAATAAAGTTGCTTAATTGTGACACTATCTTATTAGTTGGTCCCACTGCTTGTCCTTTATCAAATGTCATCTCCTTTCTTTCTTCCAAATTTCTTGCGTGAATATCCTTACATGTTGTTTATCCTTGAACTTTTTTTTACTTCGATATTTCTAGATTGATGTAACAGACAGGAAATAAGATATTTCTTTTATAACGAGTACTAAATCTTACAAGCTACAATCAATGTCAATTTTCTCTTCGACATCACATTCATCTCCACCGAGTTCTTCTTGATCCACAAGATCATTAATAATAGGATCAGGAATATCACGTTCATTGTGTATTTGTTGCTTATCCAGAAACAGATCAATATTGGTGGCTGGTCGAACTGACTTCCTCTTCACGTGTTTGAAGTTCAGTAGATCCTCAATATCATGTTGTACCTCTCCATTACCTAGTGTTGTTCCAGTCATATGTATTGAAGCAGTAACACCTTCCTTGAATGACGTTTGGAACCTAGAGTTATTCATAGGAAGTTTAATTCCTTTCTCTTTAATGGACTCTCCAGATTGAAATAACCTCGGTTTAGTTTGTCCTTTCCCTGCAATCATATGTGAGGTTCTAAGCTCTTCCCTTGAAGACGATTGAATTACTGATTTGTGCCCAAGCAATTTACTCTTTCCTTGTTGTGGAATGAAATCCTCATAATTCTTTCTTTTATGTGGTATTGGTGCCTGCTCTTTCTTATCTCTATCATTGCGTTCATTTGCAAGTTGTTCTCTCTTAATCTTGAATTTTTTGGCCAATTCAGCACTTGATCAGTATTGCATATCAATATCCAGATTCTTCAATGGACTTTGAGCTTTCTTTGGATTCGAACCCTTATTCTTTAGTATTGCTGATTAATTCATTCTTCTCACTTTGTTTTGATCTCTTTGATTTCTTTCCCCGTGGTAAGTAAACCTACAAAATAATAAGGTTCTTTAAGTGAAAGAAGTAGTAGCAATATAATTTTGATATAAAGTTGACAGATGGATAGCTTATTAATTTGAAACATTGTCCTTCCAATGTCATGTGCATCTGCAGAACTCACACACCAACTCTTTCCAGAATTTCCAACTCTATAGAAGTTATAGAAAACCTCAACTCTTTCCAGAATTTCCAACTCTATAGAAGTTATAGAAAACCTCAACTCTTTCCAGAATTTCCAGCACTATATTATAGCAGATTGTAGCAGCTGAATTTCTAGAATTTCCAGCATTGTATAATATTGCAGCAGCTGAGTTTTCAGAACTTCCAGCACTATATATACTGTAAACTGAGTCTATAAGTTGTACATACACAATATCCCCGGAGCCACAACTAAACTAATCTTATAACCTGTACAACCATTCAGAATACTTTACCTAGAGCCACAATTTTATATATGAATACTTTACCTTTTAACCAGCTATACCAAACATAAATTACTTAACCAAATCATATCAACTAAAGCATTGTGAAACAACCAAAAGGCTGATTTCTGTGCACAGTGTTCCACCATCTCATCACCATGTATTTAAGAGGAATATAATCCTTTTGGATACCCAGGGAAATAGCAAAGACCCCCAGACCTTTCTGGCAAAACTTCCAGAGTTGAATATGTGTTCAATAGTGTCAAGTTCAGGGGAATTACAACAAAAACATTCTGTAGGTTCAACTCCAAAACTGGATAGCTTCTCATTACTTAAATTACTTAAAGGTAAAGAGTTGTACCTCTCTCGGAGCGACGAACTCGGGACTGCGACGAAATCAGAAATGACTTCAAACTACAAAGCTCACTGTTCTGCCTCTAATGCCTACTGCCTGATAATAAAAGGAAACAAATAAGTATATAAATAACAATCAGCCAAATAAAGCAATAATCAGCTAGAAGTACAAGTTCCTCAATAAAATAATAATCAGATAAGAAGCCAACATAAATTACTTAACCAAACAACAATTGGGTGCATGAAAAAAGCCAAAAGAATACTTAAACATTATAGCGATCTAATCTTCAATTCCACATATTAGATATCTTAATGTGTTTGTACCAATACAACAATTAAATTACAAAAACAGTAAGTGAGCACTATATGATCATCACAAAAATAATGAAACTCATGGTGCGATATCTTCAAACCATTTTTCAAACTCGGCTTCAAACCCATCTTCAAACTCATCTTCATACTCATTTTCAACTCGTCTTCAAACTCCTCTTCATACTCGACTTTACGTTGTTGAGTGACAAATTCCTCTGAAGGCACATCAACAATTGTTTTTGGTACATCAGTCCTTGTTAAGAGTACTTCACCATTATCTTTTGGAATAGATGGTCACATCAAATGTTCAAATGGCTCGTTTTCATAACTTTATGGGAGATTAGATTCAACTTCATCACCCATGTTAAACAAGTATCTCGGAACAGTCTTCATAACATAATGTTTATCTTGATCATATGGATCTTGCACATAAAAGCATTGGTGTACTTGAGATCCAAGCACAAAAGGCTCTTTCTGAGAGCATCTCTTGTTAAAATAGACATAAGTAAGGCAATAAGCATCATTTTCAACCTCATACCAATCGCACTCAAATAGAACAACCTTAAAATGACCGTAATAGTCTAATTCAACAATATCAACTATTCTACCATAATAAGTCAAATCTGCAGCAATCGAATTTTTATCCTTTGAGCTTGCAAAGCTTGTAGTTGAGGCAACTAGTATAACACCACTATTTTGTGTTTTACACCTTACATCACGCTACCTAAGATGGAATCTATATCCACTGATGAGATACCCAAAATATCTTTTTGCAACAGAATTTGGTCCTCTAGACAATTGTTTTATCAAATCAGACACATCTTCTTGCAAAGCACGAGTTTCAAACCATTGAGAAATTTTTTGACAATGATTCTTGCCCTTGCTCTATTTAGATCTTTGTGACTGATTATTAACCTCTTGCTCATGCTCTCTACACAACATGTACTTTTTTTGTTAAAATAATAAATAAAATAAGTTAAAAATTAATTATACAAAAAGAATACTGTATTCAAATTAAGGTACCTAATATATTCTTGAACCTCGTCAAAATTTTCCAATAAGTATGCATGTGCCTGACTTAGTGACTTGTCATCTAAAATGATTGGATCAGTTTTCTTTGCTCCTAAAGGAACTCCTTTGTTAGAAAACAAACTCAAAGTTTCTGCATCACTTGGGTCACATTCATCATTATTTTGCGCTCTTCTGCTAAATCTGGTATGCACACCCTCATGCAGATATTTGGAGAATAAATTCATGCAATCTATTCCCACTCGTGTCTCTGCTATGCAACCTTCTGGAACGCCTATTGCGAATGTATGATTTAAATGTACCCATTTCTCTTTCAGTGGAATACATCCATCGATTTTGAACTGGACCTCCTAATCTCACTTCATTCACCAAATGAATAGGGAAATGAATCATGATATCAAAAATTGAAGGAGGAAAAACTCGCTCCAACTGATTTATTGTTTCTATGATCTCTACTTCTAAGTAATCCAGTTTCTCCAATGTGATTACTTTTTGACACAAACGATGGAAGAAGGAACTTAGACGAATCAAAGGAATAGCCACGTGATCAGGAAGAATGCTTTTAATTGGTTGGAAGCAAGTAATGTAACATAAAATGAGCATTATGGGTTTTATAATTAGACAATTTTCTTTCATCCAAGTGCACACACCTAGATAAATTGGAGGCACTACCATCAGGTAGCTTGGCTGTCTTTAAAACTCCACAAAAGATTGATTTCTCTCTATTTGTCATTGAGAACCACGCCTTTGCAAACTTTGTTCTCTTACTATCTTCTGTATTTTTTGGATGAAGGTTCTTCCTGATTCCCATATCCTTCAAATCATACCGGGCTTTTGCATGATCCTTTGTTTTGCCAGAAATATCCAAAAGAGTTCCAAGTATGCTATCAACTATGTTCTTCTCTATGTGCATTACATCAAGGTTGTGGCGTAACAAGTTGTGCTGCCAATAAGGTAATTCAAAAAAAATTGACCTTTTTTTCCATGGGACATCATTTGATCTCTTTCTCTTCTTCCCAAACACATTTTCAAAATCATGTAAGCTATTAAGCACATCAGTTCCCTTTAAGGAAGATGGAGAAGGCCTGAATTCAGTTTTTCCATTGATAGATCTTTTGTTAAATCTCCATGAATGATCCATGGGTAGAAAAACACGATGATCCATATAACACATTTTCCGACTATGTTTAAGATAGCGAGAATTAGTGCCATAGTTACAACAAGGGCAAGCAAACTTTCCTTTTGTACTCCAACCAGATAACATAGCATATGCAGAAAAGTCACTGATTGTCCACGTAAGAGCTGCCCACATTTGAAAAGTTTGATTTCTTGAAGCATCGTATGTTTCAACCCCAAAATCCCACAATAAATTTAACTCATCTATCAATGGTTGTAAGTAAATATCAATGTCATTTCCAGGTGATCACGGCCCAGGTATAAGTAAAGAAAGTATAGAATATTCAGATTTCATGCACATCCAAGGCGGCAGATTATACATCATCAGCATAACTGGCCATGTGCTATGTGATATACTCATGGTTCGAAATGGATTGAATCCATCACTTGACAAGCCAAGTCTCACATTGCGACAATCTAGTGCAAAATCTTTCCATGCTAGACCATCAGCGGGATGCCTTAACTTTCCATCTTTAGAATGCTCCTCTTCATGCCACCTCAAAGAATCTGCCGTCTTTGAGCACATAAATAGCCTTTTGAGTCTAGGAATTAATGGAAAGTGTCTCAAAGTCTTTGCTGAAACTCGATGCTGTTTTTTTGAAGGCACAAGCTCACTATCAACTTCAGGATATTGAATATATCGTGAAGCTCCACAAGTATGACAAAATTCATCATCCTTATGATCATTCCTGAACAACATGCAATCATTGGGACATGCATCAATCTTCTCATAATCAAGATCAAGATTCTTAACCATAGACTTGGTTTTATTGTAAGACGGAGGAATGTTCAACTCGGGCATCGCCTCTTTTAATAACTCTAAAAGATAAGTGAATTATCCATTGCTCCATCCATGTAGACACTTCAACAAATATAAACGAAGTGTGAATGATAATTTAGAGAATCCTGTACAACCAGGATATAATTCTTGGCTTGCCTCTTCAACTAAGTTATAAAATTTCTTGGCATCTTTATTTGTACCATCATAAACTCCTTCGGCCTGTGCAACATCTCTAAATTGATCATTCAACAACCTATCAATATCATCACGCGAGTAATCCATATAATCGTTAACATTCAACTTGATATCGCATTCCACGTGATTGATCCACTTAGTATAGCCTTTAACGAATCCATAGCATATTAGATGATCATACACTACATTCCTTCGAGTCCAATGAATATTACAACATTTTGCACATGGACACTGAATTTCCTCTCCTTGAGGATCTCCATAAGGGTAAGAAAAATCTAGAAATGATTCAACGCCATCAATATACTCTTTGCTATACCTTGCTAAATTTATCCAATCCTTGGATGGGATATGTGAATTACTAAAAGAAGATATCAATATTTAATGTTTGAGTAACAATCATTAACTACTTCACAAATAAGTTTTAAAAGTCATGAGTAAGTTATCAGAATCATGTGTTATGAGATGATAAAAGTTTCTTACTTAGTGATGACACTTTTGCTATGCCAAATCAAACCTTGAATCCTCCACAAATGTTTTTGAATGTTAATGATACTACCAAGGAAAAAATGAGTAAAATTTATAGGATAGACACAATTAAGAAAGAAAGTAAATAAATAGAATTCAAATGATTAAAAGTTAAAGTTTTGTGATTGAATTTAGAGCTTTAGCGCTTTTAGAGTTTCTTAAAACTAAGTCCAAAATTTTAAAATCTCATTCTTGTGCACACCCAATCAGAAAAGTATCAAACATCTAATATCATGTTTAAACATTCAAGCAAACATTCCTATGATCCTATAATACATAGTCGATCAACAACTTATGAAAGTCACTTTGTATTAGTAATACAATAATTTTTTATATTTGTTGACTTAGTAATACAATAGTTTCCAAATTTCACACTGTATTAGTGACACAACGATTTTTTAAATTTTCTCTATATCATTGATACAACAACAGATACAAAGAGAATTGTTGTATTAGTGATACAGAACGAGCTACAGAAACTCTTGTATCACTAATACATAGAGAATTTCAGAACTGTTGTATCAGTGATACATGGAGAAAGTTTTTTTATCCTTCCCTTTGTGGTGAATGTTCTGTGAATGTAGTGTTTGTTACAACTGTTATCATGTTATTAAGTTTTAAGCAGGAGTTTGTCATTTCCTTCAAGTGATTGAGTATCAGAATTGGCCCATTTATACTTGTCCACATCTGCATATGTAAACTTGACACTAGTCCCAAACAACCCAACAACAAATCTCAAGACATGTACAACAAGAAAAAAAGAGATGCTATTAAAAGAAGGCAACAGAGATTAGTAGAACATGAACATGCTAGAGATCTAAAACAGCAAGAGAAATCTAATAAAAAAGATAAAGATGATTGTGATGTTCTGAAAGATAGAATTTCTTACCCGATAAACCTTATTCCAACAAAATCTGTCTGAAATCGTGTTCTTCAGTGAGAAATTTGAGAGAAAAGCGTGACGAAGAGACTAATTAGCTTTAGTTCATCTTGCCAACAACCCCAAAGTAATCAATTCCTTATTATTCTCCTATTCTAAACACAAAACAAAAAATCAACCACTTCAGCTAACAAGAAGACTATTTTAGTACTTACGCTTGACGAAATAGGTATCGGAAAAGAGAATCGTACTTACACTTGAAGAAATCGTTACCGGAGAAGACGACTTCAGCTATCAGTTCTTCGATGACTTCAACTCTTCAACTCTTCAGCTCAGTTCTTCGACGACTTCAACTCTTCAGCGTGTTTTTCTCACAAATCAGTGTCGGAGAAGAGAATCAGTTCATCTAGCCCTTTGGTTCTTCAGCTCTCTTCACCTCTCTTCAGCTAGCTGTTTGGGTCAGTTCTTCAGTGAAAGAGGAAAGCGTGAAAGAGGAAAGTTAATGTTTTATGATTTATTAATGTTTTTTTTTTTTGCCAATAAAAATGGGAGGGAGAGTTAAAAATATTGGAGGGAATATAATATTTTAGTGAAAATTTTAAGGCCACACTTATAATGTGTTGTTTTTTCAATTATAAAAATAGGACACTTTAAAAGTGTGGCCATATATGTAAATAGGTGTTGCCAATTATATCATATTGTAACAACACTTACAAAGTGTAGCTTAAACCATTAAAGAGTACACTTTTGACGTGTTGTCAATATTATCGTAGCTAAAAGTTAAAAACTTTGGCTACGCTTTAAAAGCGTTCCCAAAACTACTTTAGGTAACACTTTACAAACGTAGTCCAGAATTAGTGTTGTTGTAGACCTAAAATGGTGTAGTGTAAATAGTGCAGGGGGTAAAAGGTCCTTTCCTAATTTGGTATTGTTACAACAATTTCAGTCAAAGTTCGAATATATTTCAGACTTTTTTTCTCTATACAATATGATGTATTTATATTAAAATGATAATCATGTTGCTATACAAAATGGCTTTAACTATTGATATAGTATAACAGTTTGGTTGTTATGTTGGTATGATATACACCAACATAAACTAATATGTAATTTAAACAACATAATTGTTTTAAACTTTCAATGTATATACCTTAATCCAATTAAAAATCACATACACTACAAACTACCAAGTTCTTTAACAACGTATACCACAAACATATACACACACACCAGGAAAATTTGGTGTATATAAGTTATCTAAAAATATATCAAAAACACCAACACTCTACCAGAAAATAAAGAAGCTAAATATCTAAAATATATTTACTACACCATCACATACAACACTAATACGACCAGATTTCGAAATAACAAGCATGAAAAAACACCAAATTTCTTAAATTCATTATGTTAAGAAATCACCAATTTCGTCATAATACTTATTACTTACACATACACCAACCAAATTTGGTGTATAATAAATTATCTATACTATATCAAATACACCAACAACCACCACATACAACACTACTATTGTCAGATTACAAAATACCAACAAAAAAAACACCAAATAACAATCACAATTTTCGTTGTGATCTATCAACACATACATCATCCCATCGTATGTTGTGTTGAATTAAAATTGACACACTGTTCATATCCATAATTGAACAAACTTTTAGAATAGAGGAGGTAGAGAGTTTTAATTTGGTTAAAATACCTTCTTTTGATGAAAGAGAATGTATAACAATTTGAGTTAATTGTGGAAGGTAAATAAAATAATAGAAAAAAATCAAGGAAAGGAAGAAAATATCGCCGGTCATAATAATCTCTACCCTATTTCCGTTTCATTTTTTTTTTTTAAATATTATTTTATGATTTTGAAAAAAATTCATTGCTATGTTGTCAAAAATAAAACTATTGTTATTTAGTGATTTTAAGGTACTTATTTTGTATACTTGTGTTTTTTGCCCTTCTGGTTTACTATCCTAATTCTAGCCATGTTATACCTAGTCTAGTTTACATACAAACACCATCGACATGATAACACAATGGAAAAATTACCAATCACCATTTTCCCCCCTCCCCCAACTAATATATAGACAATTGAAAATAAAATATTCATCGCAAATTGTTCAATGCCCTTAAAAGTAGATGAGTCATGAAGAAAAAAAATACAATCCATGCTTATAAGCTTGTGTATGGGATGGGACATATATAGTTGTTTCTCTTCTTTTTCTTTTTTTTTATTTCCATGAGGGATGGTAGTTTGGGGTCATAGTTAGCTAAGACAAGAACTTGCAAATAATATTTCTGCTAAATGAACAATTAAGACAGACACTAGCTTCAAGTAAACATAAGATCAAGTGTCCTCCATCCCGGCCTTGATTCAACAATTAACACAGATACTAGCTTCAAGTAAACAGAAGATCAACTGTCCTCCATCCCGGCCTTGATTCAACAATTAACACAGATACTAGCTTCAAGTAAACAGAAGATCATCAAGTGTCCTCCATCCCTGCCTTGATTCGATATCGACGTTCTGGTTTTAGGGGCACAATGTTATTCTCAGCCACACGTGCTTCCATATCTTCTTCCATTGGATCTTCAGTTCGTTGAGCTTCTCCAGCAGCAATGCAAACAGGGAAACCCTTTGGGTGCAAGGATTCATTACAAGCATCTTCAATCATTCCCTTTGACACAGTTGCACCCGTTGCTCCTATAGCATCCGTGTTCTTCTGCCTAGGTACAAAAACTACTGATTTAGGATTAGTATCTGACATGTCTATAGTTTCTTGTTCCACTACATCATCCTTTGACTTCTCAACCTCCTCGAGAACATATCCGAAAGCTTGACTAGGCTCATCAATAAGCTCACTAGGTGAATCCAAACTATAACATGTATACTTTGAAGGGTTGAGAACATAATCAGGAACCTTCAGCCTACTGCTAATGGATTCATTGTCTTCAAAAGTAGAGTTAGCTGATGCAGGAGCTGCCCAAGAAACTTTTAGTTCTGATGCCCCGTCAGATTCATCTTTACAACCAGGATCAAACCTGACCCGTTTAGTAGACTTGACCTCACCATTCACTGATTTCCTTGCTTTTTTCAAAATTGGCTTCACGTTACAGTGATCCTGAAGTGATTTAGCTGAATGTTGCCCACCACTTAGAGTGATACCATCAAAATCAGTTTCACATTTCTCCGCTGCATCTGCATCTTCCTTCAGCCTAACTTGTGCAGCCATATGATTTGCACGTGGGTCTCTACAGATGTTATGTCCCGGAGGATCACAAGATGTTTCCTGATCAACAATATTTTTCATGTACAAGCGATCACGAGCATCCACTCTGCCCTCGGCCACTCTATCATATTCATCTTCCTCCTCCTGCAGAAGCAATCAAGAAGGATCATAAGTCACAAACAAAGAAAATGGTATCCATAGCAGTTGGAACACTTTACAGGCCTACAAAGATACTTAGTAACATGCCTATAACTACAATTTAGAATGGAAATGGGTCAATTTACCCTTGAACTGTGAAAAATGGTCCAAGTTTAGCCTCTGTTAATAGTTGGGGATGAATATGACTTCGTCAATTACAAAATGAGCTATATTTGACCTTATTTCCCAAGGGCAGAAGCTTTGAGACTAATGCAACAGAAATTTCCATGTGGCTCAAAATTAAGCTACAATTTTTTATATTTCTCTTTCCTCCTCTCTCCCCCGCCAACATCTCCAAAAACCTTCATCCCCTCCCCCCCCCCCCCCCCCAACCCCCTCAATCACAGTCACCTTTTGCAAACAGTAAGATCACAGTTTAGCAGTAAGAATAATTGACAATGTTTTCAACCTCAAAAAGAAAATTGAAATCCGAAACACCGTCCAATCACTAACCCTGACAGAAACATGGAATTTAAAACACCTGGAGTTCTCTCTACTTAAAGACTTTATAGACTTGTCTGGAAATAATTTCACAACAAAAAAACCCCTTACCCTTTACCACCACAACCCCCCCCCCCCCTCCCAACCCCCAAAGTAAAATGACCTCCAAAAAGCCTCTATCCTCCACCATTGAAAACCACATGTACACCAATTTATATACTCACAAAACAATAGGAGCTGACATACAGAAAAAAATAGAAATATTTGGAGTTGCAATTTTAGATTGTGGGATTTGTGAGAAGTGATAAGCTGTTACGTATATTTCAGAGAGAGCAAAAAGGGTGTATTGGGTATTTGCTGAAGGAGCATAAAGCATGAGCTTTTTTGTTCATCGAGTTGGAAGGCTCATTTTCTTGGTTGTTCTGTGATGAAGATTCACCTCGCCTGATTCTTCTGCGATTCGTTCTTTAGTTATTGGTGAGCTCTTACCCCTAATGGTACAATTTTATTCATGGGTATGCAAGTACTACTGTCCTTTGTTTGGTTGTAGAAGACTGTAGTTTTAAGTGGTCAGTGAATGTACACTTTTCTACTTCATTCAATGTATCCTTGAACTACAAAAAACTAGAGATAATCAGCATATTTGCTGTTCTAAGATCATCTGTTTCTGAAATTAGTATGTAGATGGGGGGTATTTCCTTGTCAAAAGCTTAGGTGTGCCATTAGAAGCTGCTGTTACATCATAAGATTTGGTTATTTGAGTGCTCTAAGCTTATCTTGTTTCACTTAGCAAAATATATACCTCTGTTCTTATTTTCTTTCTTGAGATCTAGGAAGTAACAAATATTCATAGAAAATATCTAGAAGTCAAGAACTGGATAAAAGGCAATTGCTCATCCACAATTCCTCATTATTTTCGGGCAATTTACCATTTCATGCTTGTTCTTTTTAATAGCTAATAATGCATCATTTTTTTTTTTTTGTTTTTTTATGGAGAAGGTAACGATTTGTATTATAAACCAGTACTACATTAGTACTGAAAGCCCCTTTACAAAAACGTATGAAAATCTAGAAACAAAAACAGCAAGCCTAGCATGATTCTAATACCTCTAGGATTGCTTCTGCATCTACAGGGGAACTCTTTGTACACCAAAAACATAATAACAGAATACAATCTGTTTTGATCATTTGTAGGGATCTGCTTCTATCCTCAAAGCTTCTAGCATTCCTTTCTCTCCAAATGGTCCACCAGATGCATGCTGGAATTGTCCTCCAATAACTTCTGTTCTTTGCCTCAATTCCTACTTCCTCCCAACTTGAGAGAGTGTCAACAATCTTGCTAGGCATTGTCCATTGAATGCCTCTGAGATTGATGAAAATCTTCCACAATGTAAGAACAAATGCCTAACTGTCTCTGCCTCCCCACATAAACAACAATGTGTCACCAGAATGTTGCTTCGTTTCCTCAGATTCTCATGTGTTAGTACTGCCTCCTTTGCTAGCAGCCAAGTGAAGCATGCCACCTTGAGTGGAATTTTGGTTTTCCAGATTTGTCTCCAAGGCCAATTGAGGGTTAGAGGAGCCCTATTCATGACCTTGTAACCTGTACTCACTTTGTATCTTCCTTTGTTGTGCTCTGTCCACCGTAGGCAGTCCTCCCCTTCCTTCAAACATTGAAATTGGGTATCACATTTCTCCTTCTGCTTGTGACGCAAAGCACAACTTATGCCTTGTTTCGCCAATTGGGTAGCTAGTATCACATTTCCTATATACCAACTTTCTTTGATCTCTGCATATCTGTGTTTTTGCTAAATGGAAGAGGGTCATATCGGCACCTGATCTTTGCAAGGCGATCCAAATCTTCCTTCGATTAGTAGTTGCAAGGCGATCCAAATCTTCCCTCAATTAGCAATTCTAATTCTAATTAGGAGAGGTATTCTTATGCTCCAAAACAAAATATCAGCCAACGCCTGAATGTATGCCTAGACAAATGAGACTTACACCTCAATGATACTTTCACTTGGCCAAATTACCCGGTGTGTTTATACTACGCCATGCCCTAGGACTCGGCCCAAAAAAGCCTTTGAAAACACTGGCATTAACATTGCAACATAAAAATCATGTTGACAACAATAACATAACCTCTGTCCGATCATTTATATAGTAGAAAAATTGTTGCTTAAAAATTCAGTATCAAGCAGTATTCTAAATTATAGATGCTGCTTCAAAGCAAAGTCAAATAAAACAATGACGTCCCTGATCCCCTGGAAACGATATTCTAAATTACAGCATATTCAATAGCTAAGAGGATAGGCCCGCATTAATTATGTAAAGGATTGCCGATGCCTGAATTAGCATCTATTGCTTAATAAGTTTGCATTCTGGAAACCAAAAATACAATACATAAAGAGTGTGTTTGGGGTATAAGCAAATGTTTATTTTGAGGACAATGTTATATACCCCAAAAGAGGAAAATGACTTGTGTTTACTTATTTGCAGAATTCACTTTCATTTGTAAATTTATTAACTTTTACTCCATGTCAATTGTTTTAGTCGAACTATTGAAACTTTCATAGCAACTTCTAAAGCCAAACATGTCACAGAAACACAACTTTAATTACTTCTTTTTTGATGACCCTTTCGGTGTGCACACGGAAAACCCCCACTCCTGTGCAATAGGTGGCGAACCATATAGGAGAGGTGACCAACACTAGGCAAGCCCCTTACAACGAGCTCGGCCCAGAATTTATCAACTTTTACTCCGTGTCACTTTCATTTGTAAATTTATCAACTTTTACTCCATATCACTTTAAAGACATATATATAGCCTACTCCCTGTAATTTAATGGAAACAAACAAACAAAAGATTTTAATAAAGAAATTGTTATTTTTTCCTCCATACGAAATGCCCTTATCTAGTTCAATCTAAAATTAAAATTGAATGCATGACAAAAGGGGAGAAACATAGAAATACCTCATTATCAAGCGTGGAATCTAAGCCAATAGAGGATCTGATTTCCCAAACATCATCAACACGATTTTCATCATCATTGATAACATTTTGGATGTTCCTGCGTTTTTGTTTGAATAATTCATCATACGATGAAGAACAAAGGTTATGGTCATCATCATCTTTCCCTTGCTTCAGTGCGCTTCGATTCCATTCTTTCTTCTCCACATCGTCGTCGCTGAGAGACCACACCGATGCCGACGGCGATAGACAGCCGAAAACTTTGTGTACACGGGCTCTGAAGCTCTCATCGTCCATGCCTTACCACTTTGTACTTCCTACTTAATAATGTGTACTACTATTTCCTGCGCTTGCTTTGCTTTAGGTTACCTTTTATACATATTTGTCTACCACCGCCTTTGATTAGATGGTACCCAATTTTTTTACGATTATGGCTCGGATGATTTATCTTTTTGGAAAAAAAAAGTTGTGTTTCTAATATAAATAAAATAAGTAATTTTTAATTTTCGTTTAGTGTTTGAATCAATTTGATTTTAAGTTAAAATAATAAAAATAAGTATAATGGAATTTTTGATTTAGCCAAACCCTAAACCCAATCTAAATAGGTTGTGACGTGTGAGTTTCACTTTCGGAGGCCACTTATCCTTAAATAGAATTTGAGAGCCAAATTTCATATTAATATTTTTTTTTATTCAATTTCAATTTCTTTCAATGAGAAAAAGGGTTTAAAATACCATTCTTTTTGTTTATAAGTTAAATTTTTTCTTAGTTATACTATATGATAGAGGCAACTCAATGCTATTGGTGGCCTAAAGCCAAATTTTTAAATGAGGGTTTAATTTTTTTTTCTAAAAAAAAATTACTTTTATATTGCAAAGTGGTGAATAATTATTTTACAATTGAATTCTCCTAATAATTCCTTTTCAATTGATAGTATAGCAAGTTAATACCGTCTCTCTTGATATATTGTTGATCTTGAATAAGATTTGATCAACTTTTATTTTCAAAAACTTATTTAAGCTAAGATAGCTTCTTTTTGTAAATTGTATTAGATTTTCAACTTCTTTTTCTTGGAGTTTTGAATAGTTGGACTTATTTTTATCAATTGACATATTTAAATTTTAATAAATGATTCTTAAAATGTCTATAGAGTAAAATAGAAAATACAAGATTAAAAAAAACTGAGATGATGAAACTTGATTAAAGAATTTGTTATTAGATTATATTATGTGATGTTGCTTATTTGAAATACTTTTATCTTAATGCTGAAATCACACCCCCAACTTAGGCTTTTGGTCTAAGTTGGCTATTCAAACAAACCACAGATCATGAGGATTATGGGTAATGGGTCAATAAAAGGTAGCAAAGTCAAGTTTCTTCCAAGAAAAGGTTTAGGCTCAAAGGGTGCTCAAAAGAGGTTCACACACTCACAAGGTAAGCCACAAAAGAGGTATAATTTCAAATTGGTTCACACTCTTTAAAGTTGCCTAAGATCATCTCAAAATATTGCATCACTTAGTCAACCGGACCAACGGGGAAAATTCTAGGTGTCATCATATATGGTTCATGGTAAGCTCATCACACAAGGAATTGTCACTACACATGGTTCATGATAAGCTCATTACACAAGGAATTGTCACCAAAGTCAAACAAGACTCCACACTTTCGCTAGTGTGCGATGATCATCTCAAGAGACTCAATTCGATACTTGGCTAATCACAACAAGATGCAAGGAGTTCACATATTGTATATGCAACTTTAATTGGCCTCGTTGTTGCCACACATTCATTTTTGTTCGATTATGAGAACTATTCAAGTCATCGGTATTGATCAAAATTGATACTCAAATTTACAAGAGAACAGCCACATTCAACACATACAAGAGGTGGCAAAAAAATTTCGGAAGGGTAAAAAATCATTTACAATTAAAAGCAAGGAACCACAAGCTCAAACCTTCCACAAAAAGCAATGTATAACACAAATTTAGCTCAAAGCCCAAATATATAAACAAAACTAGAATATTCACAAAAAGAGTCACACAAAGGTGGGCCTCACCCCACCACAAATAAAAACATTTGTCCTCAAATGCAAACGAAAATATCCAACAGTCAAAATAAAAGTAAGATAGAGAGGGAGGTAAAGAGAGGATCCTGTCTACGCAGTCGCTCCATCTGTCTGAGCATCAGTGCCCGGTGTATCAGTTTGGTCCTGGGTTTTAGTGCCCGGAGTCACCTCAGAAGAAACAACAATATCAGACCCACTAGGAGCTGCCAAGGGTGTATCCACCAAAAAGGTCTGCACAGCTGCATAGAATCCCCGGGCCCATGAAGGAATATAGGGGACTCGGGGAGTAGTCTCCCTGTCAGAAATGGGCCTCTTGTCCTTGCCTTTATCTCCAGGTGGAGGTTGTTGTCTGCCCTTCTTTGGAGGATTTGATCCCCCTTCATTTATAGTGATACCCCGTACTACTTTTCGGTGAATCGCTGACAGCTTTTGGCGAGCAAGGATCAGCTCGCCGAAAGTTACAGTGTAAAAAGGGTTCAGGGTGCAGAGAAAAGGAGATCAAGAAGTCTTTCGATGAGTCGTCGAGTGCATTCGGCGACCTCAGGCTTCTCGCCAAAAGTTACAGAGTACAACAACACATTAAGCATAAAATTAAAGGCGAGATAGGGAACTTCAGCGAACCGCCGAGTGGTTTGGCGAGCTCGACCCAGCTCGCCAAACGACCCAACGTGCCTACTTTCAACCCATTTTCTCGAATTCAACCCCACAATCCCCGAAAACAAAATCAAATGATGCACAATTCAAATTAAATCAAGTCCCATAACACCCATCACCCCGGGATACTCAGACTTCTTCGGGTTTTTCCAAATTTGGCCAATTAACGACTTTTGCTCTTAAGAATGACGTCAACAACTCCATCATTGGGCAAAATACGTCATTTGGCACAAATACGGGCAACCTAGATCTCACCCGACTAGACCCAACAACATGCAAGCACAACCCCACAAAATTTAATTCATTTTAAGGCACAAAAATATGGGATTTCAACATTCAAGACACTACGGGCAAGATTATCGAATTAAAGTAGGCAATCAAGCATTCTAATCCTATCAGAGAGGCCCAACATACTTCAAAAAGATAATATCATTGCAAATGAGTACAAATCTATAAAAACAAACTCGGGGTTTGGAAAACCAACCTTTAATGCTGATAAAAATAAGATTGACATGCTAGGCGGCAATGTAATCAAAATCCGAGCACAATTCAACAACTCAAATACAGAAATGAAGCGAGAAATGTAGAAAATACTTATCGGGTGTGAGTTTGTGAAAGTGAAAAGTGAGGGAAAGTGAAGAGTTTTAAAATTTAAACCTTTGACGTTAAAACCCGTCCAGTTCTCGCCCATTCAGCGACATTAGTCGTGCTCGCCAAACCACTCGGTTACACGCCGAGTGATCACTTACCTCGTAGAGTTTATAGGACCTCTAGTTAAACTGGGGTCCAAACAGTGGACTATATCGTGATCGCCGACCAGGTCGGCGATTTGCCAATAATTTCCTGGGCTCACCGACTTTTATAGACTCCACTTTGAAATTGTCTTGAGTCCAACGGTGGTCTGGGTCGGGTTCGCCTACCTCTTCAACGATTCGCCAACTAGACCTTTAGCTTGCCAATCTGCACTTTTCAAACACTTTCCACACTTTAACCTGCACAATCAACACACTATTATTTCTAAAATAAACATAAAGCGATAAAACCTTGGGTTGCCTCCCAAGAAGCACCTTATTTATCATCGTGAGATTGCCCTTTGGTTACTGATGGAGACACTCATCGTAGGGATCAACCCTACCTTTCATCCGGTCCAAGTGGATCAAGTGAAAATTCTCATAAGCAAAACTGTTTCTATGCTCTCCAAACTAGAGGCAATCAAGAGAGCTCCCCGGATGTGCTGACGGGTATGTTAAAAGTTTTTCATATAGATGTGTATTCTTTACTTGATCCAGGTGAGACTTTGTCATTTGTGACTCTTTTTATAGCTATGAGGTTTGATGTGCTCCTCGAAGTGTTATTAGAACCTTTTTTTTGTCTCTACCATTGTTGGTGATTCTTTGGTGGCTAAGAGAGTCTATAGGATATGTCCCGTTTCGTTATCCCATAGCCTAGATTTGGTGGAAGTTTACATGATTGACTTTGATGTTATTTTGGGCATGGATTTATTGCATTCGTGTTATGCCTCTATCGATTGTAGAACTCGGGTAGTTAAATTCCAATTATCAAATAAGCTTATCCTAGAGTTGAAGAGGGGAAACTCTATGCCTAGAGGTCAATTTGTTTCTTACCAAAAGGCTAGGAAAATGATTTGGAATGGTTGTGTCTACCATATGCTGAGGGTAAGGGATGTTGAGTCTCACACTCCTATTCGGTCCCGATGGTAAAAAAGTTTCCAGAAGTTTTCCCCGATGATTTGCTCGGTGTTTCTTCTGAAAAGGAAATAGACTTTGGGATTGATCTTCTCCTTGATACCCAACCTATCTATATTCCTCCTTATAGAATGCCTCCGACCGAACTTAAGGAGTTGACGAAACAATTAAATGACTTATTAGATAAGGGTTTCATTCGATCGAGTATCTCTCTATGGGGTGCTCCGGTGTTGTTTGTTAAGAAGAAAGATGGTTTACTCCGTGTGTGTATTGATTACCGCTAATTGAACAAAGTGACCATAAAGAACAAGTATCCTCTTCCGAGAATAGATGACTTATTTGATCAACTCCAAGGGAAAAGTTATTTTCTAAAATTGATGTCCGATCGGGTTATCACCAATTGAGGGTGAAAGAGGAAAATATTCTGAAAATGTCTTTTAGAACCCGATATGGTCATTACGAGTTCTTGGTTATGTCCTTTGGTTTGACTAATGCCCCGATGGAATTTATGGACCTAATGAATAAGATGTTTAGACAATACCTTGATATATTCGTAATTATGTTCATAGATGTTATTTTGATCTATTCGAGAAGTGAGAATGAGCACATTGATCATTTGATGATTGTATTGCAAAACCTTAAGGACCAACAACTTTATGAAAAGTTTAGTAAATGTGAATTTTTGTTAAGGTCTGTGGCTTTCATAGGCCATATTTTTTCAAGCAAGGGCATTGAGGTGGATCCGATTAAGACGGATGCAGTCAAGAGTTGGTCTAGACCTCTATCGCCGACAGACATTAGAAGCTTCTTGGGTTTGGCTGATTATTATAGAAGGTTTGTTTAGGGGTTTTCCTCCATTGCTTCTCCTTTGACGGGTTTGACTCAAAAGAAGGCCAAGTTTATATGGTCGGGTGTGTAACACCTCGGAAACTAGTAGACCAAACTAGAGCCACAAACTAGGGTTCTAAGGTTTGATGTATGTGAAATAGAGTCGTAGATGAGACTTTATGTGCTTAGAATGAGGGGATTAGTAATTGACCGTCAAGATACGTGTTAGACCTCGTAGTTTAGAAGACTATCTATGGAATGGTATAGGGTTGCAAGGGCCTAAGCTATCAAGTTAGAGAGAAAGAGAACTTGTTCTCCTAGGTGCCTAGTTGGCGATTGGGCAGCTTGATCGCCCAAGTCACTTGGCGATTCGCCAAAAGGCACCTAAGGCCGCCTAGTGGGATGTTCCTTTGTCCTTGATTCTGAAACAAAGGGAGAGCTAAGTCATAGCTCGCTAACTTACTTGGCGAATCTCCCATTGGCCCCCAAGATCGCCTAAGTGAACTGCCCTATTATGGACCTTGCTGGAAATTTGGGCGAGCCAAGGGTCCACTTGGCGAGTCGCCTAGTGCCCTTGGCAAGCCATGGGGGTGCAAAGGGCGAGGTAAGTCGTGAAGCTTGGTAAATTTTAAGTTAAATTGTTTCCTTAGTTCTTTACCAAAGTTGACCCTACATTATTCTATTCCTTTCCTAGCAACTATATAAGTTTATTAGACCTAAGTTTGCCTCAATTAATTCATTCTCCCTAGGATTTTAAGAAAACCCAACTTCATCCTCTCCATAGAATACTTCTCTCTCTAGAAAACCCTCCATTGAAGAAGGAGATAGAGCTTGAAGCTTGGGTCAAGAACAAAGTCTATTGTTGAGAGCTTGTGCTAGGGCTTTGATTAAAGTTATGTTAAGCTTTTCATCAATGGGTTCTTCCACCCATAGAGTCCCCTAGAATTTCCCCTAATTTGTGAAGAAGAACCCCAATCAAGCTAGGGCTACTTCCAATGTATGGGTTTTAGGTGGGTATGATTCGAAACGGTTGGATACTACTCATTTATGACTAATTTAGTGTTGATTCATGATATTATGAAGATTTTATATGAATTCCTTGGTTAACCACAGTTTTCAAAGTATGTGGGTTTATGCTTTTAGATGAGAAATTGATTATCTTGCTAGATTCTCTTGAGTTATTATCATGTATAGAACTTATCCAAGCATGGGAATATGAAATCATCAATTGAACCAGGCTTATGCATGTATGCTAGAACATGAATTGAGATGATTGAAATTGGGACTTTATGATGAATTATTCTTAGAATTACCTATGACTAAGGCTTGTGACTAGTATGTATTGTGATCTAGACTAGTATGTTGATTGTGGAGTAAAGCTTGAATGTAGGGCTTGAAGTCATAATGTTGATCACTAGGGCTTAAAGAGTAAGTCTAATATGATCAGATAACTTGCATGTATGTAGAATGTGAAAGGTCTTCTCACATAGAATGTATCTAGATTGAAAGCCTAATTACCTTAAATGAATCATGCTTGTTAGAATAGAACAGCTTGAAGTTGAGCCTTATGATTCCTTCATGTATAGTTGAATTATGTCGCTTGGGATTGTAGATCTCATGGTAGCTTGGGATGGTAGATCTTATGGTAGCTTGGGATTGAGGAATTAAGCTCTCCTAAGGTTAGCTTGAACTAGCATAGGTAGAATACTTTTCATGGTAGCTTGCACTAGTATAGGCATGGTAGCCTAGGATTGAGGATCTATACTCTCCTATGGGTAGCTTGAAGTAGCATGGTCAGAATGCCTTCATGGTAGCTTGACTTGGTTAGGCCAAGACCATTTTATGGTAGCTTAGGATTGAGACACCATACTCTCCTAAGGATAGCTTAGGGTTGAGGATTCATACTCCCCTAAGAGTAGCTTGCATCCTATTAAATGTTTGCATGGTAGCTAGGTTTGTATACTTGTATCTTTCCTAGGATAGCTTGGATTGCATGATAGGGTGTTTTCCATGGTGGTTAGGTCTAGCATAGTAGTATTCTATTCTTGATAGTCTAGAATGATGAATAGTAAGCATTGAGTAAGCTAGCCTAAAGAAGTACTTAGTGTGAGTGGTAGTATGGGATGTCATTCATACATGGCAGACGTATTACTTGAAGCTACTTATGAAGTGTCCTCCTATGTGATGCATGCCTAGTTTGGATTGTTGCTATAGTTGCCTTCCATGATATGATTGACTTAAGTTGATAGTTCCTTGTCATATGAAGTAGGTCAATAGTGACACTTAGAAATGGTAAAAATATGAATATGGTGACTTCAAAGTTATGCTTAGTGTGTGTGGTATTATGGGATGCTCCACATGCTTTGCACAATTGTGCCTTGAGGTTACTTAGGGGTATAGTGCTCTTATGAAATGCAAATCCTAGGTCTTGACTATGAAGGTGGACTATGACCAAGAATGACCAAAGAGAGATACTTAGCTTGGATAGTATTATGGGATGCTATCTTTGCCTTGCACAAGTATGCTTGGAGGTGGCTTGTGAAGTAGTTCTCTTGAATATGAAAGACAAATGGTTGAGGTGTGAAGTTATGAATGTCTTATGTTGACTTGTGATGATATGATGCTTATGTTGGAGTTTATGTTATGATAAAGTTATTATCTCTTATGATTATGTCTTATGTTGACTAACCATTTTTGAGATGTTTTATGTTGGTATGTTAGCTTTAATAATTGGTACAGTTTGTACTAAGACATATTGCCTACATTCTAATCAAATGTAGGGTGTATTAGATTGAATTGCTTTGGAGGCTAGGTTTCTAAGGTGTTTGAAGACTTGAAGAATTGGTGAGTCCTCATAGCTTCGAGGACAAACCCACTATGTTCCTTTTATGTCATTTCCTATGTTTTAGAATTTTTATGGGTTGCATCCCTAAACTTTTATTCATGTTATTCATAGATGGTTTGAGACAAAGGTGTTAGCAAAGACTTCCTCTTTTATGAAATGCTTTCGATTGTATGTTTAAAGAAAGTTTTAAATTTACCTGTTTTTCTATGATCTTATGTTATGATTATGCTAAGGGCTTGTATGCAACCCCTTAAGGGTCAAGTACACCATGTTACGTCTAGGGGGTACCCCTGGGTTGGGACAGGATGCTTGTGATAAAAGTTTCCAAGAGTTGAAAGATATACTTACTTCCACTCCGGTGTTGACCTTATCGGAAGCTACAAATGGCTTTGTTGTATATTGTGACACCTCTAGAGTTGGATTGGGATGTGTGCTTATGCAAAACAGTAAGTGTCACTGATGTGAGGCTAAAAATACATATTTTTACTGATTATTTTCTCACATTTATTATTTATATTTGTCCTTTTTGAGTAAAAATTTTATGAATTGTGCAAAATTGTGTATTTTATTTGTAGGATTAAATTGATGGAAAAATAAAGGAGTTTGGAGCTAAAACGAATTAAAGATTGAAGGTTGAAGAAGTAAATCAAGCAGGTAGCTTAATGGATTAAATTTAATAAAATAATATATTTATATATATAAGGAAAAGGCGGCTGCAATTGAAAATTTTCAAGTTGCCTCTACTGTACACGTGGCAGCAAGTGAATGCAACAATCAATTGTGGAGGCGGTCAATTAATGTTCACGCTAGAAATAAAAAGGAATCAAATTCCTTTTGGTTTTGGATTCCTAATTTAATTGGGACTAATTATTTTATTTAGGGTTTCCTACATCTATTAAATAGTGCATAGAAATAATTATTAGAGAGAGGGAGGGAGGCCAAGAACCAAGATACAAGATACAATATAAATTTTCTTCTAGCTTAAGAACTTTGGAACAACCGTCGTGGAGGCCAGAGAATTGTGATTTTTTTTCTCCTTTATTATTTATTTGTATTCGTGATTAATAAAAGATAGTCTAGCTATTGTTCTTAACTTTTTATGATTAACACAAGCATATTTATTTTAATAAATTTTGATTGTGTTTCTGAGATAATGAGTAACTAACTTTCATAACTAGGATGTGAGAACCATAAGCGATTAACAAATTATGAATAATAACTAAGTAATTCATGAATAGTGTTGAAGCATGCATTGATAATTCTTTCTTCTAGAAGTCTTTTTAACGGTGGCCAACGTTAGAACTCGCCTTCTTGCTACTTGTCGGACCAAGGAGGTAATCAACAAGAAAAGAATTATCAATATAGATTTAGTTTGATACTATCTAATAGTCTAGTGTCGATTGGTGCGAAGTAATTACTAAGCCAAACATCGATTATGATGTCTAATATGAGGTAAAGGTAAGGGTTAGTAAATTATACACACGTAGCCGGACCAAGGTGCGGGGTGACATTCTCTAGATGCCGGACCAAGGATTTAGAGATACCTAACTTATCACTTTGCATGTAATACACTAGAAAAAGATTACTATTATTAGTATTACTGCGTTATGAGCTTATGGGGAACACATTCCTAGTTACTTTTAATAATCTGAATATAAATAAATACTTAGTTCAAAGCCAACTTTTTATTGTTTTTATTTTATTTCAATTTAAATCCCCCCATTTTTATATAACAACTATCGAGTTAAATATTTGCTATTGACAATATTCTTTCATATTCTCTGTGGGATCGACCCCGACTTATAGTTGGGTAAATATATTGCATACGATCGTTTATATTTCTTTTCAAGAAGTATATTTGAACGTTATCGAGAATGGCGCTGCTGCCGGGGAATATGGCTTAGAATTTGTCTTTAGTAGTTATTTTGACTTGTTGTCCTTTTTTTTTTTTTAAGTTAATTTTCTTTATTATATGTTTTACTCTTCTTGAGATGTCATCTGAAAAAATATGTAGCGTTACGTGTTCTTGCAATTTTTGTACTCTTGACATTATGGATTCTTATAAGTTAATTTTTTCTCAACAAAATAAGTTGTGTGGGGACATGAAAGATTTATTGATACTCTGCTATAAATCAATATTTAAGCGCATGATTGATGAAGATACCTATTATTGGGGTCTCGAAAAAGTAAATTCAATTGCTTGATCATACTTTTATTGATGTTGTCATTGTTGAGAAGAGTGCACTAGAGTTATGTAATGAAGTAGATAATATTATTTTTTAAAACTCTAGTATGTGTAAATATGAGGGTGTAAATAATAAAATAATTCCTAAGTTAGGGCGCATTGGACCTCATTCCAATTATTTTTCCACATTATGTTTAGATGATGAGAAATTAATCGAGCCATCTGAGCCTATAGAAAAGTGTATGGAGGAGGAAAATTGTGTCTATATTCTTGAATTTATTGTTCCAATATTGGAGAATTACATTCCTCATTTAGGATCCAAGAAGTGTATAATGTGATATCTATTTCTTGGGACATTTATTTTAGTACCACCACCCCTTGAGCGTAATAAAAAAATTGATGTAAAATTAGGGGTGCAATTTATATCTTGAAAGTGGAAGGAAAAATAGTAAAATTGATGGTGTCATGCCGCGATGTTAAATTAAGTGCTTATTGGGAGGCAACCCAATTAGTAGTGTTACTTCTTATTTTTATTTTATTATCATTTTATTAGTATTACTTTTTTCCTTTTCTTGTTTTTGCAGATTAGGGGAAGTCTGAGAACCAAAAAATTTTTTGAAGGAAAGGAGCATGTTTGAGCTTATGTGTGGGGTGATGCAAGGTGAGAAAAAAACATGTTGTTAGCTAGGGCATAGAGGGCCCAAGGAGTATTTCTCACCCTTCTTCTTCTTCTGTTTCTATAAATTGCTTTGGGGACAAAGTATGATTTTAAGTGTGGGGGTGGAGGAATAATTCCTAGTTTTTACTTTTTTTTTTTGAGTTTTTTTTTAGGATGGGTTCCTTGGCTTTTGTTTTCGGTTCTTTTCCTGAGGATAGTCCTTTTGAACCGAGTGTCTTTTATTTATTTATTTTTTAGGAATAAATTTTATTTTTATTTTTTTGGAGAAAAAAAAAGACCCTTTGGAATTATGTGATACTTACTATTTGAGCTTAATTTTTGAGTAGTACTTTCTTGTGAATGCTTGATAAAAAAAATAAAAATAAAAATTGCAGACTCTTTGTCATATAAACTCATGATTGTGACATTGGATATAACTTATTTTATTTTATAGTTTGTTATGATCTTATCTCCCTTAGAAGTGGAATTGATCCATCTTGCTTGATACTTGTGCCATGTGTGGTGAGATTTTATTTATTCCATGTTTTGCATCTTAGTCTAGAACTTACCCTGCATGTTATTGAAGCAAAGTGTTGCTTTGTTTAGGACATGATAAAAGGCTTTCTTTGATTTGTCTGGTAAATTTTAGCCTTTTCAGATATTATATCACTAATTAGCCCTTTTGAGTCTGTAGCTTTTTGTTGGTAGCCATATTTTGCTCTTGACTATTTTGTTGAATCCCTAGTTTTTGCACCTTGCTTCCTTGAACATTATAACATAGACTTATTTTAATCATCAATTTTGAGAAAAAAGGATGATTGAGTGAAAAGGTAATCAATGATAGCTCCAAAGTGTTTAAAAGCCCTCTTTGAAAGAATGTGACATGAGACAAAAAAAAAGTGACATAAGAAAAAAAAAAGTTACCTTGATGATGGCCCTGGTCCTTCCAAGGACATCGTGCACCTTAACGCATGTAAAATACGTAAGTCGAGGGTGACTCTTATGAAGGAAAACTTTTTAAAAAATAAATAAAAAATGATTGGAACATTCTTGAGATAATGAGAATTACCTGTGAAATAAGTGTTTAAGAGAGGGCTGAAAATAAAGAGAAGAAAATAATGGGTTATGAAATCTAAAATTGCAAAGTGCTGAAAGAAGTGTAAGTCACTATTATATAGTTTTCCTACCCATCCCTTAGCCTACATTACAACCCGTTAAAGTCCTATTTGATTTTATTCAAGCATGCTTAGTTAGTAGAGATGTACATAATGGGCAAGCATATGGTTCTTTGTGCATTCATGTGAATTTTATTTGTGAGTGTGAGAGTGTTATTTGATGCTAAGTCCTTAATTTATATTCAATCTTTTGATTTGAGTGTGTGCATTTTCTTCTTGTGAGGGCACTTGTTTCATAATAGATAGGTGATTTTATTAAATTTCTTTGATGAGAGTAGGTGACCAAGCTTAAATTTGATGAGTTCAAAGTCCTTCTTTGAGGTTAGGAGGTTTGTTATTTATCTGGATGTCTTGCATAAATATTAAGAAGTCTACTTGATGTTTTGAAATTGGTACATGACCTAATTGTTTGTATTAACCAAAGTGATGACATTGCTAGTATGAATTTTTTTGGGATGAGGTTCAATGTTTGCTCGAGGATGAACAAAAGTTTAAGTGTGGGATGTTGATGTGAGGCTAAAAATACATATTTTTAATCATTATTTTCTCACATTTATTATTTATACTTGTCATTTTTGAGCATAAATTTTATGAATTGTGCTAAATTGTGTGTTTTATTTGTAGGATTAAATTGGTGGAAAAATAAAAAGTTTGGAGCTAAAACGAATTAAAGATTGAAGGTTGAAGAAACAAATCAAGCAGACAACTTAATGGATTAAATTTAATAAAATAATATATTTATTTCTATAGGGAAAAGGCGGCTGCAATTGAAAATTTTCAAGTTGCCTCTACTGTACATGTGGCAGCAAGTGAATGCAACAACCAATTATGGAGGCGGTCGGTTACTGTTCACGTTGAAAATAAAAAGGAATCCAATTCCTTTTGGTTTTGGATTCATAATTTAATTGGGGTTAATTATTTTATTTAGGGTTTTCTACATCTATAGATAGTGCGTAGAAATAATTATTAGAGAGAGGGAGGGAGGCCAAGAACCAAGATACAAGACATAATATAAATTTTCTTCTAACTTAGGAACTCTGGAAGAGCCGTCGTGGAGGCCAGAGAATTGTGGTTTATTCTTTCTTCTCCTTTATTATTTATTTGTATTCGTGATTAATAAAAGATAGTCTAACTATTGTTCTTAACTTTTTATGATTAACACATGCATATTTATTTTAATAAATTTTGATTGTGTTTTTGAGATAATGAGTAGCTAACTTTCATAACTAGGGTTGTGGGAACCATAAACGATTAACAAAGTATGAATAATAACTAAGTAATTCGTGAATAGTGTTGAAGTATGCATTGATAATTCTTTCGTCTAGAAGTCTTTTTAACGGTGACCAACGTTAGAACTCGCCTTGTCTGCTTGCCAGATCAAGGAGGTAATCAACAAGAAAAGAATTATCAACATAGATTTAGTGTGATACTATCTAATAGTCTAGTGTCGATTGGTGCGAAGTAATAACTAAGCCAAACATCGATTGTGATGTCTAATATGAGGTAAAAGTAAGAGTTAGTAAATTATACACACGTAGCCGGACCAAGGATTTAGAGATACCCTAACTTATCGCTTTGCATGTAATACACTAGAAAATGATTACTATTATTAGGATTACTGCATTATGAGCTAATGGGGAACACATTCCTAGTTACTTTTAATAATCTGAATATAAATAAATATTTAGTTCAAAGCTATCTTTTTATTGTTTTTATTTTATTTCAATTTAAATCCCCCCATTTTTATATAACGACTATCGAGTTAAATATTTGCTATTGACAATATTCTTCCATATTCTCTGCGGGATCGATCCCGACTCATAGTTGGGTAAATATATTGCATACGATCGTTTATATTTCTTTTCAAGAAGTACATTTGAACGCTATCAGCCACGACCTGAATGCACCCCCTAGTCGTAACACGGCATACTCGATCCCGAAGGGGTCTAATACAAGCCTCATAACATTCTTGAACATAAGAACATAGGAAAATTAGAGATTAATTAAAAACTTTCTTTACAATCGAAGACATTTTCATTAAAAAGCAAGCGGAAGACTTTCTAGACTTTATATACTATGTCTCAAACCATCTAATACTTTGAATAAAATACTGGAACTTAGCCCAATACAAAAACTTTAACATAAACTAAAAGACATAAAAGGAACATAATGGGTTTTGTCCTTGAAACTATGAGGACTCACCAAGTCTTCATCTTCAAGCACCTTAGAAACCTATCCATCAAGCATAGAACACCAATATCTCCAAACCCTACACTTTGGTAAAAAGGTAGAAGAATAGGGTTAGCACAAGTATGCTTAAAAACAGACTTTTTTTTTGAAAGTCTTGCTTTTATGCCATTTAGTAAAACTTCATGAATATTTATAAAAGAGGCATAATATAAGTCACAACCAACATACAAGTCACATTTTCATCTTATAACATAATTCACATAAAAACCTTTACCTTCACCTTGAACCTCCACCTCAAGTAACTCTCAAGCTATACCTTGTGCAATGTATGGATAGCGTCCCATACCACCACCCACACTAAGGCACCACCTTAAGGTGACCAAAAGTGAACTTTCCATTCATCCTTTCCACCTTTACACAATAAATCATTTAAGAGACATAGACACTACATGAATCACATCATCACATTAAGACCAACATCTAAGACAACTCTAAGTGATACTTGTGCAATGTGCAAGTAGCATTCCATACTACTACTCACACTAAGTACTCCTTTGAAGTCACCCTAGACAAGGCACATTCATATACAATAGACATGTCAAGGAAGTAACTCATAATACAATCCAAGTATAGCATGCATCTTTACATTTAAGCATATAAGCATTTAAGAGTCAACATTCTTCATTAGCTTCATTACATTAAGAGCACCTTCATTCATTAGACATCAAGACTTAGAGAACTCACTATGACCCTATCAAAGCCTACTCGTGCAATGCATCGATGGCATACCATATTACCACCCACAATTTATAGAACTCATCAAGAAACCATAATGCACATCTCACATGAGGGGAATAAGCGTTTAACCGCCATAGACCATGATAGCTAGATCATGGAATCCAATGTACTATCCCACATCGTAAAGGTTGGTCTACTTGCCTAAGGTAAATCGATATTTAGCTTAAGTGGATCCACTAGCTAGACCTATGTGGGCACATAATTAAGGGACAAGGATATTGCTACTAAATACCCCGCCTCAACTCACGTGAGGGCATCCATCTCAAGAGATTGCTACTAGAAACCCCGCCTCAACTCACGTGAGAGCATCCATCTCATTCAATATCCTCTCGGTGCTTAGCCTACATTACCATAGAGTATTTTTAACATTAATTACATTAAGGGATAAGAGATTGTTACTAGACACCCCGCCTCAACTCAAGTGAGGGCATCTATCTCAAGAGATTGCTACTAGAAACCCCAACTCAACTCATGTGAGGGCTTCCATTTCAAACCCATCATTCATTCATTGGATAGCTCATAGATTCAATTATGAGAATATACTTTCATCTAAGAATCCCATTATCATTCATTAGTGTAAGATCGAGAATATCCTTTCAATGAACACATCATTATCATTCATTAGAGTACAATTGAGAATAGCATTTCAATAAACTCAACATTCATTACCATTATCATAGAAACTTCATTCATTCATTCATGAAAAGGCTACCAACATTAGGTCTTCCAATTCAAGACATTAAGTCAAGATATATTTATCATATAAGAAAAAGGAGCCTAAGCCTACCAATTCAAGAGATCACATTCAAAATTACATTATAGAACCCTTCACATTCCATTATCAATATTTATGAGTGTTAATAGAGAGATAATATTCAATCCTAACACAATTAGCTTCTAAACATGATCATCATTCTATCGTTGAAATCACATGTATATCATTCACATCACATTCATATATACAACATCATGATAATACTTCAATCCTTCACACTATTCATTCAAGGCCATGATCACAATATACATAGTAAGTAAACACCTCCACCTTTCAAGTGGATCAACAATTCAAGCACAATTCTACTTTAACATGAAATTAGGTCAAACTTGCCCTTTCAAGGCTATGATCACAAATCCTCAATTCACCAACAATTCACCATAATTTGGCATAGATGATAATACAATTCAACAATCTAAATCAATAGGCATAAATCCACCAACATTCATTCATAATCAATAAACCCACTCCATAAGGCACAATTTAGGAATTGAGAGAAATCACGGGTTCATAGAGTATTTTAATCTTAAATCATCAATTAAACATCAATATAATCATTATTTATCATTTGAAAACATTTGATGCAAGAACCCATGAGATTGAGTGAAACTTAGGGTTTTTGTGAAACATGAAAACCTTGAAAACTTCTTTGTAATTGACTCTAGGGTGAAAGCTAACCCTAGATGAAAGATCAGCATACCTTAATAGATGAAATCCATGAAAATACACTCAAATATCTCTCCTCTTCAACCCCTAAGTCTCCTTCTTCTCTTGGTCTTCAATGGAGTTCTTAGAGAGAAGATATTTTGAGAGAGAGGGTTTTGATTTAGGGAAAAATGAATAATGAAATCTAAAATAGCATTTTAAAATTTAAATATTTTAACATTCTTAAATTATCATAATAACCCTAAAATAAGCGACCATACACTTAAAATATTTAATTAGCGAATTACCAAATAGCCCCTCAGTTGGCCGAACCAACCTGCAAATTGCAGGTCCAATTCACGACCACCCATCCACGGACCATGGATGGGTTGATGGCTCTGTGCTATCTCTCCGTGGATAGGTTCAGAGAGGTGCATTTGGGGGTCATGACCTACGGAGACCATCTATGGGGCGTGGATGGACCTACAGGGCGTGAACCCCATCCGTAGGTCACCCCATTTAGGTCAGCCTCATATTTTCCTTGGGGTCTTGGGGTATAGACTTAGGGTCCTCCTCAAGGACCCTTAGGGTGGTCCTTGGGGAGTCATACCTTGATGTGTAACTGCTACACACCTCAACCATGGCTCGGGACAACATTAAACCACTTCAAAACTCAAGACAAACACAAACGCACACATGTTAGGCTCTAGTTTCACTAGTTTGTTTTTAGGGTCGTTACAGTAAGGTAATTTCTTATGATTCAAGGCAACTAAAAGTTCATGAGAAGAACTATCCTACCCACGACCTTGAATTAACGGCGGTGGTATTTCCCTTAAATATTTTGAGGCATTATTTGTATGGGGTCCATGTTGATATTTTCACTAATCATAAGAGTTTGCATTATGTGTTTACCCAAAAGGACTTGAATCTTCGCCAAAGAAGTTGGCTTGAATTGTTGAAGGACTATGATATGAGTGTCCTATATAATCCCAGAAAGACAAATGTAGTAGCGGATGCTTTTAGTCGACTATCAATGGGTACTGTTGAACATATAGATGAGGATAGAAAAGAGTTGGCCCGATATGTCCATATGTTGGCCCGATTGGGTGTTCGATTGGTAGACTCCGCCAAGGGTAGGGTTATGGTTCTTAAAGGGTCAGAATCATCTTTTGTAGCCGATGTTAAATCTAAGCAATGTCTTGATATGACTTTGGTAGAATTGAAAGAAGAGGTACTTAGAAAGTCCGTTGAGGCTTTCTCCCAAGGGGGAGATGATGTCCTTAGATACCAAGGTCGGTTATGTGTTCCACATGTAGATGACTTAAGGAAACATATTTTGACTGAAGCCCTTAGTTCTCGGTATTCTATTCACCCAGGAGCCACCAAGATGTACCGTGATTTACGAGAAGTCTATTGGTGGAATGAGATGAAAAAAGATTTTGCAATATTTGTGTCCAATGTCTGAATTGCTAACAAGTAAATGTTGAGCATCAAAAAATGGGTGTCTTAGCTCAAGATATTAGCATTCCTACTTGGAAGTAGGAAGACGTGAATATGGACATTATAGGTGGGTTACCTCACAGCCAGCGACAACATGACTCTATTTGGGTGGTGGTAGATTGGATGACAAAATCGGCACATTTCCTTCCCGTCAAGGTTTCTTATTCGGCGGAAGATTATGCCAAGTTTTATTTGAGAGAGATAGTAAGGCTACATGGAGTGCCATTGTTCATTATTTCTGATCATGGTACCCAATTTACATCCCACTTTTGGAAGTCATTTCAAAAAGGGTTTGGCACTAAGGTTAAGCTTAGCACAACTTTTCACCCCCAAATCGGTGGGCAAGCGGATAGAACAATCCAAACACTGGAAGACATGTTGAGGGCTTGCATGATAGATTTCAAAGGAAATTGGGATGACCATTTACCCTTGATAGAATTTACCTATAACAATAACTACCATTCGAGTATTGGTATAACTCCATTTGAGGCTCTTTATGGTAGGAGATGTAGATCTCCTACAAGATGGTTTGAGGTGGGTGAGGTTGCTTTGATAGAACCAGAGTTAGTTCATGAGGCTATTGAGAAAGTTTGACTCATTAGAGAGAGGTTGAGAACGACCCAAAGTCGACAAAAGTCTTATGTTGATATTATAAGAGAAGACCTTGAATATGATGTGCACTATTAGGTTTACTTGAAAATCTTATCCATGAACGGTGTAATGAGGTTTGGTAAGAAAAGGAAACTTAGTCCTCGTTTTGAAGCCCATATCAAATTTTGAAACATATTGGTAAGGTTGCGTATGAGGTTCATTTGCCAAATGAGTTGGCATCGGTGCATCCATTTTTCCATGTTTCTATGTTAAAAAAGTGTGTTGGAGATCTGACATCCATAACCCCCTCGAAGGGTTAGAAGTTAAAGAGAACATTTCCTATGAAGAAGTTCGGGTTGAGATTCTAGACTGGCAAGTTAAGAAATTGAGGAGCAAAGAAGTTGCTTCCATGAAAGTGCTATGGAGAAACCATCTAGTTGAGGTGCTACTTGGGAGGCCGAAACTGATATGATGTCCCGGTATTCTCATCTTTTTCCTTTTCTAGCTTGAGGTACTGAATTTTCTCTTGATTTGCTTATAATTGAAGTCATGTGTGTTTTATGTGTTTTCATGATTTCCTTAAAATTTACACGTTCATAAAAAAACTTAAGTTTTGAAAGAAATGGCTTTTGTGATGTATTTCCCTCATGTTATTAAGTATTAAGCATGAGTTGCTTATAGACTTCATGAGATGAATTTTAGAACATGCTTTGACTTGGAGTATAGATCACCTCCTTGAATTTATGCTTTTGACATTGAATTGCATATGAGCTCCATGAGATTGTGTTGAGCGTTACTTTTGAGTTAGAGATGATTGTTCCTCCTTAAATATGAGAAATGTTAAGCTTTCATGCATGTTGGGTTGTTAGATGTAGATCTTACCCCCCTTATGGTGCATTGAGTATGTTAGGCTTGGAGATGATGTTTCCTCTTTAGTGTGTGCATTTGGATGAGTTGCATGCATGAATGGCTGCTAGTCTTGAGTCTTTTCATTCGAGGACGAATGATCCCAAGGGGGAGATAATGTAAGACCCCAGATTCGAGATAGGGCTAATTAGCCTTTTTACAGATGTTTCAAGTGCCACCCACGAGGGCCAACCACGCTCCGTAGTTAAACCCACGCCCTGTAGGTGAGCCTTGTGGATGGACACCTCAGAAAATGTCCGGGCAAGAACCACAGAAGGGCCTAAGAACCGTTTGTGGGACCACACCCCGTGGTCCAGCCCTCCGTGGATTGGCCAAAATCTCTGAAGAGAAACCACGACCAACCAGGACGGACCGTAGGTTAGTCGACGGTCCGTCAGTTGGGGTCCGTGGTTCGTGACTGGTCAGTTATTTTTAGGGGCTGAAGGGTCTTTCCTGGTTTTAATTAGAATTAAGTTGTGTCGTCTTTACTAAACCTAGACCACATATATAAGCATTTTAGACCCCTAAATTCACCAAATTAAGTCATTCTCTCTAATCACAAAAGAAAATCAAAATTCTCTTTCAAATATTCTCTCTCCAAAAAGTAGAAGAAGAAGGAGATTGAAGATAGGCCTAGATCAAGACTTCCAATCTTCAAGATTTTTTGGGCTTTGTGACTAGGGTATGATGAATTTTCATCCATGGGATCCTTCCTCCTACGGAGTCCCTTAGAATTCCACAATTTGAAGAAGAATTTCCCCAATTTAGTTAGGGTTTCTTCCATTATTGTGGGTTATGATGAATGTTGATCCAATTAAGTGGATTATGATTGTTTGTGATTGAATTAATAGAATTGCATGTATTTAGTATGAAATTACATGTACCCATGCCTATCATATGATTTTAGGGTTGAATTGATATTGTGGGTTTGATGCCATGTGAGGGAAACTCTATGGGCTACATATCTCCTTATAGGATTGATGATCTATGACTAGAATTGCTTTAGATTGAAGCATATATGATGAATATGATGTTAATTGCTTGAGAGTAAAGCATACATAATGATCATGAGATGTAGTGCTTAAAGAGTAAAGCCTAGACTATGAATTATTGATTGATTGATGATATGATGTGGAACAAATACTTCCCGTAATGAATTTCTTAGCATGATTGAATGAATGTGAAAGCTTTACTCACAAGAACGATTCTAGGTCGAAACGATTGCTCATCTAAAACGAATCTAGACTAAAATTCTTAATGAATGATGAGGCTAGAGGCGATTACCCTTGACCTCCATATGAAGGGATCTAAGGAGATGTACTCGTTAGAACCGAACAAGAGGTGAGTCCCCACATTCTTACTATGATGAATGGACATGGAGGCGAGTACCCATGCTTCTTTTAAAATGATGTTAAGGTGAGTACCCACATCATATGATTAGATTGTGGAGGCGAGTACTTGTGATCTAAAAGTAAGGCAAGAGGCGAATAACCATTAGCCTTTATGAACTAGGCATTGAGGAAAATCCCCATGTCTTTTAAAGTAAGTAAATGTGATTATGTTATGAAGTAGATTGACTTGGAGTGTTGCTAGATATGCCATCCATGATGTAAGCTTGAGTAGAGGTGGATGACCTAAGTCTTGGTTAAGAATAAGTGAGGTTACTTAAGGGAGTATTCTTCTTTCATTATGGTGATTATTATTTCTTGATTATGCTTATGCCTTATGTCTTATGTTGACTAACGCTTATTCATGCTTTTTATTCTAGCCATCATATTTAGTACTTGATTGTACTAACACATACTCTTGCCTACATTCTTATCAAATGTAGGGTCTAGCGTTCCCGATTCACACAGTTGTGGCTAGGCTCCTAGAGGATTGTGAAGTGAAGCTTTAGTGAGTCCTCATTGTATTCGAGGATTGGGTCACCATATCTCTTTTATGTCTTTCTCTTATGTTTGAGACTATTGTATGGGCCGTGTCCCAAGATTTCTATTTTCTTATGTTGAGATGGTTTGAGACAATGTCATGTTAGACTTCCGCTCGTTTTATAAAAGACTTTGATTGTATTGAAAAGTTTTAAATTCCCGCACCTTTTCTATTACTTTATGTTATGATATGCTAAGTGCCTTGTATGAGGCCTCTCGCGGTCTTATATGCCTTGTTACGTCTAGGGGGTACCCCTAGGTCGTGACAAAATCTTGCCACAAAGTCCATAGTGATGCAATACCACTTCCATTCCAGAATGGGTAATTTCTGAAACTCACCACCAGGTCTCAAATGATCGGTCTGCACCTACAGGCAACTTAGGCAATCAGACACATAGTCCGCAATATCTCTCTTCATGCCACTCCACCAAAAGTGTTGCCTTAATTCATGATACATCTTCACGTACCTAGGTGGATAGAGTATCTAGAATCATGGGCCTCATAAAGTATCAGCTAGATCAAACCCCTAAATCTTGGAATATAAATACAACCAACAAACTTTAAAACCCCATTTGAATGTAAGGTAGTCTGACCGGTATCACCAAATAACACCTTATCTCAAAGAGCTACCAAAGTCTCATTCTCAAACTGAAAACCAGATCAAGAATGGAAGACTAAACTCCCCCATAGGCTAAGACATGTCTAGAATCTAAGATATGTAATCAAATCATCGAATTAGCTAAGGAATGAATGTCCAAAGATCAAGGCCGCTCTAACATAGACAGGAAGTCTTACCCATACTCACGGCCTTCCAACTAAAAAAATCCACTACAATATTTGCCTTTCCCAGACGATAGAAAATAAAAAGGTCACAGATCTTCAAAAGCTCAATCCAACAATGCTACCTCTAATTAAGGTCCCTTTGGCTTATAAAGTACTGAAGACTCTTCTGATCAATGTAGATCTCACAACGAACACCACACATGTAGTGCCTCCAGATTTTAAGTGTTAAAACTACCACTGCCAACTCCAAGTCATGGGTGGGGTAATTGCCCTCATGCACTGCCTCCATGCGTAAGTAGTAACTCAGCCTCACTGCATCAGTACACAGCCTAAATGAATAGCAGATGTGTCACAATATACCCTGAAGCAATCACCCTCAACTAAAAGAGTCAATATGGAAGCGCTGGTCAACAACTCCTTGAGCTTCAAAAATCTTAACTCACACTTTTCAAACCACTCAAAAGAAACATCAAGGTAAGTCAACCGCGTTAGAGATGCTGCAATAGTTGAGAATCCCTTCATAAACCGTCTATAATATCATGTCAATCCAGTGAAGCTCCGAATCTCAGTAACTAAAGTGGACCTAGACCAACCATGAATAGCCTCAATATTTGCAGTGTCACGACCCGGGGTTACCCCCTAGAAGTAACACGGCGTAATTGACCCCGGAGGACCCGCATACAAGCCTCATAGCATACATGAACATAAAAGCATAGGAAAATAGAGCGGAATTAAAACTTTTCTTTACAATAGAAGTCTTTTATAAAATGAAAGAGAATCTATGACACTATGTCTCAAACCATCTATAACACTTGGAATATAACTCTTTAAAACAATCTTAAGGATACGACCCTTACAACAAAAGTCTAAAATATAGTAGAAAGACAATAAAGTACATATGGTTAAGCCCTCGAATACAATGATGACTCACCAATCTTATTCTTCTTGATCCCCTATGAACCTAGCCACGAGGATGGAATCCAATATCTCCAAAGCCTACCCTTATAAAAAATGTAGAAAGATGGAGTTAGCACAAAAAGTACTAAGTATGGAAGCCATGCACAAAACCATTAAAACATGCATAAAAAGGGCCATTTCATTTGAAATCATGCTAAATGCCATTTTTGAACATCATATTTGAAATAGTTGGAAAATGCAACCAATAAGGCAACTCACATACATTTCATTATAACATGAGAGATATCAATATAATAGAAAGCCTAGTCTCCAATATCAACATAACACAAATCCCAATCTTCACAATACATTGCCTCCAATCATAGAGTATTACAAAGTCAAATACCAAGATCATCTCATCATTAAGTAATCATCACATAAGCAACCCCTATTAAACACTTGTGCAATGTATGGTAACTCACATGCATTTACAATGTACAACACAAACCAATATCACATTCATACTCATTTCATAGTAAATCCATTACCATAGTAACCCCTAAGAAACACTTGTGCAATGTGTGGTTAGCATTCCATATTACCAACCCTACTAAGTACTCCTTTAAAGCTACCTTAGTCATGCATTTCATCTTCAGACCTCATTTTAATCAATAGTCACAAATAAGGAAATAGTCATGTACATTACTTGAATTATAAGGAGAGTCATTCATAACAACCATCCATTCAATATAAATGCATGCATCCAAATCTCATCATAATGCAAAGGAACTATCCCATGACAGCCTACTAAGTCTACTTGTGCAATGTAAATGTGAAGTCCCATACCCCCACTCCTACTAAGTAAAACATATTAAGAAGTCATAGTGTAGTTCATATTTCATTCAATATCTTTATTATATAGGGAAAAGCTGCCATAACTGACATAGACCATGTGAGCTACATGGAATCCAGTGTCGTATAACCCCTCACCAAAAGAAGGTGTCCTACTTGCCTAAGGTAGAACTAAATATATAGCTATAAGGTGGATCCACTTGCTAAAGACCTGTGTGGGCACATAGTGATGGGATAGGGAGATTGCTTTTAGAAACCTGCCCTATTGCATTAGTGGAGGGGCCTCCATCTCATGAGTTCACTTGGATGACCTGCCTTATTGAATTAGTGGAGGGGCCTTTTCCTCATTGTCCATATTCACTCGGTGCTAAGCATTATTTCTCTAATTATACATTATTAGTCTTTGAATTGTATTTACATGTGTGAAGGAAAATTTTATCCTTCATTCAATACAATTCATCAAAATAGCTCATAGATTCATTAAAGGGGAGAATGCACTTTCAACTTTAGAATCAACATTAGTATGTGAGTATAACTTTAACACAAGATCATGTGTTCTCATGAGAAACAGACTTTCAATCAACACAATAGGATCATCATGGTCATGTACATTTCATGCATAATAATGTGTAAAGGTGCATATGACAACTATACTTTCAATTAACACCATTGATACATCATAATCATGTTTATGCATGGAGTGTGTGTATAATTGTCCTTGCAATGACACAACAACAACATTATCATCATAGACACTTCTCTTCAAAGTACTCATAAGTATGCATATAATATCACAATCATGCATCATTAAGATATATTGCATTTAAGGATCATCAACCATGTAAATCAACACATCTAACATCTATCATAATAGACATGTATATAATCATAACTCAAACAGATCATTCATTTGCATGTATAAGGTCATATACTCATATTGTAGATCATGTGGGTAAGGTCCTTCCACAATAGTACCATATACAATTCAACATGCTCAATCAGTAAACACCTCCACCTTTCAAGTGGATCAATAGATCATATATAATAACTAAACACCTCCACCTTTCAAGTGGATCAATAGTTCATATATAATTACTAAACTCCTTTACCTTTCAAGTGGATCAATAGTTCATATACAATAACTATTAAACATGTAATTACCTTCATACTTTACCTCTTTCATGACATAACCCTAGGCTATATCAATTTCACCTTAGAATCTTAGGTTAATCAAGAATACAAATAGAATCATACTTAGGTCATGTAATTACATCATAACTAACTCACATTCAATTCAATTGATCACAATAATACCCATTTACATAATGTAGAGAAGAACCATAGCTAGGGTTGGGGGGTCTCATAGATTCTTGAATAATTTGAGTTATAAAATCAGTCCTATATTCATAAAGAAACATAATTCAACCTTTAAAAGTGACTGTGAAAGGAATCCATGGAGTCGAGTTGAAACCCTAGCTAATTGGGTTTTCTAGAATGGAGTAAAAAGCTTTTGAAATGGCTCCTTGGGTGATAGTTTCCCAAGGATGAAGAACTCCCATACCTTAGGTGTAGAGTCCAACCATATTAGTATTGAAAAACTTCCTTCTTCAATCCCTAAGTTGGTCTTCTACCTTTGTCCTTCAATGGAGGTTCTGGAGAAAAAGTTTTTGGAGAGAAGGGTAGTTGGGTTTTGATTTGGGGTTTATGGGATATAATGGAATAATGAAGTGTTTTAAGACTTTAAACTATATATATGTATATAATATAATATAAACCATTTGAAATCAACCCCACTTAATAATTAATGAAAGGGAAATTACTTAAAACTCCCTAAATTGGGCAACCTTGTCAGGGACTACGCCTACTTTGACGGGTCGTGAGGGCACCACGGCTGGTGGTGGTGCCCGTGGTCGCTTGACCAGTGTGCTCCTCCAACTTGCCAAGCCCTCCAAGGCTAAGGCAAGTCCACGAGACCTCCCATGATCCGTTGTCAAGACCACAAGTCGTGGTGATGGGGGCAGTAGCTAGGCAAAGTTGCCTTGCCTTCCTTGAGCCTAAGTGGTCCTCACGTCCACTTGTAAGGACCGTCTAGGGCACCACGGCTCATGGTGGTGCCCGTGGTATTTGGGGCAGTAGCTCCCTCAAGTTGGATCCACCCTCAACAAGCTAAGGCCATCTCACAAGCCTTCCCTCATGACCGCGAGCCGTGAAGTGGCTCATGAAGGAGAGCCTTGGCTTGGCACCAAACTTGTGCACATTGCCTTGCTACCACGGGTGGCACCGCGACTCGTTGTGGCCACCACAGGTCGTGAAGACCCTCGTGGTGTTGGTAGGCAGTGGCTAGATGGTGTTTCATGCACCCTTGGCTCCCACAATGCCAAGGCAAGCCCACGAGTCGTGGTGAAGGTCGTGGTTCCTAGGCAGTGGCAAAACCTCATTGCCATGCCTCACACATGCCTAAGGGATCTCCACGAGCCCTTTCACGGACCGTGGTCAAGACCACTGGTCGTGAAGTGGTCGTGGTCCTTGGGCAGTGTCTTGCCAAGCTTGGGCCAGCCTTGGCCTTTAGCTTAGGCTTTCCCCTTTTTGGCTTGGCTCTAGGCTTTGCACCCTCAACCAAACCTTAGAGTGTCTTCTAAACTTAGGGGTCTAGTACGTATCTTGACGTTTAACCACTAACCCCCTTAATTCTTGACATTAACCCTCACGTTTAGGCTCTAGTTCAACCTATCATTGTGCGAGTCGTTACATTATCTCCCCCTTAGAAACATTCCTCCTCGAATGATACTTTAAACACATTAAGGGATAAATGACTTAAGACTAGCAGCCCAACAATCATGACACATCAATATAGTGCATAAACCGTAGGAGGAACATCAACTCCACATCAATAAGCTCAATGCAACACAAGGAAGTATGAACTATATTTAAACAACCTATTTATGCATGAGATTCTCATAACTTGACAAGTTCAAAGAGGAACTACCATCTCCTAACTAAAACATGTCCATTTATTCATCTCATGAAGTACAATAAGCAACTCTTACTCAAAGCACCACAACATGAGGGAAGCAATTCACATAAACTCATTTTCTGTCAAAACACAAGTTTTCATGAACATGCATTATATAAAGAAGTCATGGCAACACAAGCACATAATAACAATAATAGCTAGACATACCATCTCCCCCTTAGGAGTGAGCCTATACCATCACTTCTAAACATTATCAATCACATAGTCATAAAAAGAATTACATTTTCTCATTAAAAGCAAGCTCAACACTATCAACATGGAGCCCAAGTGCCATTTCATCAAAAACACAACAAAGCATGTTCATCACACCATCTCATGAAGTCAAATATGCCATTTCCATATTAGAATGCACAACAACACGAGGATCATGTAGATCATGAAAAATCCATTTTATACAAGGTAAGAATCTTTCAAAAACATACATAACATAGGGAGATCATGGAAATTTCTAAAACACTCATGACCCCTAGATATAGAACAAGCCCAAAAAATGAACTTTTGGTCTCAAGGTAGAATAGGAATAGAAGAAAAGATGAGGATATCGGGACTCTCAATAAATGTTGCTATTCAAGCACATGATCTCCCCCTTGGGAGTAAGCCTTTTTTTTACAAAAACCTCAAATACTACTCATTCAACAAACTCAAGGCAATATCAAGACTCATTATAACCTTACCGGGCTCTAAAACTAATAGAGATCTAATAACCACGCATCCAAGCCCTACCAAGGTTAACAAAAGTAACTCCCTAGGACAAGGATATTATAGGACACACATAACATCCAAGACTCCAAAATCATGAAATGAGTCAATGAGAACTTATCATCTAAGGCTAGAGGAGAAATAGAAGGGGACAAAAGGATATTGGGATATCTCATTGGCCCTTGGCCTCCCAATTAAGCACCTTTAACTAGCACCCTTACTAAAATACCACTCCTCAACATTTTCATGGCAGCACATTCCTACTCTTATATTTCTTGATTGCCGGTCTAAGATCCCAGTTGGTACTTCTAAATTAGAGAGGTTCTAATCTAAGCACTCTTGCTCACAAGAAACCTTACCAACACCACTTCAAGTCTCATACGAGCCTACCGAACCGGGACTAAACTTCTTAAACTTACTACACCTCTTTAAGGTAAGATTATCAAGCAAGCCTAACTCATGACCATCAAGGACACTCAATGACCTTACCATCTAAGCACATTATCCCCCACTTCGGTTAAGCCTATACAAACTCTTCACAACAACACTTCTTTCAATTCTAAGGTCGGAGCAAGTCATAAATAAATCTTCACACTCATCACAAAATATGATTCTAAACCATGGAGGATTACACTTCTATCCTCTTTTAAATGAGTTTACTCACTCAACCCCTCTAGGCATCACTTATAAACCACTATTCATCCAAATCCAACACATCCTAGAACTCATTAGGGTTAAGTTGGGTTATACCAACAATCACATATGGCTATAATTAAACCCATGAATACCAAGGGCAACACAAAAGTTCATCATATCCCTTTCATCAAGTCACAACAGAATAGAAATAAGCATGAAACACATACCGGAACCATTAAGCTCCACTATCACTCATTCCTTGAGATTTAGGGGTAGACACCCTCTCTTGGTTAAACCCTAGGGGAAACTTAGAAGTGTTTTGTCCATGAAGCCTTTGTCTCTTTCAATTCTACTAAGGTTAGATCAAGACAATTCTAGACCATTTCACCTTTATCATCACATTTAGTGGGATCTACCGACCAATCATATCTAGGTATTACCTAAGGACCCTACATCAAAATGATCATACTTAAGATCAATCTTAAAATACAACTAACTCTTTGCAGTTGGTCAACACCTACACTCGTTTTCCTTACCTCAACTAGGTGGTACATGCACCCTCAAAGTCAACCTTAAGACACAACATAAACCAAACTTACGGCATAGAATTTCCCCATTTCCACTCTCGGATAAACTCATTTGGGAACTAACAATTTGACTATACGGGTTTTCTCATCAACTAAACATAACCTCACAATCACCTTGCTAGGTAGACACACTATCTCCCCCTTCGGAGTAAGCCTACACAAATTCTTCTAACCAACCTTCCTAACACAAGGCAACTATAAGGCATTATTCACACTAAAGGCAACATCACAATCAATTACCTCAAATCTCACAAGTCACATAGCCCATAATTGGCATCACAACCAACATTTCTCCCTCGCTTCTTGTAGCGAGAGCCCCTTCAAGTGGTCCTAACCTACAGACCATCTAATAAGGAATAGGAGAAAACCTTATGAAGTTAAGCTCTATGGCACGACTAGAAAAATGAATAAGTGAAGTTTTCCTAATATCTTATAGCCTGTTATTCATAAAATATGGCGCGTTTCACATATGTAAACAAGACTCTACTAGATTTGGTTTGAGACATCCTAATAACCATCCCAAAAAACCTTATGCTCTGATACAACGTTTGTCACGACCCGGGGTTACCCCCTAGAAGTAACATAGCGTAATTGACCCCAAAGGGGTCGCATACGAGCCTCATAGCATACATGAACATAAAAGCATAGGAAAATAGAGCGAAATTGAAACTTTTCTTTACAATAGAAGTCTTTTGTAATACGAAAGAGAATCTATGACACTGTGTCTCAAACCATCTATAACACTTGGAATATAACTCTTTTAAAACAATCTTAGGGACACGACCCTTACAACAAAAGTGTAAAACATAATAGAAAGACAATAAATACATATGGTTGAGTCCCTCGAATACAATGAGGACTCACCAATCTTCTTCTTCTTGATCCCCTATGAACCTAGCCAAGAGGATGGAATCCAATCTATCCAAAGCCTACACTTATAAAAAATGTAGAAAGATGGGGTAGCACAAAAAGTACTAAGTATGGAAGTCATGCACAAAACCATTAAAACATGCATTAAAAGGGACATTTCATTTGAAATCATGCTAAATGCCATTTTTGAACATCATCTTTGAAATAGTTGGAGAATGCAACCAATAAGGCAATTCACATACATTTCATTATAACATGAGAGATATCATTATAATAACAAGCCTAGTCTCCAACATCAACATAACACAAATCCTAATCTTCACAATACATAGCCTCCAATCATAGAGTAATACAGAGTCAAATAACAAGATCATCTCATCATTAAGTAATCAAAACATAAGCAACCTCTATTAAACACTTGTGCAATGTATGGTAACTCACATGCATTTACAATGTACAACACAAGCCAATATCACATTCATACTCATTTCATAGTAAAGCCAATAACCCCTAATAAACATTTGTGCAATGTGTGGTTAGCATCCCACAATACCAACCCTACTAAGTACTCCTTTGAAGCTACCTTAGTCATGCATTTCATCTTTAGACCTCATTTTAATCAATAGTCACAAATAAGGAAATAGTCATGTACATTACTTGAATTATAAAGAAAGTCATTCATAACAACCATCCATTCAAAATACATGCATGCATCCAAATCTAATCATAATGAAAAGGAACTATCCCATGACATCCTACTAAGTCTATTTGTGCAATGTAAAAGTGAAGTCCCATACCCCCACTCCTACTAAGTAAAACTCATTAAGAAGTCATAGTGTAGTTCATGTTTCATTCAATATCTTTATTATATAGGGAAAAGTTGCCATAACCGACATAGACCATGTGAGCTACATGGAATCTGGTGTCGTATAATCCCACACCGAAAGAAGGTGTCCTACTCGCCTAAGGTAGAACTAAATATATAGCTATAAGGTAGATCCACTAGCTAAAGACTTATGTGGGCACATAGTTATGGGAAAGTGAGATTGCTTCTAGAAACCCGCCTTATTGCATTAGCAGAGGGGCTTCTATCTCATGAGTTCACTTGGATGACCCGCCCTATTGCATTACCGGAGGGGCCTTTTCCTCATTGTCCATATCCAATCGGTGCTAGCATTATTTCCCAAATTATACATTATTATTCTTTGAATTGTATTTATATGTGTGAAGGAATATTTTATCCTTCATTCAATACAATTCATCAAAATAGCTCATAGATTCATTAAAGGTGAGAATGTACTTTCAACTTTAAAATCAACATTAGTATGTGAGTAAAACTTTCACACTAAGATCTTGTGTTCTCATGAGAAATAGAATTTCAATCAACACAATAGGATCATCATGGTCATGTACATTTCATGCATAATAATGTGTAAAGTTGCATATGAGAACTGTACTTTCAATTAACACCATTGATACATTATAATCATGTTTATGCATGAAGTGTGTTTATAATTGTCCTTGCAATAACACAACAACAACATTATCATCATAGACACTTCTCTTCAAAGTGCTCATAGGTATGTACATAATATCACAATCATGCATCATTCACATGCATTCAAGGATCATGGACCATGTAGATCAACACATCTAACAATTATCATAATAGACATTTATATAATCATAACTCAAATAGATCATTCATTTGCATGTATAGGCTCATATACTAACATTGTAGATCATGTGGGTAAGGTCCTTCCACAATAGTACCATATACAATTCAACATGCACAATAAGTAAACACCTCAGCCTTTCAAGTGGATCAGTAGCTCATATATAATAACTACACACGTCTACCTTTCAAGTGGATCAATACTTCATATGTAATATCTAAACACCGCCACCTTTCAAGTGGATCAATAGTTCATATACATAAACTATTCAACATGTAAATACCTTCATACTTTACCTCTTTCTTGACATAACCCTAGGCTATATCAATTTCACCTTAGAATCTTAGGTTATTCAAGAATACAAATAGAATCATACATAGGTCATGTAATTACGTCATAAGTAACTCACATTCAATTCAATTGATCACAACAAGACCAATTTACTTAGTGTAGAGAAGAACCATAGCTAGGGTTGGGGGTTCTCATGGATTCTTGAAGAATTTTAGTTAAAATCATATAAAATCAGTCTTATATTCATAAACAAACATAATTCAACCTTTAAAAGTGACTTTGAAAGGAATCCATGGAGTTGAATTGAAACCCTAGATAATTGGGTTTTCTAGAATGAAGTTAAAAGCTTTCGAAAGGGCTCTTTGGGTGATAGCTTCCCAAGGATGAAGAACTCCCCTACCATAGGTGTAGAATCCAACCAAATTCGTATTGAAAAGCTTCCTTTTTAAATCCCTAAGTTGGTGTTCTTCCTTGGTCCTTCAATGAAGGTTCTAGAGAGAAGATTTTTTTGGAGATAAAGGCAGTTGTGTTTTGATTTGGGGTTTTTGGGATATAATGGAATAATGAAGTGTTTAAAGACTTTATACTATATATATATATATATATATATATATATATATAACATAAACCATTTAAAATCAACCCCACTTAATAATTAGTGAAAGGGAAATTACTTAAAACTCCCTGAATTGGGCAGCCCTGTTAGGGACCACACCCACTTTGACGGGTCGTGAGGGGACCACAGCTCGTGATGGTGCCCCTGGTGCCTCGACCAGTGTGCTCCTCCAATTTTCCAAGCCCTCCAAGGCTAAGGAAAGTCCACGAGATCTTCCACGATCCACGGTCAAGACCACGAGTCGTGGTAATGGGGCAGTAGCTAGGCAAAGTTGCCTTGCCTCCCTTGAGCCTAAGTGGTCCTCACGTCCACTTGTACAGACCGTCTAGGGCACTACTACTTATGGTGGTGCCCATGGTCTTTGGGGCAGTAGCTCCCTCAACTTGACTCCACCCTAAGGCCATCCCACAAGCCTTCCCATTGCCCGTGGTCATGACCACAAGCCGTGAAGTGGATCATGAAGGAGAGCCTTGGCTTGGCACCAACCTTGTGCACATTGCCTTGCCACCATGGGTGGCACCACGACTCGTGGTGGCCACCACAGGTCGTAAAGATCCTCGTGGTAATGGTAGGTAGTTTCTAGATAGTGTTTCATGCACCCTTGGCTCCCACAATGCCAAGGCAATACCACGAGACCTCCCACACTCTTGGTGAAGACCACGAGTAGTGGTGAAGACTACGAGTCGTGGTTCCAAAGCAGTGGCCAAGTCTCATTGCCATGCCTCACACATGTCTAAGGTAACCTCCACGAGCCCTTTCACAGACCGTGGTCAAGCCCACTAGTCGTGAAAGTGGTCGTGGTCCTCGGGCAATGTCTTGCCAAGCTTGGGGAAGCCTTGGCCTTTGGCTTAGGCTTGCCCCTTTTTGGCTTGGCTCTAGGCCTTGCACCTTCAACCAAACCTTAGAGGGTCTTCTAAACTTAAGGGTCTAGTACGTATCTTGACGTTTAACCACTAAACCCTTTATCTCTTGATATTAACTCTCATGTTTAGGCTCTAGTTCAACCTATCATTTTGTGAGTTGTTACATGCAAAATCTACCATGATGCCATCGTTGGGCATGACGTGCCCCTATAATGCTACAGACTCAAGCCAAAACTCACAGTTTAAGAAGTTAGCATAAAACTGTTGATTTCTCATAGTCTAGAGCATAATCATCAAATGTTTCTCATGATCCCTCCTACTCTGTGAGTATACAAGGATTTAATCTAGGAACAATATGGCGAATGAATCAAGTAAGGCCTGAACACCCGTGTCATCAATTTCGCAACAGTGGAAGGGGCATTAGTCAACACAAAAAAATCACTAGAACTCGTAGTGGTCATAACTAGTCATAAATATAGTCTTAGAGATGTCCCCTGTCCTAATCCTCAGTTGATTATAGCCGGACCTCAGATCAATCTTTAGAAATAATGTGGTGTTGTGAAGTTGTTCAAGCAAATCATTAACTGTCACGACCCAAAGTAGACTCTAGGTGTAACATGGCTTATAGGACCCTGAGAGGCCCTACACAAGCCACTTAGCATACACCATATAGGTTAATAGAAAATCCAAAGATTTTAAAAGACAGTTTCAAAACATAAGAGTTGATATGAGTGGAAGTCTAACATTATCTCAAGCAATCAATTACATCAAGAGTGATCGGGATGTAACTTGTAAATCACATACAATACTGAAAAGTAAAGACAATAAGCAATAAAGGCTCGGTCCTCGGAACATGAACACTCACAAATATTCAATCTACGTGAGTGATTCCTAGACATGAAGATGCGAATCAGGAGCGTCAGACCCTACATTAATGAAAAATGTATGAAAGTGTATGTGTTAGTACATGGAATGTACCAAGTATGATAGCAATGCATAAAAGATATGAAATCATGCAAAGAGGACTTTTCATGACATGCAATGACCAAGCTAAACCACAAGATAAAATGTTTGAAAACATAAATCATAAGACATGGTCAATACAAGCTAACGTCTTTAGAAATTCCTAAGATACTTCTTAAAGTAACCTTAGTTCGTTATTGTGGGAGATTTACCTTTAACTGACATAGAGACCATGTGAGCAATAATATCGAATTCGATGTCTACCCCACACCGAAAAAGAGGTCTTTTCACTTGCCAAGCAAAGAACCATAAACTTCTAGCTTACGTGGATCCACTAGCTAATGTCGATATAGACAAACCTATGGAGGCACATAGTTTATGGGACATGTGTAGTTGCCACTTGACCACTCGGTGCTAAGTATAAATCCCACGAAATATTTATTAGTCTTAACATTTCTTATCATTCATGAGACATGGGTAATCGCCGCTTGTCTTATAATTGGAGGTCATGGGTAATGTCGCTTGCCTTATTATCCACAGAAGGGCACATCAAGTAGCGAATCCAACCTGAGTTTCATTAGAATAGCTCCTTAAATCATTATTCATCTTAGGTGAGAAAACCTTTCAACCTTATTGTAACATCCGACAATTTAAAATGAATATGAAGAAGCTTGAAATTGGAAGTAGTCATTTTTGGAAAAAAAATCAGAATCTAGAAATTCGGCCAAGTGTGGAAATCAGTGAGTTTTTGGCCAACTTTGAGCAGTCATAACTCCTAGCTCAGGATGATCCATGAGTAGTTCCAGTTATGTTTGGAAAGCCCTTGGAACGATCTTTCCAACGCCACTGAGTTTGCTCGATTCCGAGTTCGTATGAGCGAGTTATACCATTTGAAAGTTGGGCAGTTGGCAGGTAGTCCGTCCGGAAATTTAAGGGCATTTTGGTCTTTTCACAAATCATTTCTTTTGAGGTTATATTGTTGTGTTAGGCTGATTGTGGATCATTTTTGTTCCATTTTAAAAGAGTAAGAGTTAGGGTTCTTGAGTGAAGAAGAGAAGAAGAGAGAAAGAAGAGAAGAAGAAGAAGAAGTGGGAGCTAGGGTTGTGGATGCAAGACGTTTTCTTCATCAAATTTCTTGGGGAATCTTAGTAAAGGTATGGGAGTTCTTTATCTAGGGCAAGCTATCACCCTAGAGCCAATTTCAAATGGTTTTCAACTTTTCCAAAGTTTGTGAAAAAGCCTAATTTCTACTCAAACTCATGGGTTCTTGCATGAAACGATTTAAAATGATAAGTTATGATATTATTGATGTTTATTTGATGCTTTAAGATGAAAAACTCCATGAATCCTTGTATTCTACAAAACCCCAAAATGTGTTTATGAAGTGGGTCTATTTCTATAAATTCAAAGTTGATGAAATTATGTGTAAAGTGAATTGTATTGATATCTCTTGTGTTTTTTTAATGTTTATTCATGATTAATTGTTGATAATGGGTGAATTAAGGGTGGTAAGCCTTATGAGTGAAGTATTGGTGATTGCTTGGATTTTTGGTGATTTTGGCTATGGCTTTGAATTATGGTAAGAAAGCTTGAACTCTCTTTATTGAATTAATTGTTGTTGGTAGGTTGAATCCACCTTTGGTGGAAGTGTTATATCTTGTTCTTGTGTGGTATTATTGTGAATTGTAGCCATGAAGGCATTGGGGAAGTTGTTGCATAATGTTGGAATATTGTATTATTGTGAATTGAGGCCATGAAGGGCATTATATGAGTGTTATTGTATTGTTATATTATTATATATGAATGAGGCTATATGTAAAGTCCTATATGAAGCTATATGTAAAGTTTTATGTGAAGCTATATGTTGAGGTATGATGTGAATGAGTTTTATATGAAGCTATATGTGAATGTATGATGTGAATGAGTTTTATGTGATCTTGTGATGATCCTATGTAAAGTGGATAGTATTGTGAGTTAAAGTATGATTTATCATGATGTATATATGAAATGATGTTGGATTATGAAGTATCCTTAAATGAAAATGTTGTGACTTGGTTGGTAGACTAAAGTGTCCCTCCTTGTTACTTAAAGTCTTGAATGCATGAATGAGTGAAATGGGCAGAACTAAGAAATGGTGCCCTTTCTATAAATGCTAAAAGAGGAATTCTAGGCCAAGACTTGAATCGGCAAAACTAAGAAATGGTGTCCTTTCATAAGTCTAGCTTTCCTAAGTAAAATGTAAAACCATGAAATCGGTAGACCTAATGGTGGTAGCCCTTCTCATGTGTGAAATGATGAACCTTGGACCGGCAGGCTTAAGGCACCCTTAATGAAAAAATTGGTAGGTCTAAGGCACCCTTCCAGGGGGATTTAATGAGCTATCCTTATGAACTTTGATTGGCCATGACTAAGAAATGGGGCCTTTCTTGGGAAGAGGTACTATGAGTTGGTTGAACTAGAAAAGGAACCTTCTCTAAGTACATATGTGATTGAATACTCTATGGGAAACAAGGCTAGCACCGAGTGGCTGTGGTTAGGAAGGTGGCCTAGTTGAGTATGAGATTAGGCACAATGAACTTCCTTGGACATCCCCTAAACCATGTGCCTACATGGGTTGCTTACTAGTTCTACCTTTGGCAAGTAGAACAACCTCCACGGAGTAGGATAGACTCCGGATTCCATACCTAGCTAGTATGGTCTATGTCGGTTATGCCTATTCCCATCATGTGGGATGCGCACTCTAGTTATTGGATAGGTTCTACAACGTGTAGGTAGTAGTATGGGATGCTATCTACACATGGCACGAGTAGGCTTTGAAGATACTAAAGTGAGTTCCCTAAGTCTAACGACTATTATGTGAAAGTCCCCTTATGTGCTTGAATGTCTCCAAAAATGGTTTCTTAAAGAATGTTGGTCTATTGATGTTATGTTGTAAAGGAAATGTCCTTATCTAAGGTATTCTTGAGGAACACTTAAGTGTGCTTGAAGAGGTTGTATGGGCGGTCACTTCTTGTCTTACTCAAATGTGTCTTAAGGTTATATTAGGTAGAGGTCCTATGGTAATGAAATGGCATGTGTTCCTTTAAAGTTAAGCATGGGTTGTATATGAATATATGTTGAGTATGTATACGGTTGGCTATGGTTTTATATGTGAACATTGACTTAGTATGTTATATTGTAATGGTAAATTTCCTTATCTATGGTAACCCTTAGGAACACTTAGGTGTATATGAAGAGATTGTATGGGCGGTCACTTCATGTTTCACTTAAGTGTGGCTTTGGGTAACTTGAGATAGAGGTCAAGAAATGATGAAAAGGCTTACTTGTCAATTATGTTCATGTGTTGTACATTGGTACTAGTTGTGCATGATGGCTTGTGATATGAAGCATGATAAGTGGTAAGTTCACATTTGGTGGCCTTAGGATGATGCTTTAGTGTGGATGGTGGTATGGGACGCTATCCATACATTGCACAAAGTGTTGTCCAAGGGTTACTTGAGGTGGATGGTTTAAGGTGAAGGAATGGGTTATGTGTGGAGTATGTGCTAAAGTGGTTAATGACTTGTATGTTGGTTATGGTTGGATATTGTGACTCTTATACTTGTATTTTTTTCATGAAGTTTTACCAAATGGCATAAAAGCATGTTTCTCCAATAAACGTCCCTTTTAGCATGTTTTTGCATGGCTTCCATACTTAGTACTTAATTGTGCTAACCCCTTTCTTTTCCTTTTTGACTAAAGTGTAGGGATTTGGAGATGGTGACATGTCATGGCTATTTGATAGGTTTCTAAGTGTTGAAGATGAAGACTTGGTGAGTCCTCATATATTCGAGGACAATACCCCATATGTTCTTTTATGTCTTTTTAGTATTGTTTAAGTTGTGTATGGGATTGGTCCCGAATTTTGTACTCTAAAGTATTAGATGGTTTTGAAACATCATGTATAAAGTCTAGAAAGTCTTCCGCTTGCTATTTTTTTTTTTAATCAAAATGTTTTCTTGGTAAAGAAAGTTTTTAATTCCTTATGGTTTTAGTGTCTATGCGATGAATGAATGCTAAGAGGCTTGTATTAGACCTCTTCGAGGTCGAGTACGCCGGTTACGACTAGGGGGTGATCCCGGGTCGTGACACTTATGAATTATTTATGTGAGAAAACCTTTCAAAACAACAACAATATTGATGCTTCACTCTCACAGCAAATGTTAAATCAATTTCATCAATTTTGTAAGAACATGCATATCTTCATAAACTCAGCTTTCATGATTCAAATTTTTCATCATATGATCAATTCTAGAATACATGGATCATGCATGGGTTAACATGAATTTAACTCAAAATCATGCAATTATCTCAATTCATACATAAAAAGTCGTAAATCAATTAATTAAATCATAATTGAAAAGAACCCATGAGATCGAGTAAAAACCCTAACTTCCATTGAAGATTCTACCTTGTGAAAATTTGAGAATTTAGGAACCCTATGGAGGAAAAGACTCCATAAGTGAATACTATTATACCTTGATGCCAAGAGTTTACAATCAATGGTGAATTTGGAGGCTTGATCTTGAAACTGTAGCATTCTTCCTCAAGCTTTTAGAGAGAGAAATATTTGGAGAAGAACTTTGATCAACTTTGGGAATTTGGTAAAATGAGTTCAATTGAAGAAATTTGGGGCTAAAAACATTTATATAGGGTCTCTAATAGAAGGTAAAATGACATTATATTGGGTTGGAATAATTAGGAAAAGACCCAACAAACCCTTATGAAAATAATTGTCGACCTCACCAACGGACCGCCATAGGTCTCACCACAGACCGCCATGCTCGATTGTTGGTGGGTTTGTAGACTACTAATTTTGGTTACCCAACGACGGGACCCATGTACGGTCTGTGGGTCCACCTACGGGCCATACACCTCAGCCGTGTGTCCCAAATTTTGATCCTAAAATTTCACTAAGTCTTGAACTCACCTACGAGACCTACCTATGACTTGTGCATTGAATGACGGACCATCCTGGTGAATCGTATGAAAATACTGAAACTTTTACATTTTTGGTAAACTTGGACTGACAAACCAAGGGCCTACGTACGAACTGTGTGTCAGACCACGGGCCATTGGTGGCTCCATTGGTACTGGCACCAGATCCAGGAAAACTGCATTTTCCCATCTTTTCAAATCTGAAGTGTTACGTTATCTCTCCCTTGGGAAATTTCATCCTCGTATGAGATTCAAGACACCATATGGAGGTAGGAACTTAACCTAATAGTCCAACATAAATGCATTCACAAAATGCACATAATTGAGGAAGAAACATCAACTCTAAGCTAAAGCATGTTCGAAACATCATATCATGAAGTCTATATGCAGCTTATACTCAAATGCACATAAACATGAAGAAATCAATCTAGTTAACTCTTTTCCTTAAATTTTAAGCTTTTCATGAACATGCATAAATGAGGAAATCATGCGAAAATCTAAAACACATGACACCAAAAAAGTTAACCACGACGAACTAAATACCTCAAGCTAGAGTAGGAATAGAAGGAAAGAGATGAGGATAACGGGACATCGTATCGGCCTTGACCTCCCAAATAGCACACTCAACTAATTGGTTCCTCCATAGAACCTTCACAGAAGTAACTTCTTTGTTTCTCAATCTCTTAACTTGTCGGTCTCAAATCTCAACGACAACTTCCTCATAAGAAAGATTCTCATTAACTCCCAAACCTTTTAAGGGAACTATAGATGTCAGATCTCCAACACATTTCTTCAATAAAGACACATGGAAAAATGGATGCACCAATGCCAAATCATTAGCAAAATCAAGTTCATATGCGACCTTACCAATTCACCTCAAAATCTGATATGGGCCCACATAAAGGGGACTAAGCTTCCCTTTATTCCCAAATTTCATTACACCCTTCTTGGGTGAAATTTTCAAGTATACCGAGTCATCTATATCAAAGTCAAGATTCTTCTTCTCACATCTGCATAGGACTTTTGTCGAATTTTAGCCATTCTCAACCTTTTTCTAATAAGTTGAACTTTCTCCATAGCCTCATATACCAATTCGGGACCTATCAAGGAAACTTCACCCACTTCAAAACAACCTATTAAAAATTTACACCTCCTACCATATAGAGCCTCAAATAGAGCCATACCAATGCTTGAGTGATAACTATTATTACGAGCAAATTCAATCAAAGGCAAGTGATCATCCTAATTACCCTTGAAGTCAATTACACATACTCTCAACATATCTTCCAAAGTTTGGATTGTACGCGCTGCTTGACCATCGGTTTGTGGATGAAAGGTCGTACTAAGCTTCACCCGAGTACCAAGACCCCTTTGGAAAGATTTCAAAAATTGAGAAGTGAATTAGGTACCATGATCAGAGATAATTGATAAAGGCACTGCATGCAACTTAACCATTTCTCTCAAATACATTTAGCATAGACCTCCGTCGAATAAGAGACTTTGATGGTAATAAAATGAGCTGATTTTATCATTCGATCAAAAATTTCCCAAATCGAGTCATGTTGCCGCCAGGTGCGAGGTAATCCAACAATGAAGTCCATAGTCGCATCTTCCCACTTCCATGTAGGAATGCTAATATCTTGAGATAAACCTCCAAGGTTTTGATGCTCAACTTTCACTTGTTAATAAGTAGGACACTTAGCCACATTTTTTGCAATATTCTTCTTCATCCCATTCAACCAGTAGACTTCCCTCAAGTCATGGTACATATTGGTTGCTCCTAGGTGAATAGAATATCAAGAACTATGGGCTTCTGATAAGACTTTCCCTCTCAAGTCATCAACATTAGGAACACGCAAATGACCTTAATATCAAAGCACACGGTCTCTGTCACGACCCAAGGTAGCCCCTAGGCGTAACATGGCGTATAAGACCCCAAGTGACCCCATACAAGCCACTTAGCATTCATCATACAAGATAATACAATATAAGAGATTGTAAAAGACAATTTCAAAGAATAAGAGTTTTATAAAGAAAAATGGAAGTCTAAACATTGTCTCAAAGCCATTTAGTACAAAAGAAATGATATGGATGTAGCCCGTATATCAAATTCAAAAGTGCAAGTACAGACAAAAGGGAAACCAAAGCTTGGTCCTCGAAACATGAGGACTCACAAATGTTCAAGCTTTTATATCAGATCCCTAGCCACGAAAATGTGAATCTATAAGGTCGGTCCCCACATTTGGGGAAATGTAGGCAAGAGTATGTGTTAGTACAAATATGTACCAAATAAGATAGCTATGTATGAAGCGTGAAGATCTTCATAAAGGGATATTTTCGTAATAGGCAATGACCAAGCTAAAACAAGATATAAAAGAGAAAACATAAGTCATAAAAACATGGTCAAAGCAAGTAGATATCATCTTAAAACACAAGTGAGATACTTATGACATAACCTTGATTTAGTAATGTGGGAGGATTACCTTTAATCGACATGTAAGACCATGTGATCTATAAACATGGAATTTAGTGTGACTCTAAATTGTTCTGTTTCTTATATTACGAGGACTAAGTGGCATGTATGGAGTCCTTCGGGGTTCTATACACCTTGTTACATCTAGGGGTACCTCTGGATCGTGACAGATTGTGGATTCTTTCCTGGAAAGAAAGGATGAAAATGGGATTTTAACCCAATAATCTTCGCAAAAGCAGCAAAAGTTATCTTAAGCAAGCGTCACTTAAGCGGCCAAATGTTTGCAAAAGTGAAGCCCACCTAAGAGGCACCCTTTGCTTAAGCAGCCACTTGGTCGCTTAGCCTTCGCAAAAGCAAAGGGTGGGTCGCTTAAGTGACCCCCACCCCTCTGATGCCCTTCGCTTAAGCGATCAATAGTTCGCTTAAGCCATCGCATCACAAACCAGAAATTTTAAAAATAGGCTAAGTGTCCAAAACATTGAACAAGCCCTCAGAATCCATTCGGAGTCCAAACAACACAAACCAAGGGCAAACCACTTGGAAACGACATTCCCCACTCAAAGAAATTGACAAAACAGCCATACGAGGTCGTCTCATCAAACTTTGACAAAGGAAGCACAACAAAAATCCAAGAAGCTAAAAGGTCACCCAAAAACCCTCGGGAATCAAACCAAATTTCTTTCTAGACCAAAATCAACAATCTAGAGCTAACCACGCTAACAGAACTCAATTCCAAGCATGTTTACCAGAAAGCTACCCCAAGTACCACTTTTAGCTAAAATCAAAGCTGAAACGCCTAATCGCACTAACTCGAAACAAAAGCGTGAAAACTCAAACCAATCATCACACTACACAATAATGACCCTTTCGGGGCTGAGGGAACTAACGAAATTTTTATCCAATGTTAGAATCTTTGCATGTTTGCTGAAGTCAAATTTTCCAAGAATTAATCTTCCAAAACTCAAAACTTGCACCAAAGTCAACCAAATAACTCGGAGAGTGTGCCACCTTATCCAACACCACACATAAACTACAAATAAGCTACGTGAAGGGAAAAATAGAAAAAGAATGCATAAAACATAGAAATGAGGGTCATTACAACAAATACCACTAAAAGGACTTTCGTTCATGAAAGTGAGACAAAGGCAATACTTGAAGGCTAAAAAAGATGAGGATACATGGTCCGCATATCAAGCTCAGTCTCCCAAGTAGCCTCTTTGATCGGATGGTGCCTTCACTGAACATTCACTGACAGGATTTCCTTAGACCGCAACTGTCTAACATGCATGTCTAGAATGGCCACAAGCTGCTCTTCAAAACTCAAAGTCTCATCAAGCTGAACCGACTCCCACTGAAGCACGTGAGACACATTAGGAACATATTGTCTCAACATAGTGACATGAAACATGGGATGAACACTAGAAAGAGTTAGAGGTGAGGATACCTCATAAGCCATCTCTCCTACCTGCCTTAGAATCTCAAAAGGACCGATAAACATGGGGCTAAACTTTCCCCTTCTACCAAATGTCATCACACCTTTCATGGGTGATACCCGACAGAACGCACGATCTCTAACCATGAACTCTAAGTTATGTAGCCTCCAATCCGCATAGCTCTTCTACCTACTCTGGGCAGTCCAAAATTGCTCCTGGATCACACAGACGCTATCCGAAGAATCATTCAACAAGTCGGTGCCCCATGGCCTACCTCAAAATCATCAAACCAACCCACTGGATAACGACATCTCCTACCATATAATGTTTCAAATGGTGCCATATGAATGTTTCAATGGTAGCTATTATTATATGCAAACTCTATGAAAGCCAAAGACTGATCCCACTAGCCACCAAAATCAATAGCAAAAGTATGTAGAATATCATAAAGAACTTGAATAGTCTTCTCAAACTAGCCATTGGTCTGGGGTAAAAAGTTGTGATGATCTCAACCCAAGTTCCTAATTCCCTCTGTATGGACTCTAGAAATCGGAAGTGTATTGACTAGCATGATCTGAAATGATAGAAATTGGCACCCCATGCAAACGAACAATCTCTCTAAGGTATATTTAAGTCAACCTCATGAATGTGTAGGTAGTGTGAACTGGTAGAAAGTGAGTTAACTTGGTCAATCTATCCAGGATGCCCAAATAGAATAAATAAACTTGGAATGTTCATGGCAAGCTAACCACAAAGTCCATGGTATACGCTCCCACTTCCACTCTGAAATAGGTAGCGGCTGAGTCAAACCACTTGGACTTTGGTGCTTATACTTCACATGCTGCTATTTTAAGCACCTAGCTACAAAAGTTCCAATGTCCCTCTTCATCCCACACCACTAGTAATGGTGTCTCATATCACGATACATCTTCGCAACACCAAGATGAATAGAATACCTAGAACAATGAGACTCTTGAAGGATCAACCCAATTAAATCACCAACTCTAGGAACTCAATTATGACCTTCAATCCTTAAGATTCCCTCCAGCTCTAAGGTCGCTTTCCTAGCCTCACTGCAAAGAACAATGTCTTGAATTATCCTCAACTACGAATCATCACATTCATGTGCCCAAATATACTCCATCAGGGAAATTTAGCCTCTACATAAACAAATATTTTTCTCAGCTCAAAAATATGAAGTCTTAATATCTGATTGTGTAAGGATTGAATGTACAAATTCATAGGTCGCTCCTCCAAGGCTAAGAAATCCAAACTCCCCATACTCACTACCCTTAGACTCAAGGCATCTTCTACCACACTATACTTTCCTTGATGATAAAGGATAGAAATGACATTGTCCTTCAGTAACTCCAACCACTAGCATTGTCTCAAATTAAGGTCCCTCTGGCTGAAAATATATTGAAGACTATGATGGTATGTGAATACCCATAGCGAAATCCATACAAATAGTGCCACAAAAATCTTCAATGCGAAGACTACCGCTGCCAACTCCAACTCATGAGTGGGGTAGTTCTTCTCATGAAGCTTTAGTTGCTTGGAAGCATAAGCAATAACTCTACCTTGTTGTATCAAGAGACAACCTAGGCCTACACCAAAAGAATTACAGTAGACCGCAAAACCCTGGCCCTCAACAAAAAGAGTCAAAATTAGTGTTAAAGTAAATAAGGCCTTGAGCTTCAGAAAGCTTGCTCACACTCATCTTCCAACTGTAAGGGAGAATTCATCTGAGTCAATCTATTCAAGAGTGTTGTAATAGAAGAAAACCCCCTCCACAAACCGTCTGTAGTAGCTTGATAACCCGACAAAACTGCAAAACGCATTAGTAGAAGTAGGCTTAGCCCAACCATGAACTGCCTCAATCTTCACCATATCCACCATAATGTCATTCTTGGACACTATGTGCCCCAAGAAGGCTACAGACTCAAGAAAAAACTCACATTTAGTGAATTTTTCATACAACCACTTCTCTCTCGAGGTGTGAAGTACAATTCTCAGATGTTGCTCATGCTGCTTCCTACTCCCAAAATAGACCAAGATGTCGTCGATGACTACTTTAACAAATGAGTCTAAATAAGGCCTAAACACACGATTCATCAACTCTATAAATGTTGTTGAGTAATTAGTCAACTCAAAAGACATGACTAAGAACTCGTAGTGGTCATACCGAGTCCTAAAGGTAGTCTTAGGGATGTCTCCGCTGCCCTAATCCTCAAGTGGTGGTATGTCAATTAGTGGAATGGGATATTTGTTCATGAGGGTTACCTTGTCCAGCTTCCTATAGTTAATGCACATACACAAGGTACCATCTTTCTTCTTCACGGACAGGACATGAGCCCCCAAATAAGATACGCTTGGTCTAATAAACCCCTTTCCAAAGAGGTCTTTGAATTTCTCCTTAATATCCCTCAACTCTATTGGAGCCATTCGGTAAGGTTGAAAAGAAACTGGTTGTGTACCTGGCTCAATATCAATCCCAAAATCAATCTTGCGGTCCCGTTGAAGACCTAGTAGATCGGTAGGAAACACATCAGCAAACCCTTTAACCACAGGAACTAACTCAAGAGGAGAGTGTTGACACTAGTATTATAGATATAAGCAAGATAAGATAGATACCCCTTCTTTACTAACCATCGCGCCATCAGAAAGAAGATCATATCCTTCGACATCTGACTATCAGAACCGGTCCATATAAGAGGAGGAATATCAGTCATGCACAAAATAATAGTCTTGGAGAAATAATCCAAGGCAGCATGATAGGGAGACAATCAATCCATGCCTAGAATCACGTTAAAATATACCATATCTAACACAACAAGATCTACCTAAGTATCGTACCCCAAGATGGTCATCACACAAGATCTATATACCTGATCCACTACCAAAGAATCACCTGTGGAGGTAGCTACAAGTATCGGCACATACATAGGCTCATAAGACAAATCCAACTGTGTAGCATAATAAGTAGACACATATGAAAATGTAGACCCTGGATCAAATAAAGCATAAACAAGTTGATGGGACACAGAGATCGTACCTGTGACTATAGCATCCAATCTCTCCACCTCTAGTCTCCCTAAAAAAGCATACATGTATCCACCTCTACCTCGACCACCTGATCTTCCTACATGAGGATCACCTCTAGTACCCCTGGGGACCACCCTTAGTACCCTAGTTCAGAGCCTTGGGGCCTGACCTGGATGGCCATATTGACCCATGATGAGTCAGGAATTTTGACTCATTTAGGACTTATTATTCAATGATCTAGTGTCCTCAATGCCTATTTTGTGCTCATAACTGATGTTAATGTGTTAATATGTAGCAATAAAGGATTAAGGGCAAGGCAAGGAAATTATGATCCAAAAAGAGTGAAAAAGTTGGAAAAGCTGAAGAAAAGAAAAATTAGAGCTCGCAAAAGCCACTGGGTGACTCAAGCCTCCAGCTCGCCTTAAGTTCCAGTGAAGTGGCCCATGTTCCAAACCAACTTGGCGAGGAAAAGGACGATTCGACGACTCGGTGAATGGATTAGTGATCACGGTCTTGCTTGCCTAAACTTCTAGAATAATTTGTTGTAGGAGTCAAGCCAAAAGGTAAGAAGAAGCACAATTCAGCAGATCACTGAGTTGATCGGCGACGATCACGACTAATCTCATTGAATGGACTCCATACTGAGATTTTGGGAACGTATAAATTCATTTTTGAACAGCTTTTCTGAGTTCCCACAATTTGTACTCCTGAGTCTTTGAGAGTTTTTACATTTTTTCACATTGTTTAACATTGTTAGAGAAATTTGGGATCTAGAATTGGAGATTGTAACATTTTAGCTTTGATTTCAGCATTTGGGTATTGCAGATCGTTAGTAATTCAAATGAAAAACTTTGTTGGTAATGATCTCTTACTTTTCGCTATGTTTGGCTTAAACTCCTTACCTTAGGGGTATGATCCTGTAGTCGAATGTATTAATTAGCTAATGGGTATTATTACTTGTTGATTTTAATGTTGTTTTGAAGTGGGTTCAATTATTTGTTCATGTTTTAATTAATGAATTGAAGTTGCAAATTCAGTTCTAGCATAGCTCTCTATGCTTGCTTTAGAAAAAGGTATTAGAGTAGAATGATTGATTAATAGTTGTATTGATTGCGTCTTTGAAATCTTGCTTGAGAAAGTGGGTTTGATTGCGATTTTTAAAATCCAGCTTGAGAAAGTGGGTTAATTAAGGAATTGGGTTATTTAGTAATGATAAGCTTGTTGAGGTTCGAGATAACTCACTTGAAACATAATAGTTGATCGAGAGATGGCTATTGTATTCAAAACCTAGCCTACCCATTGAGATTAAATAACTTTAACCAATTAGTAATTACCCATTGCGCGAAATTAGCATTCGAGTTATCACATTCCTAAGGTCCAATTCTAATTGTTTACTTCCCGTGTTAGTTATTCTTTGTCGCAAATTGGTTACTTACCCCCCCCCCCCCCAAATTTGATATTAATTATTAAAACTTCATGATTTATTTCATGTTACAAAACATTTACTTCTACAAACGATTAGATACGTTCTTACTTCGTAATTGAATTCTCTACTGTATCACTCCCTATGGGATCGAACCCAACTCTTAATTGGGTATATACTTATTATCGACCGCCTACACTTAGAATTGGAAGAACTGTAGTTAAGTGTTATAAAAAATGGTGCCTCTGCCGGGGAGTGGTGTTTAGAATTTTTTTATTGAAGTGTTTTCGTGAACTAATTTTATTGTAGTTGAATTATCTTAATTTTGTTCTTGTTGATTTCTCAAAAATAGGCAAATAAATGATTGTGAAAGGGAGCAACGCAAGTAAACTTGGGAACAATGATGACATCGAAAACTTGCACGATGTAATTAAAGATCATCTGGGAAGTGTGGGTGCTACTTGATTGCCTCCAACTATGGGCAATGTGGTGTCTCATGTGACCAGCACGATGTTGCAGCTATTGCAAATGAAGAGTCTCTTTAGGGGGCTTGCTCATGATGACCCTTATGACCACATCCAAAATTTCTTGGATGTGTGTGGACCGTTTTCCTCTAAGAACATCACCCAAGCGCTAGTCCAGCTTCTTGGGAGGATTTCACGAAAGTGTTTTATGAACCCAACTGACCTTGGTGCCCCGGCTGAACCTGTTTACCTGCCTGACCCTGCTGCCCTAGCTACCCTACCTCCAATGATGAATGATCATAGAACACTCTCTAGCAAAGTGACCCACTACCTAACTCTCATAGAAACTCCTACCATAACTGCCTCTCAGATGACTCAGAAAAAATTGATGGCAGTCAGGGCCTGAATACCCTGAATATGTACCTCGAGAAGTCTAAACCATTTGACCACTAGCACTTACTATGCCACTATTTGTAATCTTTAGAGCTGCCTGAACCAGCCTACTAGGTTGATACTGCTGTGGATAAGCTCGTCCCTAAGCCCTCTACTACGAGATTGAGACCCGCTAAAACCACCCTGACGATAGGGCTTCTTATCGCTTCCTCTATAGGCCGCACGACAAATCCCCTCAATGGTGCGTGCATGATCAAATATATGTAGCAAAGAACAACCTGATGCTACCATATGATCTATCGCCAACCTAAGAGGAAATAAGAGCACTCTGACAAAACTGCAAACTCTCTCCTACTCTCTTGGCATAAGCATAGTTGCATGTCTCGCAAACTCACGGAATAGTGCCTCATACACTGCAAGAAAGCATCGCAGAACTGAGACCAAGTTATCAAAAGTGACCTGAGTGGTCGGAAATCTAAATAAAATCTCCACCACTACTTTGTTGGCCTCTTTAGTTGGTAAGTTGTGTAATCAACTCCAAGGACTCTACTAACCCGAGGTTATGCAACCTCTTCTGGTAAGTGACTATTAACGCATAGGCATCCTCGTCCGCAACACCGGTGAACCTGGGAGGACCTTATCTGATAAACCTCCCCAATATCTTCTACTCCTCATGGGTCATATAAGGCCTAGGAGACAAAGATGAAGAAATAGTCGGAACCGGCTAAACTACTGTATTAAGAGATGCAAAATCATGATGCAACTATGGGTCCTAAGTATTGTGTGCCCCAACCTGAGCTGAAGTCTGAGCCTCATCTCTAACTTGTCGTCCTACTGAAGTTCTAGGCATAGGACCTGCCTAGGACATACCCTGCTTGAAGCTCAGGATCCTGGTCAAAGTATCTTGAAGTACTGGCGTGGCCACAAATAGTGGTTAAGGCTATTCTGGCCTTACACCCTCAGGTTGATGCTAAACATGCTCAACCTCTCTCTTGGTCTCTAGAGCTGGTGCCAAGTCTCGACCTCTGGGTCGACCTCTAACTCTTCCCTTAGTTAGGGATCCACCGAGATGTATAAGAGGTCTACACTCGCACGTAGTTGATCTCGTCCTTGCCATCTGAGAAAGAGTGAAAATAATGGGGTTTAAATATTGGTACAACCATCCATTCATGACAAGAAACAAGAAATAGTGAAGTGTTTCCTAAGAACTCCCTATAGTCTCTCAAACACTGAATACGGACGACATCGTACCGATCCGCGAGACTCTACTAGAAATTTGCTTTTGTACTGGTTATACCAGTGAACCTAAAGCTCTAATACCACTCTTTCACAACCCTAAGTCGGGCCGTGATGGAGTCTATTTCATCCCACTAAGTGGACAAGCCTAACCCTAAATAACAAGATGGAAAAGACATTTAAATGATACGTAGGAAAAACAAGCGGAATACAAGGGTAATGTATATGCAAAGAAGGGTTGTATCATATATATATAGTACGATACAAAATGTACGAAATAGGCCCAAAAGTCACCAAAAGAGAAACTAACACAAGATATCAATCCCCGGGACCTGGTGTCACCTATATAGGATCTACCACGAATAGGAAGTCATTATATACAGAGAACTCACTAATCCAAAATAAATAATGAGAGTTTGTACAAAAGAAGAACAACATCAAGTCTTTGAACGCCAAGAGCTCACCACAATCCAAGTTTATGACAGTTAGGGCAGATCCAAAGGCTCAGTAAGGGTGGCTCGAATTGGGAGTTGCATTAGTAAAAGATACAGAAGTGTAGTATGAGTACCAAACATGGGGTACCTAGTAAGCATCATAGGCCAACCGAACTCAGAAAGATCAAATATATATAAAAAGCTAGATAATACTAGCAAGACAAAGGGAAAGCTAAAGCATAACAAGAAAATAATAGAGAACAAATAGAGAATATCAATAACCAGCTACAACTACCCACAAACTAGACAATCAACACACTCAAAGACAAACTCATGCAAAGATACAATGTAAAACTCCAAGACAAGACAGATCCTAAGCCTGGAAGAAATATCGAGCCATCAGGAATAATACCTCAAGCTTAACCGTAAGACACTAACCTTGATAAAAGTATCCATGGGCTGCCCAAAATGGCACCTCGAGCTTACTAATAACCCGGATAGATGTATCAACGGGCCTCCTGGGATAGAACTTTGAGCTTCTCAACAATGTGGGACTAGGTAGCAGATTTTAGCCCAAGCCTAAGCCAATGGGCCTCCCAGAATGATAAATCGAGCTCATCATAGTATAAGTAGTTGAGAGGTGCATTAAATCAAGTAAAGGCCTTTTTACCACTTTTTAGTCAAAAAAATAATCCTCAAGGACTTCTAAGTCAATAAGGTTAACTTTCCTTTTACAAACCAAGTCATTTTTCCTCAGAAATCATTCAAATGGAAACTCCTCAGAATCATAATAACAATCAATTTATGGCATACGCACTGAATCGGGAAGAATACTCGTCATACCACAAGAGTACGAACCTGAAACTACTACTAATCCAAGCTCTCGACTTTAGCCCCAATAGTTTAATAAACAACAAAATTCATAACTCAAGGACCTACATAAATCAACCAAAAACCAGTCAAAACCACACACTCCTAAGTTTCACGCCACCTAGAAGAGGTCTAAGGATAATACTCATGCAAGGATCACCTAAACAAAGGCTCCTCCGACTAAACATAAGCTAAACCACCCAACCTATGGCCATAACTATCCAAGGATCAATAAATCTCAATAATACCTAAGGGCTCAACCTAAATCATGTGATACTACCCAAATATAATCAATCTAACTAAGCCAAGATTAAGAGAAAGAAGTCATAACCTACCTTAGGGCCGAAAACTGCTCACGAACTACAACTATGGTGCTTTTCACTTCCACATAATGTGGATTGCTGCCAAGCTATGAAGAACACAATGAGACAGTTAATACCATTCCAACAATACCCATATCACTAAATCAAAAATCAGAATGGAAATTGGGCCAAAATCAGCCCACAAATCAACACAACTGAATTCTGAAAAGGTAATCGTCATACTATCCTCTTTTGAATGAGGATCACATGCCCGTAAGATGGGCACAAATGGGACTCAATTCAGACCTCAAATGGCCAAATCACTGTATTTTCAAGTTTAGAAATTAAGAAATTTGAGGTCGGAAATGAATTTAAAAATGAAAAAGCGTATAGAAAAGGAAGATGGAGATATTTACCTTTAAATGGTTGGAAATGATCAAGAATAGCTCCAAAACCTCCATGACTAAGCTCCAAAGATGGTGGGTTCTTTTACGAAAAAAAGGATGAAAATGGGATTTTAGCCCAGCGATCTTCACAAAAGTGGCCAAAAAAATGGACTTCGCTTAAGCAGAAAAATGTTTGCAAAGCAGAGCCTACCTAAGAGGCGCCCTTCGCTTACTTAAGCGGCCTTCTCAAAAGCCAAGGGTGGGTCACTTAAACGACCCCCGCCCTCTGATGCCCTTCACTTAAGCAGCCTCTTGGTCACTTAAGTGGACTTCGCTTAAGAGATCAAGAGTTTGCTTAAGTCATCACCTGAGACACTAGAAATTTCAAAATTGGCCAAGTGTCCAAAACATTGAACATGCCCTCGAAATTCATTCAGACTCCAAACAATGCAAACCAAAAGTGAAAACCACTTGGAAAAAATATTCCAGACTCAACGAAATCAATGAAATAACCATATAGAATGTCTCGTCAAAATATTAACATATGGCAACACTTTAACAAAGAAAACACAACAAAATGCCAAAAAGTTAAAAACTCACCCCGACACCCTCGGGATCAAACCAGAGGTCATTCTAGACAAAACTCGGAATTCCAAAGTTAACTGTGCTGACGAAATTCAATTCCAAGCATGTTTGCCAAGAAAGCTGCCCAAAGTTCAACCTTTGGCTAAACTCAAAAGCTAAAATTATTAATCGCATTAACTCTAAATTGAAGCCCAAAAACCCTAACCAATCATCACACTACACCATAATGACCCTTCCATAGGTGATGGAATAGAAAGAATTCCAATCTGACATTAGAATCTCTGGATGTTGACTAAAGTCAACTCTCGAAAGCATTAAGCTTCCAAAACTCAAAACTCGCGCCAAACTCAACAAAACACCTCAGGGAGCATGCCACCCAAACTAGAACCATAGATAAACTACAAAGAATCTATGGGGAGGGGGAAATAGGAAAAGCACACATAAATGACCCTAAGGGTCATTACAATCTAATAGCCTAAACCTAGAGTGTGTGGGCTAATATTGGATTAAGGGTAAGGATTAGTAAAGAATACACCTATAGACTCGCCAAGTGACATGGTGAAATTCCCTATTTGGAGGACCAATCACTTAGGAGATACCTAAGTTACTGACTTTGCATGTTGAACACTAGATAAGGGTTACTGTTATAAGGTTTATTGCTTTAAGAACTTGTGGGGAACACATACACCCTAGTTTCATCTTCTATTGATTTTACAAAATTTTTACTTGGTTACTAGTTACTGAAATCAATTAGTTAATATTTTGTGTTACAAAACCCCCATTTTTCCTAGAAAATCTGACTAAAAGTACAATCAACAGTTAATTGGCTTAAATCTAGACCTTATTTCTCATGGGATCTACCCTAACCTCTGTTAGGTTCTTTATTTTAACAACGACCGCTTATACTTCTTTAGGGAGGTTTAATTTAGGTGTATCAATTAGCTACCGACAATGATTATTCGTGCCATCAGCAGCTTTTTTGGATCGAAGATGAGGGTGAGCACTTGGCGTCCTGAACTTGCTGGTATCCTTTTGTATATTATGTAGCTAGTTTTTTGCTTTTGAGACATCTTTGCTTTTGGTCCAGTTTTAGGACTGGTACCCACGTTTTAGAGAGCTCTGTACTTGTGAATTCCAGGTTTTGGGAGGGATCTTTCTATTTATAGGTTTAGGTTTCTTCCACTTCTGTGTGTTGTTTATTATAGTTTGATTTCTTCTTATTTCTACCCTTATACTCATTACTTGTCATTTTGGGTTACGGTTTGGCTTACCTACTGGCGGGTTATAGTAGGTGTCATCATGACTTGAGGTAAAAGGTAGTGAAACTAGCTCGATTGTGTGTTCGGTTGGTTCATTCCAATGAGGGTGGTGTGATTGTAAAAAATGGTTTAGAATCATCTCCTTTTTTTTGGATGTGAAGGCTAAGCGAGATCTTGATCCGATTTTGGTTGAATTGAAGAAGTCAGTTTCCAAAAAAGCCATTGATGCTTCCTCCAGGGAAGAGATAGTGTACTTTATTACCAAGGTCGATAATGTGTTCCAAATGTTGATGGATTAAGGAATCAGTTTTTGGTGGAAGCTCACAGTTACACAATAGCCAACAACAATATCGCAATTTTTGAGAGGTCTATTGGTTGAATGGGATGAAGAAGAATATCATGGAATTTTTAGCTATGTTTCCTATTTATCAACAAGTAAAGTTTGAGCATAAAAAAATGGGTAGTATGGATTAATACATTAGAATGCCTACTTGGAAGTGGGAAGATTTTAATGTGGACTTCATTACGGGTTTACCCCATACTCATTGTCTATTTAATTTGATTTGGTTCATGAGGACCGGATGACAAAATCAGATCATTATCTTCCAATGAAGACTTCATTTTCATCCAAACACTATGCTAGGCTTTATATTTGGAAAATGGTGAGGTTGCACGGGGTGCTTGTGTCCATTATTTCTTATTGTGGTACTCAATTGAAATTGCAGTTTTGGAGGTCATTTCAGAAGGGTCTCGGTACTAAAGTAAAGCTTAATACAACTTTTCATCCTCAGACCGATGGACAAGCCAGATGTACTATTCAAACAATTGAGTATATGTTGAGAGTTTTTGTGATTAACTTTAAGAGTAATTGTGATGATCACTTACCTTTGATTGAGTTTTCTTATAATAGTAATTATCACTCAAGTATCCAAATAGCTCCATTTGAGGCTCTTTATGGTAGGAGGTGTAGGTTTCTATTGATTGGTTTGAAGTTGGTGAGCCACTTTGATAGGGACCGAGTTGGTGCATGAGGCTATGAAGAAGGTTCAAATTATTCGAGAAAGGTTGAAAATGGCTCAAAGTGGACAAAAGTCTTATGCAGATGTTAGAAGAAAAGAACTTGGATTCGGTGTTGATAATTGTGTTTTCTATATAATCTGACCTATGAAGGATGTCATGACTTTCATAAAGAAAGGGAAGCTTAGTCCCTACTATGTTAGCCCATATCAGATTTTGAGACGTGTTGGCAAAGTGGCCTATAAGCTAAAGTTACATTGTGATTTGGCATTAGTGTATTTGGTGTTTATCTTTGTTGAAAAGTGTGTTGGCGATCAGACGTCTATAGTTCCATTCAAAAGTTTGGGACTTAAGGAAAGTCTTTCTTATGAGGAGGTTCCGATTGAAATTTTGGATCGTCAAGTCCGGAAGTTGAGAAATAGAGAAGTTCCTTTCATGAAAGTTCGTTGTAGGAATCAATTAGTTAATGGTTCTACTTGAGAAGTCGAAGCCGATATGATGTCCAAGTATTCTCATCTCTTTCCCTCGCTCTTATTCTATCTTGAGGTATTAGTTCCTCATGGTTCATTCTTTTGGATTTATGCATTTTAGTCATTCTCATGTTTCCATATGCATGCATGTTCATGAAAATTTGTTTTACGTCTATGTTTTAGCTTGGGGTTGATTAATCCTTGTTATGTGCATTTTATGTGATATGCATTCATGTTGGGTTGTTATATCTCTATCCCTACACTATTTATGATAGCTTGCGTCCCATTCAAGGACGAATGTTCCCAAGGGGGGGTATTATAACACTTCGGAATTCAGAAGTTGGGTTTGAAAAGGAAAAGATTGCATAAATGTGTGTTGGTGCAATTCTTACGAACCCATCTACGTTTCATAGAAAGTTCTAAGGGTCGTAGAACACACTCATGGAACTTGATTTAGGTTTTTGGAAAATGTCAAGTCTACAATATAGCAAGACGAGTAATCAGAATTCCTACAGGCGATGGGAAGTGCCCATAGAAGCTGTTTTGACTTACTGAAATTTTGGATGGTTTTTGGGTTCTATTTATAAGGCCCTACAGACCATAGAAAATTCCACTGCCTATTGGAAGGGTCTCGTGGAAGTATGGTCAATTAATGAATTCAAGTAACAGTTCTACGGTTGACCAGGACATTGCGTAGAAAGTCTTACGGATTGTTGGTCCAACCATAGACATTATCCTTTTAATTAAGAGTATTTTGGTCATCTCATACTCATTTAACCCTTAAATTGTGTCATTTTAACCCTAAAACTGATTTTACCCTTCAAAATGTACCCATTCCTTCTCATTCACTCAAAACCCTCAAAGGCTCATAATTCTTCCTCTCAAAATTCTATTCAAGGTTGTTCAAGGAATTCTATGGTTCATCAAGCTTCAAGGTATCTTCCTCCATTGCTAGGGCTTCGATTACCCAAGGAATGCGAGAACTTCACCAAAGGATTCCTTTTACCCATTGGGTCCCAAAAGATACTCAATTCTCCAATTAATTTTCACCCAAATTCTAGGATTTCATGTTAAATCTTCATGGATTCAATTTATTATTATTCAATGGCTTATATTCAATCTTCTTATGCATGATTTGATTCAATTACAGTTTTTTAATCGATTTCATTTGAGTCATGCCTTATTGTTTTTCCAATGATTATCAACTTATAAATTATGATTATGAATTTATGCATGTTTTATAAAATTGAGGTTTTCGTACTAAAGGATGCTTTTAAGATAAAGTGCCAATGACTTGTGAAAGGTATTCTCATAATCAAAGGAATTATAATTTAGATTCTTAAAAAGGAAATGTCTTGATTAACAATTATGAAAATCATATTTTGAAAGGATCTATTCAAATATTATCTTTTGATTGGATTGGTAGTCGTTGATTATTGTCATTCCAAGTATTTTGATATGATTATGATTTTGCCTATTCTGTTAGGATTTACTTAGCACCAAGAAGAGTTTGGAATGGAGGCCTTAATGTTAGTAGAGCTTTAATCTTTAATAGAAACTCCCTTGTCCTAAACTACGTGCCTAGGATTATCTGAAATGACCAAAGCTAGTGGATCACTTTAGCAAGAATTGATGTACGTGTCCTTACCTTGGCAAGTAGGACCCTCTCTTTTTGGTGTGAGGGTTACACCGGATTCCATATTATAGCTCACACGGTCTACTGTCGGATAACGGTAAATATCTTGCAAATGAATTATGTTTTCTTCAAAGGTTTTATGTAAGCTTTCCTTATGATTTTCAAATATGCATAGACCTTGTTCATTATTTATGATTTCATTTTAAAGGCTTTACTACGTTTCACTTGGTCATGCATATCATATCTTAGGATCACTATATTATCATGTTTACGTTTTTATTCATTTTTCCCTTATTCAGTACATTAAAAGTATTGATGATTTTGTGCCTATATTGTTTTAAAATAAGGATCTGTTGCTCCTCCTCCCATACGTGGCAAGATCGGGATGGCTCAAATATTGATTACTTGGATTAGTGAGTCATCATGTTTCAAGGCTAGGCCATTGTCACTTTTATTGCTTTTTTAGTCTTTCAATTTTAGAATATGTTCGTTAGTTTAGGGGTTTGTCCTAGTCACATCTCATGTCAGACTTAGTTAATGTTCCGCGTATTATAATATCTACACTATTGGTACCTCTTATGCCATCTAAAGATTTAACACTTATGTTGGTTTATATTCTCTTTTATTTAGTTTCATTACGTCATGCTTATGTCAAGTGGATTGTCTAGGTCCTCTTGGGATCCTATTCACCATGTCACACCTAGGGAGGTACTTTGAGTCATGACATTATACTATTGGACAAAATGTATGGAAACAATAATCGTGCATGATTCAAATTTTAGTCTTCTGAATTTTGTCATTTAGTATGAAATTATGAACCTAGCCTTGAATTTTGATATTAAAGATTTAGAAACCCTATAAAAATGGGTTTTTGAGCATATGAATCACTCAAGTGAGGTTAGTAGGGTTGAATCTCCATGAAGGAGATTGATATGATTATGGAAACCTCATACTTGATAAAAAAAAACATAGCATTTAAATCATTGGTTAGACCGTCTAAAAAGGTAGAATTATGTGATTTTGAATACCCAAGACCTTTTTGTGAGGAAGTACGTGATTAAAGTGTCGTTATATTTTGTTTGTCTTAGACTTTGTGCATTGTGAGGCATTGAGAAAAGGAAAAACTCTAGCAATTTGTCTTGTTCTCTTCTAGTTCATTGGTTGAGATAGGTTACAACTTACTTGGAGTTAGCCTTTGCTTAATTGTTGATATGTAATGCACGTGGTATTAAATGTTGGTTGGTCTTCAGACAGTGTGATTTACAATTGAATTAAGAGTTTTGTGTATGAATGAACACATAAATGTTAAGCAGTCTATTTCACTGATGTAATAAAATATGAACATGTGAATATTCTATACTTATTGTGTTATCCTTAGAGATAACTGAAGAGGCTAGCATATTGGAATATGTGGCTATAGTAAGAATACATTTACTATTTAGATGATGAGTGAATAGAGGCTAATGTAAGCTTACAGAAAAGCGATTATGTGTGTGGTTAGATCGCGTACCACGCTGGTATAGTAAATAAACACCTAGGATCCACCACAAGTCACGATTAGATGGGAAAGAATAAGACCCTTTAGCATGTGTGAACAGATGAGAGTGAGCCTTATGATTATTTAGAGATAGAGAGAGTGCTAGGATGGATATAATTTCCATAGCTCTATTGACTTGTTTGTGTTTTGAAAAATGTGTTTTTGATCTTATATTGAATGGGGATTTGCTTACTCACTATTTTATGATTTGACAAACTTGTTAAGGTCTACCATTGTTAAAGGAATTATGTTAAGGGAGGGTATATAAAGATAGATAAATACACATCTATGCTTAAGTGTAAATTTGAATACTATGTACCTGATCATTTAATAGGTGATGGATCATGATATTGTAGAAGAATGACGAGGTGAAACTATATTTATGCTTAGTCGCTAATTTCGGCTTGATCATAATTAAGTAGCACTTGAGCCACTGATTCCCCACAATATTCTGCACTTCTAATACTTGTCACCGCTTCATCAATCTGATCCAAGTGATACACATCATGCATATCATTTGGATATTTCATTTATTTGTGAATATTGAAGCTCACTACTTTATCATTGACTCGTAACTTCAACTCACCACCTTCAACATCAACCAAAGCTTTTCCCGTGGCTAATAAAGGTCTACCAAAAATAATTGGCATCTCAATATCAATCTAATAATCAAGCACTACAAAATCAACTGGGAATACAAATTTGTTAACATTCACTAGCACATCATAGACCACACCTACGGGTCTCTTTATTGAATGATTAGCCATTTAGAGTCTCATGTTTGTTGGTTTCAGTTTCTCAAGCCCAAGTTTAGTAAATATCACCAATGGCATCAAATTTATAATTGCACCAAGATCACACAAGGCTTTTACAAAGGTGCACGCATCAATAGTGCATGGAATAGTGAAAGCTTCCGGAACCGCACCACAGTTTTGCGAAAATTCAAATGTTTCACAATCTGTAACCCTCTTCTTTGTTACCAATTCTTTCATATAGTTGGATTAACCAGGCGTTTCAGTCAAGGCTTCTACCAATGAGATATTCACTTTCAAATCTTTTGCTATTATCACAAACTTTTGGAATTTTTTGTTGTCATTTTTCATTTTCAATTTTTGAGAATAGGAGGTATAATCTTTATTTGAGGTAATGTGGATGAATCCTTAACACCACCTTCCTTCACATTTGTCTTTGACTCGCCTTCCACTTATTTTGCTTGTGCCTTACCCATTTCCTTCTGTGATTAATTATCAACAATCACCTTTTAACACTCCACATTATCGAACCTTATTATTTCTTGAAAAGTCTTTCCACTTCTAGTAACTATGGCCGAGACTTAGGTATCATCCCTTTAATTTTCATCTCCATGATTCATTGAACTCGCATAGGGAGTAGCATACAACACATTTTTCCTTCAAGCACCTTAATGGAAATGCATGTGAGCTTACGATAATGGACAAGGCTGAAACGTTGCTCTTCATCTCTTGCAAAATCATATCTAACCCCTCCACTTTGTCGGGAATTTTAGTCAACAAAACATTAGTGTGTGTATTCATTGGCTCGTGTAATTTGACGGGCTGCACACGTATAGCATTTTCACATTCTATTTCATACCACATCTCATTATTATTTTTACTCCAACCTTTATTTCCAGCAAGCATTGAGTAGCTAATCAGATAACCCTCTGAATTTCTACCTCTCATGTAACTCCCATCATTATACAATTTCCAAGATATTGCGTTCATTGAATTTGTCCCACCTCCAATAACATGTTGGATAACATGTCAAGTTGAGCAGTCAATTTAGCAATGCTTTTGTCACGCTCTTTGTTTGTTCTTCTTGTTCCTTCAACATGCCCGAGTGCAGAAGTGACACATAATCTTCACTCGTGTACCAAGCTTGGTTAATTTTGGTCATGTCATCAAGCAACCTCGATGCTTCCAAGAATTGGTGTTTAACTATACTTCCCCAAACAAGATGATCAAACAATCCTTTATTCACCATGTCAACACTTTAATAAAAATATTGTACCAACAACTCATTAGGGAAACTATGTTTTGGACATTGCAACAACATCCTCTTAAAGCGTAACCATGTTTTATGAGTGGGTTCTCTATTCACCCTTTCAAAATTCTGAATGTTTTTCCTCAATTTCATTATTTTAGATAGAGGAAGAACCTCTCAAGGAAAGCTTCAATCAATTCTTCCCATGAGGTAATAGACTTACTGAGTAATTCAATCAACCACCCAGTTTCTTCCCTTCTTAAAGAAAAAGAGAATAATTGCAACCGCATTGACTCTTGTGAAATACCATCAGCCGAAAAAGGGTTGCATACACTCACAAACTTACAGATATTCTCATTAGGAACTTCATGCTCGAATCCCCCAAATAGTCCTCCACTTCTAATAAGCTTCAACATAGACTTGGTTACGAAAAAAGTGGTGTTCTTATGCAGCGACAGTAACCAAATTGCTCCAACTTCATTGTTGATTTGAGAAACCACCTTGTCTTCTTTCCTAACATCATTATCTTTCCCAAGGCAACTAGAGTTGTCACCATTATGTGCACTCATCATTTCACCTATCAAGAGATCACAACAAGAGATCCAAGCGTAATTTTGTTCAACTACACAGCGGCACCATTTTTGATAACGCTCAAATGTTCTCGTTAAAACCAATTAAAAGGGAAAGATATCATCGTCAATAAAAATAACCAATGAAGAGTCCGAATTGAATCCCACAGGGGATGGTGTACGGTTAAAATTCAACTAGTGAGTTAAATCACAATTAATTCCAACGGAATTGATATAACAAATTGGCGGATTATTCCACCAAATTTTGCAACACTAATTTAGACATTCATTTAGCAATATTAAAATAAGCAAAGACTCACGAAATTAGTCGACTCTAGGGAAGTGTGAATTGAATATTGATCTCAATAGGGGTATTGTAGAATTGCTCATTAAAACCAAATAACCAAAAGATAGGCTAGGTCATCTTTAATGATGATAATCTTCTTTCAAACTTATTGAATCCTTTCTAGAATCTCCTTTCGATCTCATCTACATGCTATCCTAAAAAATCCAAAACCTTATATCTATAATTAAGTATAACTTAATGGCAACCATCGAACAGATTACCAACTCATATAAGTCTCTTCCGAGCACCAATGTAAGATCGAAGCTAAAATCAAGTTGGCCACCTTAAGTCATGAATTAATCACTTGGTAATCAGTCAAATCTACGATTAACAACCATAAAACAGAACAATTCAGTAAACTCACTATATAAAATCAACACCCAACCTCATAATTGCACCCCCAAAGAGTTTGGGGTTTTAGACACGCATCACAAAGTGTAGAGGAGTTTTACCTTGCATTAAATTAGCCATGGGTAACCTGAAATTGAGAAATTAAGAGTAAACCACTTTTAATTCAACCTCAATTTATCAAATTCAAGTTTACAAATTCATAAACCCCAAAACTAAAAGTGTTTCACTCAATAGGAAGTACTTCTCTCTCAAGAATATTCAGACTTTTTTACCAAAAATGAACTCCCTATTTCTCTTTCCTTTGGGCTATTTATAGTTTTCCAAATTTGACTCAAGACATAAATTTGTTTCTTACTCAAGGATGTTAGTTAGGTTCGTCAAATACATTCGGTGAATTGTCAATCCAGCTTCAGTTCACCTTATTTTTGCTTCAGGCTTCGGGTATTTGAACCTTATTCAGTGATCACGTACAATTTTTCTTTTATCAATTTGGCTAGGCACGATCATCACCTTTGCTCGCCTTTCGAACCTTCATTTTCTCAATTGGTACCATAAAATTTGGCAATATTCACCCTATTCGTCTTTTAAATAAGACCATCGCCACTTAACCTTTGGTTCGCCAATTAACCTTGAGAAATGACCTAGTGCGTGTCAACTTGGGCGATCCCAGACCCATTACACGATTCGCCCTTTATGTTTGGCAAAAAGCAGTGTAGCTTCTTTTCACATCTTTGGCCTTTCCTTCAAGCATTTATCCTTGCCTTGTCCATCAGCTTTTATAACTGCAAATAATCAAAATATAATCAGAATAGGACATAATTAGGCATTGAGGACACTAATTATTGAGCTAAACCCAAATGAGTTTAAATCTACAACTCATCACTTATCAAAGCAACCACACCAACTTCAACCCAACAAATAGGAGACCTACACCTCCTACTATAGAGAGCCTCAAAGGGAGTCATCCCAATGCTAGAATGATAGCTATTATTATAAGAAAACTCAACGAAAGGCAAGTGATAATTTCCAATTACCATTGAAGTCAATTACATAAGTTGTTAACATATTTTCTAAAGTTTGAATGGTATTCTAGCTTGCCCATGTGTCTAAGTATGAAAAGTCATATTAAGTTTCACTCGGGCACCAATACCCTTTTGAAATGACTTCCAAGACTGAGATGGAAGTCGAGCACTACAATCAGAGATAATGGACAAAGGAATTATATTCAACCTTATCATTTCCTGAATATAATGTTTGGCGTAATCTTCCGATGAGAATGAAGTCTTAATGAGAAAGAAGTGAGCTGATTTCATCATTCAATCTACAATAATCTAAATGGAATCAAATTATTGATGGGTGCGAGGTAAGCTCATGATGAATTCCATATTTAAATCTTCCCACTTCCTTGTAGGGATAGTAATGTCTTGAGCCAAACCACACAGTTTTTTATGCTCAACTTTTACTTGTTGACAATTCGGTCATTTAGCCACAAATTCTGCAATATCCTTCTTCATCCCATTCCACAAACAGACGTCCTAAAAATCATGATCTTAGTTGTTGTCAGGTGAATAGAATACTAAGAACTGTGAGCTTCTGTCGGAATCTGATTCCTCAACTCATCAACATTCATAACACATAACCGGCCTTGATATTGAAGGATACCATCTCCCCCGTGGGAGAAAGCCTTGATGGATTTTTTGGAAACCAACATCACCAAGTCAATTAGTAGTTGATCAAGATCTTCTTAGCCTCCACATCTAATACAAAAGACGATTCTGATCCATTATGAACCATTACACCATCCTCTTCAGAATCAACCAAGCGAATACCCAATTGGGACAATCTATGAACATCACATACTAACTCATTTTTATCATCCTCAACATGAGAAACACCTCCCATCAATAGTCGAATAAAAGCATCTTCCACCACATTCTTCTTATCAGATTGATAGAGGACACTCATGTCATAACTTTAAATAACTCAAGTCATCTAATTTGCCAAAGATTTGGATCCTTTTGAGTGAACACGCACTTCAAGATCTTGTGGTCGGTACACATCTACATCAACACTATATAAGTAATGTCTCCAAATCTTTAAGGGAAAAACTACCGCCGCTAATTTCAAATCATGGGTCGGATAAATCTTTTCATGCACCTTCAATTGCCTTGAAGCATAGGCGATGACTTTCTTATGTTGCATCAAACCATAACCAAGATCAATTCTTGAAGCATCACCATAAACCACAAAACCACTTGATCCTTTCGATCATTCAATATAGGGGCCGAAGTGAGTCTACCCTTTAATCCTTGAAAACTCTTCTCATAAGCTTTCGACCATAGGAATTTCACCTTCTTTTGAGTCAACGGTGTCAAATGCGAAGCAATAGAGGAAAATCCTTCCACAAACCTTCCATAATAACCGGCTAAACCCAAGAAACTATGTATGTCTAAAGCGAACAAAGGTCTAGGCCAATTCTTAACAACCTTGGTTTTCTTAGGATCGACTTGAATACCTTCAACAGAATAATATGGCCAAGGAAAGCAGCGAACCTCAACCGAAACTCACATTTTCTAAACTTAGCATACAACTCATGATCCTTGAGAATTCGCAACACAATCCTCAAAATCTCAACATGCTCATTCTCACTCCGTGAGTAATCCAAAATATCATCAATAAATACAATCACAAACATGTCAAGATATTGCTTAAAGACCATATTCATAAAATCCATACACGTCACTGGGGCATTAGTCAAACCAAAATACATTACCAAAAACTCATAATTACCATACCGAGTTAAAAAAGTCATCTTTAAAATGTCACTTCTTTCACCCACAATTGGTGATAACTCGACCGAAAGTCAATCTTAGAGAAGTAACTCATTGCTTGGAGTTGATCAAACAAATCATATATCCTTGGAATAGGATACTTATTCTTTACTGTGACCTTATTCAATTGTCGATAGTCAATGCACATTCGGAAGGAACCATCCTTCTTTCAGACAAACTGTACAGAAGCACCCCATGGAGAGATACTTGGTCTAATAAAACCCTTATCCAACAAATCCTTCAATTGATCCTATAACTCATTAAGTTCTGTCGGGGCCATACGATAAGAAGGAACAGAGATAAGTTGTTTATCTAAGAGGAGGTCAATACCAAAGTCTATTTCCCTTTCGTAAGGAATACTAGGAAGGTCATCGGGAAAAACTTCCAGAAACTCAATTACAATCGAAAATGGATCAAGAGTAAGGGTTTCAGAATCTGTATCCCTAACACAAACTAGATGATAAATGTAACCCTTAGAAATCAATATCCTAGCCTTTCGACAACAAACAAACTGACCCTTAGGCATAGAATTTACCCATTCCCATGACATGATAGGTTCGTTCGAAACCTTGAATGTGACCAATCGGGTCTGACAATCTTTGAAAGCATAACATGCATGAAGCCTATCCATCCCAAGAATAACTTCAAAATATAACATATCAATATCTACGAGATCAACATGACTAACTCTATGAGAAACAAAAACAGGGATTTTTTTGTTAACTCTCTTGGTAATAATAGAATCACCAATAGGAGTAGATACAAGAAAGAGATTCTAAAGGATTTCAGGACCAACACCAAATCTCATCGCCACATAAGGAGTACCTAAGGATAACATAGCACCCAGATCAAGCATAGCATATACATAAAAATGAAAGACTTTTAACATGTCGGTTACAACATCTCGGAACCACCCAAACCAGAACCACTAGGCTGAACTTTCCTACCATCCCTTCCCTTAGTATAAAGAAATGGGAAATCTCTTATCTTGTGACCATTCTTCCTACAATTAAAGCAACAATCTATACTGTCCAAAGATTTACCATCATGTTTCTTACGACACCATAAGCAACGGGAATAGAAGATCCATTATCACCACATATTTGAAGCTTAGGAGTTATACACCCTATCTTTGTTGAACTTTAAGGTCGGAGCATTGTAAGAACCTTAACTGAAAAACTTTTGCTGGAATTGAGGACACCCATGTCCAGCGAACCTAGAATGAAAAATGTCACCATACCCAGACCTTGCCCACTTGGACTCTTTTACCTTTTTCTTGAGATTTTCCTCTTTAATTTGTTAACCACGTATCATCAAATGAAAGATATCAATCTCTTTAAAGGACATGGTGCTACGATACTCTTTGACAATCAAGTCGAAAACACCCGATACAAATTTACCTATCCTTGCCCTAGAGTCGGCAACCATAGTTGGAGCATACTTAGCCAATTGAGAGAACGTCAAATCATACGTCTTCACATTGATATTCCGTTGTCGAAGATTAATGAACTCAAGAACTTTTGCTTCTCTCATTTCAACGGGAAACAAACAATCAACAAAAGCTACTTTCAATTTCTCCCAATCAAGAGGACCCACATCAACCTCCCTCTCGCTTTTTCATTGTTCAAACCAAACTTGAGCAACACTCTTGAGTTGATAAGAGGCCATTTCTCCCTCTCAACAGTAGACAATCCCATAATTCCTACTATCTTGTACATTTCATCAATGAACGCTTGAGGAACTCCAGAGGATTCACCTTAGTGAAGTCTTTTATCCTTGTCACCGTCGTATCCACATGTGGGTTCATGAGAGCAATAACTTCTCTATTTTCCTGAGTCGTCATAGCTTGAGCCAACACTTAGAAATTGGCTCATAATTCGGCATGAGTCACTTGCTCGGCCAAATTATTAACCAAGACTTGAGGAACCTCGGGCTCCACATTCTCACTTACATTGCTTCTCACATGAGCTCTTCGAGGTGCCATATCCTGAAAACCATCATACAATATTTAGGAGAAAGATCTTCTTTAAGATAGGCTCTATGGCACAACTTTAGAGTAAAAAGAAGTGAGGTTTTCAAAATGATTTGTCTCTTCTTATTCATAAATATGGTGTGCTTCACACTTATGAATAAAACACTACTCAACGCAACTTCTCAGATATCCTAGGACCTTTTTCTAAACCTTGTGTTGTGAATACCAACTTTGTCACTATCTAAAATACAACCTAGATGTGACATTTTGTATAAGACCCTGAGAGACCCTACACAAGCCACTTTACATATATATATATATATATATATATATATATATATATATATATATGATATAATAGAAAAAAGTAAAGGATCTCGTATGAATAGAAAAGTTTGACATAAAAGCGGAAATCTAAATAGTCTTGACAAGCTATCTACTACATCAAAAGAAGTGCTCGGTACGTAACACATACACCACATACAATGTCTAGAAACTAAAGCATAATAAAATGAAGCAAAGGGAAACATGGTCCTCGAAACATAAGGACTCACCAACTCCACGGATCTTCCCATGATCACCAACTAGCCACTAGCGGGAGGAAAAAAAGTGTCACACCTTACATTATTAAACAATGTAGGCACAAGTATGCATTAGTCCATGGAATGTACTAAGTATGAGGGATATGCATAAAACATGAAACATGATTTGAGGACATAATCGAAAACGTGATGTGCATGACCAACCTAAACATAGTAAAACCTTTTCAATGAAGAATCATGAACATGGTCAACATGAGAAGAGCTTCATAAACCTTGAAAAACAGCTTAGTTCATTTTGTGGGATAATTATTATTAATCGATATAGACCATGTAAGCTATAACATGAAATCTGGTGTCCTATTCCTGCACTGAAATGAGATGTCCTTGCTAGCCACGGCAAAGACCTTAAATTTCCAACTTAGATGGATCCATTAGTTATGTATTTCTAAGACAAACCTAAGGGGCACATAGTTAGGGATAAGGAGATTACTAAAAGAGACCCTACTTCTACTAACAGGAGAGCGTCCATCTCAATATCCTCTCGGTTCTAAGTAAAAATCCACACGGAACAGTCATAAACGTAGGCCTATCATCATCCATTGAAATGAAAAACTAAGTTACTAATCCATGCTAAAAAACACCATAGAGTAGCTCTTTTAACCATGTGTGACAAAACCTTTCACAATTTCATTGATTCTTATCTTAAAGCAACCTAGATGATAAAATCTTTCTTTTCATAGATCATGCATAATTTTCCTGAAAACATCATTCACAAGCTCATAACTCCTTCACCAATTCATGCATTCAAGGGTTCATAGTCAAAATCATGATCAATACATGGGCTCATGTCATATCAATTGGAAAGCAGGTAATTGAGTCCAAACAATCCAAATAAGATCGAACCCAAGAAAATGACACAATTAGAACCCATGAAGAATTGAATAAAAACCTAATCAATTTATGGAATTGAATTTGAAAAATAGAGCAATCTTTGGAGATCAATGGGTGAATAGAATCCATTGATGAAGCCCTACATACCTTTCTATTCAAATCCCAAAAATGATGGAGGAATTGGAGGTTTGATGCTTGGAAGCCCTAGCCTTTTTCTTCACCTTGGGAGAGAATTGGAGGATGTAAAGGTGGAAAGGATTTGAGTGAATGAGAGGATTGGGGAAGTTACAAGGGTGGAAGGGTAGTTATAAGGCTTAAAATGAGGGTCAAAATGACATGTGTAGGTATTAGATGCATAGAAAAAGACTCAAATTCCCTTAAAAATAACTACTGGATGGTTCCTACGCTCCGTACTGGTAAACTCTGAAACCAACTTCAGAAACCCAATTTTCACCTTGCTTCTCACGAGATCTTTCTACGGTCTGTCTAAATTCCTTCTGTTCATAGACCTTATCCATAGATCCCAATTTAAGTCCAAAATTTCATCAAGTCTGCAACACTCCTACGAAACCCATCTACGACTCGTCAATCTCCCTATGGCTCATCCTGTAAATTTGTAGGTCAAACTTCAGAAACTTGAATTTCCCAAATCTCAACCCTATTCCTAAGAGTACAATCTACAACCCATAGAACCTTTCAACGAGCCGTAGATTTGTCTCATATGACACAACTAGTAGCCAAAAATGAGACCTTCACTTTCCAAATTTGGCTTTGCAACTTCCGAGGTGTTACAATATATCCACCTTGGGAACATTCATGCTCAAATGAAACTCAAGCTAGCATGAATAGAGTATCAGAGAAACTAACAGCCGATCATGAATGCAAATCTCATCAAAATGCACATAAACATGGAGAATCACTCCAAGCTAAATCATAACATCAAAAATAAAGTTTTTCCTGAACATGCATGCATATGGAAACATGAGAATGACTAAAACACATGAATCAGATATAATAAACCATGAGGAACTAATACTTCAAGGTAGAATATGAGCAGAGGGAAAAAGATGGGGATACCGAGACATCATACCGTATTTGGTCGCCCAAGTAACATCCTCAACTAATTGATTCCTCAATAGAACCTTCACGGAAATAACTTCCTTATTTCTCAACTTCCATACCTGTCGGTCTAAAATATCAACCAGAAGCTCTTCATAGTAAATATTTTATTTAAATCCCAAACCTTCTAAAGGTACTATGGATGTTGGATTTCCAACACATTTCTTTACAAAGAGACAGAGATTCGGATGTACCGACGCTAAATCATTAGGCAAATCAAGTTCATAAACAACTTTGCTAATACGCCTCAGAATTTTATATGGTCCCACATAGCGGGGACTAAGCTTCCCTTATTTCCAAATCTCATTACACCCTTCATGGGTGAAATTTTCAAGTAGACCCAATGATCAACCTCAAACTTAGGCTCTCTTCTTCTAACATCGGCATAAGAGTTTTATCGACTTTGAGTTGTTCTAAACCTTACGCAAATAAGTTGAATCTTTTGCATAGCCTCGTACACCAACTTAGGCCCTATCAAAGCAACCTCTCAAACTTCAAATCAACGAATAGGAGATCTACACCTCTTGCCATAAAGAGCCTCAAATGGAGTCATCCTAATGCTAGAATGATAGTTATTACTATAAGCAAACTCAATCAAAGGCAAGTGATCATCCCAACTACCCTTGAAGTCAATTATAAAAGCTCTTAACATATCTTCTAAATTCTGAATGATACACTTGGCTTGTCCATCTGTTTGAGGATGAAAATTCGTGTTAAGTTTCACTCGGGTACCAAGACCCTTTTGAAATGACTTTTAAAACTGAGATGTAAACTGAGTACCATGATCGAAGATAATGGACAAAGGCACTCCATCAAATCTTACCATTTCCCAAATATAAAGCTTTGTGTAATCTTCCGATGAGAATGAAGTCTTAATGGGAAGAAAGTGAGCCAATTTTTTCTTTCGGTCCACAACAATCCAAATCGAATCAAACTGCTGACGGGTGCGAGGTAAGCCGGTGATTAAGTGCATATTCAAATCTTCCAACGTACATGTAGGGATAATAATATCTTGAGCCAAACCACCCAAATTTTTATGCTCAACTTTCACTTGTTGACAATTTGGATATTTAGCCATTAATTCCACAATATTCTTCTTCATCTCATTTCATCAGTAGACTTCCAACAAATCACGGTACATCTAAGTGGCTCCTGGGTAAATAGAATATCGAGAACTGTGAGCTTCTGTTAGAATCTGATTCCTCAATTCATTAATATTCGAAACACATAAACGACCTTGATATAGAAGAACACCATCTCCCCCTCCGGAGAAAGCCTCAATGACTTTTTCAGAAACCGAATTCTTCAAGTCAACTAGTACCGGATCAACATCTTGCTTAGCCTTCACATTTAATACAAAAGATGATTCCTACCCGTTATGAAATACTACACCACTTTTATCATAATCAACCAAGCGAACACCCAATCGGACCAATCTATGAACATCATGTACTAACTACTTCTTATCATCCTCAACATGAGCAATGACTCTCATCGATAGTCGACTAAGAGCATTAGCCACCACATTCACCTTACCTGGATGATAAAGGACACTCATGTTGTAATCTTTAAATAACTCAAGCCATCTTTTTTTATGAAGATTTGGATCTTTTTGAGTGAACACAAACTTCAAGATCTTGTGGTCGGTAACACATCTATGTGAACAACATATAAGTAATGACTCCAAATCTTTAAGGCAAACACTACCAATACCAATTCAAAATCATGGATAGGATAGTTCTTTTCATGAACCTTTAATTTCCTTGAAGCATAGGCTATGGCTTTCCCATGTTACATCAATACACAGCCAAGACCAATTCGTGAAGCATCACAATAAACCATCTGATCATTCTGGTAATGTTAATATAAGGGCCGCAGTGAGTCTATCCTTTAATTCTTAGAAACTCCTCTCACAAACTTCCGACCATAGGAATTTCACCTTATTTTGAGTCAATGTTATGAAAGGAGAAGCAATAGAGGAAAATCCTTCCACAGACCTTCTATAATAAACGGTTGAACCAAAGAAACTTCGTATGTCTGAAGGGGACAAAGGCCTAGGCAAATTCTTAACCACCTCGATTTTCATAGGATCGACTTGAATACCTTCACCAGAGACAATATGGACAAGGACAGCAATGGACCTCAACCAAAACTCACATTTTCTTAACTTAGCATACAACTCAAAATCCTAGAGAATTTGCAACACAATCCTCAAATGCTCAACATGCTCATTCTCACACCGTGACTAAATTTAAATATCATCAGTAAACACAATCACAAACATGTCAATATATTAATTATATACCTAATTCATAAAATTTATACACATCATCGAGGCATTAGTAAAAAAAAGACATTACCAAAAACGAAGAATGACCATACCGAGTTTTAAAAGTCATCTTCAGAATGTCACTCTCTTTCACCCTCAATTTGTGATAACCCGACCAAAGATCAATCTTAGAAAAGTAACTCACTCATTGGGGTTGATCAAACAAATAATCTATCGTTGTAATCAGATGCTTATTATTAACAGTGACTTTATTCAATTGTCTATAGTCAATGCACAATCGGAGAGAACCATCCTTCTTTTGGACAAACAATACCTGAGCAGCCCATGGAGAGATACTTGGTCTAATAAAACTCTTATTCAAAAAAATCCTTCAATTGATCCTTTAACTGCTTAAGTTTTGTCGGGGCCATACGATAAAGAGGAATAGATATAGGTTGTGTATCTGAGAGGAGGTCAATACTGAAGTCTATTTCCCTTTCGAGAGAAATACCAAGAAAGTCGTCAAGAAACACTTCTGGACACTCATTTAAAATCGAAACTGACTTAAGAGTAGGTGTTTTGGAATCTGTATCTTTAACCTGAACTAGGTGATAGTGGCAACCCTCAGAAATCATTTTCCTAACTTTTAGACAAGAAACATATTGACCCTTAGGCATAGAATTTCCCCCTTCCCATGACATCATAGGTCCATTCGGAACCTTGAATGTGACCAATCGGGTCCTACAATCTATCGAAGCATAACATGCATGAAGTTAATCCATCCCAAAAATAACATCAAAATCTAACATATCAAGCTCTACGAGTTCAATATGAATGACTCTATGAGAAACAGAAATAGGGAAATTTCTATGAACTCTCTTAGCAATAATAGAATCACCAACGACAGTAGAGACATGAAAGGGATTGAAAAGGATTTCAGGACCAACACCAAATCTCATGGCTACATAAGAAGTAACAAAGGATAATGTAGTATTCAGATCAAGCAAAGCATAGAATCAAAATGAAAGACTTTAAACATATCAGTCACAACATCTGAGGAACCCTCGTGATCCTATTGAGTCTTAAGAGCATAGAATGTGTTTTGCTTTGGAGCACTCAAACCGGAACAACTAGACTAAACTTGTATACCATCTCTTCCCTTGGTACCAAGCACTGGGCAATTTCTCATCTTGTGACCACTCTTTCCACAATTAGAGCAATCATCCATACCGGCCAAATATTTACCACCATGTTTCTTACCACACCTTGAGCAAGCGGGAATAGAAGATCCATTAACACTACCTCCTTGAAGTTTAGGGTTAGACACCCGATCTTCGTTGGATTTTGATATCGGAGCATTGGAAGAACCCTGACTGGAAAACTTTTTCTGGAGTTGAGGACACCCATGTCCATCGGACCTTGAATAAGAAAAGTCACCATCGTCGGTCGTTGCCCTATTTGACTCTATTGCCTTTCCCTTGAGCTTTTCCTCCTCAATTTTTTGGGAATGTATCAAATGAGATATATACATCTCCTTAATCAACACGATGGTACGACACTCTTTTACAACCAATTTGGAAACACCCGACACAAACTTATTCATCTTTGCCTTAGAGTTGGTAATCATAGTTGGAGCATACTTAGCCAATTGAGTGAAATTCAACGCATACTCCTTCACACTCATATTCCTTTTGTCTAAGATTAATGAACTCAATCACTTTTTCTTCTCTCGCTTCAAGAGGAAAAAATGCTCAAGAAAAGCTCCTTTGAATTTCTCCCAATCAAGATTACCCGCATCAACCATCCTCTCACTTTTCTATTGTTCAAACAAAACTTGAGTGACACCCTTGAGTTGATAAGTGGACAATTCCTCCCTCTCAGTGGTAGACAATCCCATAATTATTACTATCTTGTGCACTTCATCAATGAACTCTTAAGGATCCTCATCAATATTGGAACCATGGAAATCTAGAGGATTCATCCTAGTGAAGTCTTTTATCCTTGTCATCGTCGTACCCACTTTTGGTTTCACAGGTACAATGTTTTCTCTATTTTCTTGAGTCGCGTAGCTTGAGACAACACTTGGAAAGTGACCCGGAATTTGACATGAGTCACTTTCTCGGCCAAAGGATCAACCGGAACTTGAGGAAGCTTAGGCTCCACATTCTCACCCGCATTTCTTCTCACATAATCTCTTTGAGGGGACATATCCTGAAATGCATCGGACAAGATTCAGGAGAAAGATCTTTATAGAGATAGGATCTATGGCAGGACTTTAGAGTAATGAAAGAAGTGAGGTTTCTTAAATGCTTTGTAGCCTCTTCTTTATAAATTTGGTGTGCTTCATACTCATGAACAAGAATCTACTCAACGCTGCTTTTAAGATATCTTAGGACCTTTTTCTAAACCTTGTGCTATGAAAACCAAGTTTGTCATGATCTAAAGTACACCCTAGACATGACATGGCGTATAAAACCCCAAGAGGCCCACATAAAACACTTGACATACATATACATGATATAATAGAAAAAAGTAAAAAATCTCATATGAATAGAAAAGTTTGACATAAAAGCGTAAATACACCTAACCAAAAAGAATCTAACTAAAAAAAATACTACCATACACACTTCTTTGCATTAGTCGTGACTTCCAATAATGAAATTCTATAGAGGCACCAACGTCCATCCCCAGGCCCAACAGATGCACCTTCTGGCTTTTCTCTCTTTAAAAACATAATGCATAGAACACAATCTCCCCTCAGACATCGAATTTATGCAATAAGCGAAAAGGTATGATGTTTTACATATGACTTTCCAAGTGTATGATCTTAATTGATCAAGCCTTCTTCTAATTGTGTCATTCAAATTTCTTTTATGGGCAGAAATTCCAGGCCAGCATTGCTCCTCCTGCTAAATGCATTTAAAAATTGGAATAGGCTTTGGTGAAATTGCTCGCCACCGAACGAGTTGTAAGTTTCAAACATGTTGTTATTAGACTTAGAACATATAGGGCAGCGACACCTATAAAAAAATGGGGGAGACGAGTATAATATGTAAGTTAATTGTTATCTCAAAATCAGATAGGTTGATTCGCATGAAGAGACAAAATATATAATAATCATGTCACGGATAAAACTTTACTCTTATGGATAATCACAATGTAGAATTCCATATGCATTGTATGTTCGCTGTTCATAATTGTGGTGTCTTTCACCAAGTCAAAAAGAAACTAAATTGAACCATAAGTTTACTATTACTGTATAGTTCCACACAAACTATATGACAAAGTTAATGCAGTAAAAGTCAAATGAAGAGTTGACTCAAACATCATAACAAATGGGACAATGGTTCTACAGTGATTTCTCCACACATAAGTGATTATCATGCAGCTCCACCAAATAGCAAGATTATGTTTCTAAAACATCACAAAAGTAGATAAAGAGAAGTAATCCTAAAGCTTAAGGCATCAGAAAAATAAGGAGACTTTAAGATATGATTGAAAGTTAATTTACTTTGATGTCTCTTTTGAAAGAAATATTTATTCAAATGTATTGAAATCAAGCATACTATGCACGCATATGTTTGAAATCTTTCTAGCATAAGTTTCTTGAACTTCGAAGAGACAGGGTTGAATAAAGGTTAGATGCACATGAAAGAGAAAGAAGTTGTTAGAATGTATGCATCCACCAGTGATCATAGGACTAGGTCCAGCATAGAATAATAGTGCAGAAAATAAATATCTCAAAGTAGATCAGGCACAATGATTTTACGTGGAAACCCCCTTGCTCATAGGTGGTGAAAACCACGACTTGTACTCACAGGATTTCAACCCAAACTCAATTTCGTTCAATTGGAGCAAAGTTTAAGATTGCAAACTGTTGAAACCTAGGAATTGAAACTCTTTAATCCCTTCCCCCTTACTGTAGCAACTCTACTACAAAGGAAAACTAAGCAATAACTTTATTGCTTACTAAACCAACTAACTCTAGTTGATCTAGACTTTAAGAACCAAACAAGGCTAACTCTAGCCACCAACTCCAATATCAACAATGAGAGCTAAACAAGAAGCAACCCTGCTGCACCCAAACATCAACTAACTCTAGTTGACACTCCTAAGCAAGTCTACCCAAGAGAACATCAAAACAATGATGTAAAAAGGCTTGACTAAAACATACATGATTCTACTAACTAACCCTAGTTAATACGACTCAAACTAAAGACTTAGACAAGCAACCGATCTACTATCCTTTATAACTTAGAAGTAGATTTACAATATTAGCACATAAGACACAAAGCTCAAAATACAACAAATATGCTTCAACACTCCATCGGGTCCCTTGTTGAGTATGAGCAGTGTTCTTTATATGGCTTCTTATTTTTAAGCTTATGAATTTTCAGAAATTCAAAACTTTGTTTGACAGATCTTGAGTTTGTGTCTTGTGAGAAGAGACTATATCAAAATGGATACAAACCCCTTGGGACGACACCATTAGTTAATAGCCTGCTTCTTTAAAAAGACGTTCACTAACCACATCAGAGTTGGCAGCTTTTCGACAGCTGTCCTTTCATCTTTTTTCATGTAGCATTCTTTTCGGGACCAAGTCCTTTGTAGTGTGTTCTTTGATGCGTGAGTTATTGAAAAGACTTGCTAATTCTCTCTCTTTTTGAATGAATAATGTTGTTTGTTTATTGTTGTATATATCAATAACCAACAATAGTTTTGACCACTAAAACATACAACCTCGTCCGCCCTTCCTATTGGTGAAGTATGAGCACTTTTCACCAACCAACCTGACAAGACAGCTTTACAGTTGTACACCATTTTGAACCTGGACGAGAGCACTCTGGTAGGAATCGGATCCCTGCATTTGTGAGAATCATCAAAATACCTAGAATACAACATTTTCCCCCTTTTTATGACGACAAATAGACATACCTCACACTGAGTTTATTCATTCATTTCCCCTGTCACCAGTCCCAATACTAGAAGACTTAGTCTTTCATTGATCTTGTCCAATGTTAGATCCTGAAGTTTTTTAAATCATCAAAATTTAACATCTGCTTCAAAATAACATTTTCCCTCTTTTTGATGATGACAAACTTATTCAACTTCTTCTCCCTTTCACCAGTTCCCCTATTAGCATGACTCTTCAGGTAACTGGCATTAGTCCCCTTGTTTCATCATTCCCGAAGTTTATTAAATCATCAAAACTTCACATCAACAATGAAATAGAATTTTCCCCCTTTTTGATGATGACAAACTTGTTCAACTTCTTCCCCCCTTCCCCAGTTTCTCCTATCAGCCTGACCATGTCCTCTTCAAGTAACTAGCATTGATTCCCCCTATCGGCATGACCATGTCCTCTTCAAGTAGCTAACATTTATCTCATACCTTAACAATTTTCCCCCTTTTGACAACATAGAAAAAAGGTTAAAGAAGTAAACCAAATTGACAGAAATGCAATTCAAGAAAATTCATGGCCACTTGGGCAACACTGAGCATGAGTAAAAATGCATAAAGTAATGAGACAAGTTAGTAGAAAAAAGGCCCTTTTCATTCATAAATAAAGGATTATCAATCAAAGCATTTCAAATATTATTACGAATGAGAATCAGGACAATACCCATAGAGCTTCAATAGAAAAGGAGGAACGAGGACTGACACGGGAATTTAGGAAGAGAGAGGGGCTTACGAACAAGGGATTGAAAGAGTAAGATTAGGAGAGGATTTACCTCTGTATGGTTTCTTAGAAGCCTCTCTTGAAGTTCACATTCTTTTCTGCCTGGGATTTATGTTGAACCTTCAGGGCTGCCAGTTCTTCTCAACCTGGTCCCTATGATTATGTTTTCAGAAGTTGAGCCTTCAAACTAACTATTTTAGTATCCCTATTAGCAAGAGCAACTGTCATAGCTTCAAATCAAGCTTGAGTTTCTCATGTTCCACCAACAACATAGACATATTACTTTTGTTACTTATCTTCCTTTCAACACATTCACATTCCAAGTCAAAAGGTACCAATATCTCATGCCATATTTACCATCCTTAGCAGATATGATCTTATGCATATATTCTAGCATATTGAAAAGAATATTGGTAAACTCAAAATTACACAAGGCCTCCAAGATGAACAGATTAGTAGCCGAGGAACCATTTCATTTTTTTATCTAGGAAACAGCACCTTATTAACAAACTCAAAGAACAATTGATATTCCCTTTTAAGATGCTTCTTAGGAATACTTGTACCACTGAGATTTTGGAGTTTGTTGATTTCCTGAGTAAACTATAGTAAGACAGATCCTCCAACAATCAACTGGTCCCTTCCCTGGACATATTCAGAATGTCTCCCAAAATTTCCTCATTCAGATGAAAGGGATAGTTACCTACCTAAGTATTTAGACTCCCATAAGTAACAACCATGATGTAATAGAAATCACTCACTTCTGACTCTTACCACACATGTAAGTGACCTTCAAACAAATGGGTCCCTCCCTGAATCTCTACATCATCAAACAGACTCCTCATGCCTAATTTGGTTTTTCATTTCAAGGTTAGATACCCTCCCATTCGCAATACTTTGAGTTCTCAGGATATCAGCCTTTTCCTTTTTGGATGATGAATACTTTGAGTTCTCAGGATATCAGCCTTTTCCTTTTTGGATATCATCTTTTCCACCTTCTTTTTTTGCTTGCTGAACCTGGTCCCTCTTCACACTCAAAAATATCTTCATCGGGAAATTCTCTAGTAGGAACAAAGGGTTTAGACATTTTGAAGTGTTTTTGAGAAAGGAGAAAAGAGGGTTTTAAAATTTTCTGATTTTGGAAGGGGTTTTGAATTCTCTAGGGAGATTGAAAGAAATCGAAGTGAAAGGGTGTATCAGGTGAAGAAAAGTGTCATTTAGTATTCAAAAGATGGTAAAATGGTTAGATACGTGGATGACCGATATGTGGCAATTGCAACGATTCTCATGTATAATTCAAAATGCAATGTTAATAGTGCACGGACCGAGTCCCTCTCTGTAGTTTGATTGTAATTGCCTAGATCTATCCCGACCTCCCTTTTCCTTCAGCACTTTCTCCATATGTGTATACCAACAAAAGGTATACGAATGAATATTCTAAAACATACATAACTGAAAACCAAGGATACCTGCTCCCTTTGCATATTCATGAGAGGGTTGATTGCTTCAGGCAAGATCTATTTAGTCAAGTTTCAGCATCCCTAATCTTCAATTTGTTTATCTCGGCCAGTTTCTCTAAGAGATTCAGGCTGTTGTTTGATCCATATGAGTTGAGCATACCAAGTTGCATCTGCTACATACTCTCCCTCAGTTATTGAAAGAGCAACCGAAGCAGCATCACCATATTCTTCCAAAATAATCTCCTGATGGATAAAGTAGAACTAGGTCCCTATTTTCTTCAAATGTCTCAAGATTCTGTTAACAACCTTCAAGTGGGATTCCTTGGGACAAGCTTTGTATCTTGTACACACTCCAACACTGAACACAATGTCTGATCTACTAGCAATGAGAAATAGCAAGAATCCAATTATTCCTCTATACATTGTATCATTAACATATGGACCAAGTCTATAAGCATCCAGCTTCGAGTTGGTCTCCATAGGAGTATCAATTGTCTTAGCATCCATAATGTGGAACTTCTTCAGCAACTTGCTGAACTTTTCTTGACAAACAAAGGTACCTTTAGAAGTTTGCCTGATCTCTTTTGAACCATTGTCAAAGAGGAACTTGGACAACCTGTCAGCTGGTTAGGGAACCAAGTGTCATACTTAGCTTTTTTCAAACTTAGTTTGATCAGCTTCTTCATTCTCACCTTCAAAATATGCATTATTAGTTTGAATTGCATCACCTTTGTTAAGCAATCTACCAGACCAGGTCCCTCATCAGGTTCATCATTTGTATCAGTTTCTTTGGGATTGCTGGATTCATGAAGAGGATATTCTTCAGCAAGATCACTGTTAAGACCATCTCTCTAAATCTGCTTCTTCCATCTCCGAATCTTCTTTGTTTTTCAACTTCTCAATTCTTCTAGACTCATCAAAAATCACATGAACACCTTTTTCAATGCACACAAATTTTTTTTAAAATTTTTTTACACCAGATGAGCCTTGTTGGAGGAAGAATATCTCAAAAATACTCTTTCATCATTATTGGGATCAAACTTCCCAATATCATCCCTCCCATTGTTTAGAACAAATCATTTACAACCAAAAGCCTTTAGATAACTCAATTTAGGCTTTCTATTGTTGAGCAGTACATAAGGAGTTTTGTTGAGGATTTACCTGATCAAACACATGTTGGTAAAATAGAAACATAGTCCAAGTGAACCTTGAGAAGTCATCCACGATCTCAAAAATATACTTCCTTCCTTCTATGCTCTAAATCTTCACTAGACCATGCAGATACATATGGAGCAGCTCAAGAGGTCTAATTATATTCACTTGCTTCTTCTATTTGAATGATGAGTTGGTTTGCTTCCCCTTAGTACGAGTATCACAAACTTTTTCATTTGCAAATTTTATCTCTGGAAGACTATGAACTAGGTCCCTTTAAACAAATTTGTTCGGTGGAGAAGCACTCGCATGACCAAGTCTCATATGTCATAGATCAGTATTCTCACCTTGAGCACTAAGGAAAGTGAGAATGTTACTACGAACAGTGCTTAGAGCAACAATAAACATGTTCTTGCATCTCTTTTATGTCAAAATCACCATCTGAGAGATCAAGTTGTGACCACACATTTATATGATAAGAAATTAACTGTATTTCATTAATCACAAATAAAGATTGTACTTCAACCATTGATTTAGTACACAACTTCAATAAAGTGTTCTACGGACTTTCAAGTCCTGCCTACACCAAGAATGTACACATTCTTGCCATTGCCAAAAGAGACACAGCCACCTTTAAGTGCCTTGAGATAGAGGAAGTTTTTAGTTTATCCATTCATGTGCTTTGAGCATCCACTATTCATGAACCAACATTGACTGATGTTACCTCCTCTTACTTGCACAACAAATCACTTGTTAGCCTTGGGAACCATTTGAGATGAGTTCCCAATAAGCAGATAACGGAGTGATAAGAAAATCGTTTGTCCAGTAAGGCAGACTGGTTTTCTTCCACTCAGGACCAAAAGCAAGACCAGGTCCCTTCTTCTGTATATTCCTCTGTTTGGAGTAGTTTGAACAACTTCCTTCATGTTTTTTTCCAGACAGGACAATCTTTCTTAAGATGTTCATTTCGACCACAATACACACATAGCAAATTATCAGCAACAAAAACATATTTGTTGTGAGGATAGTATGGGAGATCTATCTTCCCACAACCCATCCCTCTTCTACTATTGTTACCCTGACTTATTAAATTTGTAAGAATAATAGAAGAAGTGTTCCATTTGAGGGATATGTTTGGTTCCTCTTTTACATAAACTAGGTCCCTCTCCAAAACAAGATTTCATTCTAGAGTCAATTTCATCTTCATTTCAGCAGTGTGCAGCTTATTTTCAAGCTCCAGCTGCAAGCTGTTGGCCTCGTTTTTTCCTTTAGAAACCATAGTAGTCACCTTATTTATCTTTTCCTTCAGTTCTAGATTTTCAACTTCTAGAACAACCATTTGTTTTTCAATATCAAATATTTGGGTAACTAGAGAAATTTTTCCACCTTGAGAGATGGCTGGGCTATTGTTCACGAGATCATTCTGAGTCGTTAGCTCACTGATCAAATCAATTAGTACAACAGCTAGCTTTCTCAATTTACTAATGGAAAAGGTATTCAAGTTTTGCTTGAAATATGATAAGGTTACAACTTCATTAGCATCTTCATCACCTAACTTTGCCATGAAAGCATCATCAATGTGTTCAAAATCATCTAAATCGCTTAAGATATTTTCCCAGACATTGAGATCTTTCTTCACCGCATGATCAATAGTTTCTCTTCTGCTTGACTTGCCAGCAACGTGGTCCCTTCTTTTGCCCTTGTCTCTCAAAATGAGGCCATCCTTTCTTCTATGCATCTTATGAACTTGAAGATATTCAAATAGTGCATCAAGTGTCACTACTTCAGGGTCCCCTGTCTCATCATCAATCACAAATTCATTTATCCAAGATCTGGGAAGAATTTCCAGTATCTTAGAGACTTGCTTGCACGCAGGGATAGGTTCTTCCAGGAACATAAGCTCATTTGTAATGGTGGAGAATCTAGTACGCATTTCATGAATAGATTCACCTTCTTTTATGGTGAAACTTTCAAATTGAGTAGTGAAGAGATCTAACTTAGATTTCTTTGTTTCCTCAGTACCCTCGTACATTGTTCTCAACCGATCTCGGGTTTCCTTGGCTGATTCACAAGACGAAATCAGATCATATTCATTTACTCCAATGCCACACATCGATAGCTTCTTGTCTTTGTGATTTTTCTCAACTTTTATTTTGTCGAAGTCATTATATTGCTAACAAATTTTGGGAACGACTCTTGTGACATATCAATCTTTACTTCCATAGTTGGCACATAAGGACCTTCACAAATAACATACCATGAATGAATATCCTCAGCCATGAGATAGTCACTCATTCGAATATTCCACCATCTATACAACTGACCATCAAAAAGAGGTGGCCTTGTAGGAGACTGACTTTTTTGCAAGTTCAGTGGAGTCACTATTCTTCGTAGGAATCTCCCTCTTGGTGTTAACCATATAGAGAACTCAGGTTGTGATACCAATTGTTAGAATGTATCCGATCACCAGAGATCACAAAACCAGGTCCCTAGACTAAATAATAGTGCAGAAAATAAATAGCTCAAAGTAGATCAGGCACAATGATTTTACGTGAAAACCCCCTTGCTCAAAGGCGGTGAAAAGCACGACCTGTACTCACAGAATTTCAATCCAAACTCCATTTCATTCAAACGGAGCAAAGTTTCAGATTACAAACTCTTGCAACCTAGGAATTCAAACTCTTTAATCCCTTCCCCATTACTGTAGCAACTCTACTACAAAGGAAAACTAAGCAATAATTATATTGCCCACTAAACCAAATAACTCTAGTTGATCTAGACTCTAAGAACCCAACAAGGCTAACTCTAGCCACCAACTCCCATCTCAACAATGAGAGATAAACAAGGAGCAACTTTGCAGCACCCAAACATCAACTAACTCTAGTTGACACTCCTAGGCAACTCTACCCAAGAGAACATCAAAACAATGATGTAAAAAGGCTTGACAAGAACATAGATGATTCGACTAACTAACTCTAGCTAATGCGACTCAAACTAAAGACTTAGACAAGCAACCGATCTACTATCCTTTATAACATCGGAGTAGATTTACAGTATAAGCACATAAGACATAAAGCTCAAAATACAACAAAGACGCTTCAGCACTCCATCGGGTCCCTTGTTGAGTATGATCAGTGTTCTTCAGATGGCTTCTTCTTTTTGAGCTTATGAATTTTCAGAAGTTCAAAACTTTGTTTGAAATCTTAAGTGTGTGTCTTGTGAGAAGAGACTATATCAAAATGGACACAAACCTCTTGGGACAACACCATTGGCTAAGAGCCTGCTTCTCTAAAAAGACGTGCACCAACCACATCAGAGTTGGCAGCTTTTTGACAGCTGCCTTTTCATCTTATTCATGTACGTAGTCTTTTCGGAACTAGGTCTCCTGTAGTGTGTTCTTTGATGCGTGAGTTCTTGAAAAGAATTCCTAGCTCTCTCTCTTTTTGAATGAATAATGTTGTTTGTTTATTGTTGTATATATCAATCACCAATAAGAGTTTTGTCCACTGAAACAAACAACCTCGTCCGTCCTTCCTATTGGTGAAGTACGCTGCACTTTTCACCAACCAACCTGACAAGACAGCTTTACAACTATACACCACTTTGAACCTAGACGAGAGCACTCTGCCAAGGACTGGGTTCCTGCATTTGTGAGGATCATCAAAACACCTAGAATACAATATTTTCCCCTTTTTTATAACAATAAAAAAACATTCCTCACATTGAGTTTATTCATTCATTTCCCCTGTCATCAGTCCCAATCCAGAAGACTGGGTCTTTCATGGATCTGGTCCCATGTTAGATCTTGAAATTTGTTAAATTATCAAAACTTAATATCAACTTCAAAATAACAGAAGTTGTTGAGATTAAATAAAAAATTATGATGGCTTAGTGAAAAATCAAAGAATATTAATTAGTGACCTGAAGACAAGTGATTTTGCTTTATTATGATCAAGGTTTTCTACCAGCTCAACTTTATATACAATTTACCTCTATATACACACTTACATTACTGCCTCTAAAGATACACACCTCATTAAAGTTTTGATACTATGTGATTTAATAGTCCAACTGATTGAAATATTACACCTTACAATCCATCTCTGTTTAACTTAGTTTGCATTTAAAACTGATACATAGTCCATTTAAATTATTCACTTTTACAACAAAAAAAAAAGAAGAAATAGATGGTTACATGATCCTTTTGGAACAAACCATACCTGAAACTGTTGCTGGAAAAATAATATGTACATGGACTGTAATTTGTCCCAAGGAGTTCTAGAAGCCACAACCATTTCCATCTCATTTTATCCCCTACATAGCGTGCAAATATCCTTAGTTTTCCACTTCTCGTCGGTTACAACATATGACATTCTCAACATAGGTAACACTCGATCCATTTATATTGTAAATTATTTTGTATTTTCCATTAAATTTGAAAAATGGCTAATAGCACTAGGTTCTTGGCGTTACAAAATAGTTTGTATCGTGTGCTTTCTGTTTTCTTATGACTTGTACTAATACAAAATACACCTGGAATTAACATTGATAATCACTTTCCCCTCTATTCTTCTAAGCATCCAGATTCAGCACACATGACGACTGAAACTAAACTATCAAAATAAAGTGTGTCGATTAACAAGATACCAAAACAATCTGTTGATTGAATTATGAGAATTATAGTTATTCAAAGGGGTTACGTAATATCATACAAGAATTCAATGCATGAAGATGATAATATTAATTGACGAAGACGTAATATCATTAACATGCTTACTTATTGTTCATATTTACATTACTAATGACATCACCCATTGGATAAATGAATACTACGGGACAAAGATTCAACCAACACTCACTTTAACAAGTATATCCAAACATGGAAGGACTTGTTGAAGCCAAATAAGAGTTATTACATTGCTAATGGTCAATTAGATCGGGTCAACCTCAACTACTCTTTGGTGTCCAAAGAAGTTGAATTGTCTTTTACAGACCACACAATGACCATGACATTACACCTCACAAATTCATTGATGGCTTTGTATCTTTGAAACTCCTAGAGAAATTGCAAAATGACACCATATTTGGTAAATCTCCAAATGAATAATTGACTATTTACATTCTCAAATACATAAGACCTTTCACTAATTTACATGACATCTATTCAGACTTGATTTGCGTGTTGATCATGGTGAATCCCGTCATTGAAAAAGGCGATACTAAAAGACAAAAAATTATTGTTACAAATGAGCTATAAGTTGAAATTATGAATTTTTCATTGTTTATAGAGATATATGGTGATATATTTAATTACAATGTTCTTGTAACTGAAAATCTAGCATGGACCATATAACTGTCACTCTAGGGGGAGTTTTTTTTGCAGTAAATGACAATTCTTGAAAGATGATCAATCGATTCAAGGCTTATGTGACGTTAAAGTCTCAAACTACAAAAATATCAGACAACCTTGATCATACACAACTTTCACGGGGATGTTAGCCAATGAAGAACAAGTTAAGCACGTTTAAATAAAACTAAGCTACTACATACTTCGAGAAAATACGAGACATCTAAGTCATACAAGTAAAGAGATCTATTCATTTTTAAGAAAAAGAAAAAACGGGGATTGGATTGATGATAAAAGAAAGCATTCACTCCTCTTTTCTATCTTGCATCTATAGTATTTTTGCCTTGGTGGATTTCTTTCTCAGTTAATAAATGTCTGGAATCTTGGGTTACTAATTGGTGGAATATTGGGCAATCCCAAATTGTCTTGAATAATATTCAAGAAAAGAGTCTTCTAGAAAAAATCAGAGAATTAGAGGAACTCCTCTTCTTGGACGAAATGATCAAGGAATACTCGGAAACACATCTCGAAGAGTTTGGGATAGGAATCCATAAAGAAACGATCCAATTAATCACGATACAAAATGAGAATCGTATCATGGGGATGGCGAAAGGAGAGCCCCAATTGGTAGAAAAAAACCCACAACCCCTTGTGGTTATCCTGCACTTGGAAGAAGAAGTAGAAACCAAACAAATTAGTTCTACGTACAAACTTATAATTACTTACCTAATATGGAGAAGATATCTAAGAATACAACTTTGAGACAACTACGAGTGATATAATTTTATACAATGACGCGTACTGAGTCTGAAATCAACACATTACCAAATGGTAGGCTAACTCATTTACATGCTAAGTAATATAAAGTAGTCCAGAGCAAATAAGTAAAGATTCGTAACATGACAAGCATAATTGAGTTGTAAAGTAAATGTCTATTCGAGTGATTACTTGTTCTGCCCTCTACTTATTCTAAAATAATTGGTACTACCTAAATATCATTCATAGTCGATAGCTGCAAAATCAATTGCAACAAGACCAATTATGGTCGAATGTTGTCACCTTTGTAAATAGTGTACATCCATGAAAGTTCATCTTTCAACTCAAAGTTCACCGCATATATCAACACCTCCTTCTACTATAATTTTCAATGCAATATCTATTTTTTCAAATATAAATGCAAGGTCAAACAATTCCAAATGTTGGATTGTATCTACCATAATGTGTTCTCGCATGACCAACTATATAGCACTTCTAAGAATGGTCACGACGAAAGTATTGGTTTATGACAGAACAATCACATCAAAAGACAGGGACGACATACACAAGAAATATTGGCGTATTAGGTGAGATACAATTGATAACATTTTGAAAGTAATGAACCTGCAGAAAACATAAACATTACGTGAAGCTAATGAAACTTTCATTAATTTTATCCATAGGTTCAGCTAATAAAACTTTCATTAGTTTTACTCATAGGTTCAATTGGATAAGAGACGAGATGACCATCACCATGCAAATTTCAAACAAGACATGTAAACTTAGTAAATAATAAGTATGATACAAATGACTTCGTCCTATTGAAAGGTAACCTCTATTTTATGACTAGTCATAAGTAAAGTTTCAAGAAAATGATCTTAAATATAGGAATCCAAAGACCTTTTTTTATATATATTTATAATCTCATCCAAAAATTTAAACAAAACGAACTAAATAAAATAATCAAAATAACTAAAAATGTATTGACCAAGCACAAAAAAGAATTTGCCCAAATTTTAGATGTAAAAATCCGGTGATATATGTCATCAATGTATAGATCAATCTTCACCAATAGTGTAGAACTTAGAATTGATGGAAAGACCTCTTTTGTATATTTAAAATCTCATTCAAAGAAAATAAACGTTGAGTAAGCACAAAAAGGACCCGACCCAAATACTAAATCTAAAAATCTAACATTGTACTGATCAGTCATCTCCAATAGTCTATAACTCTGATGAAATGTTGTTGGAGGTATATCAGCAATACCTCAACTTGCTCCACAAGTTTTGGCTATTAAATTTTGATTTCCAACATCGCCTCATCATGCTGTCTTTCATTCTATTATTGTTTTTTTTTCTAATTGAATTGGAATTGAGTGCACAACCAAAATTTCTCCAGCAATTTTCACGCATCTCTAATGACGATGATCAAAACATTCTTCCATTTTTAGACTTTAGAGAAATGAATGGCTGGCTGGCTAACTGTGAAATAAACTTTATAACGATAACTTTGCTGAACCAAGGATACAATGACCCACAATTGGGTGCTAACTACTTGGAAGAACGGAATCACAAATCAAAACACATGTACACATGCTACGTCAAAGAAAACTTTATCCAAGGAATGGGGTGAGGTGAATGAGACAATCTACTCCAATGTCTTCAGAAGCCTAAACAGACCAGCAGCCTCTCTAATCCTTGAGAACTCGATGCAAAATGCTTGTACTTCAATGAACAGATCTTGGACTGCAACAAACAACACACAAATTAAGTGCTCAACCAAACATTAAGAAGGAATCTGATGGACCAGAATTCAGTGAGAGAAGCAAACATTAACCCAAGCATAAAGGTATCGTTTGGTTTCAAGACAAGTTATGATGGGATAATTTCATAGTATATGTTTGGTTTGTTGTATTAAAAATAATATGCATTGCATAATTTCTAAGAATAAGTTGTTTCTTTACAAAAATACCCTCCATAAATGTAAAAGATGTGAAAAGTGATGTACAAAAAGGATTTGAGGGGGTATTTGTCATTTTAACTATTTTATCCCAGGCCTAATTATTAGTCCTGGGATAAGTTATCCGAGTACCAATTATTAATCCTGGAATAACTTGCTCTGGGATAAAATAGTTAAAATGATAAATATACCCCTTCAAACCCTTTCTGTACATCACTTTTCACATCCTTTACACTTATGGAGGATATAATTGTAAACAAACAACTTATCCCAATACTAATTATTAATCCTGGGATAAGTTATCCGAAGCTTTGTAACCAACCAAGGTATTAAGGGGTACTAAAAATTTATCCCAGGATTATATCTTTATCCATCACACTACACGTGTCCTAAAGGCTGGTTTGATGCAACTAGCCTCTCACAATTATTATCCCAGTCATCCTCTGTGCAACCCCATAGATAGATTGGCTCTCACGCCCCAGAGTTGAGTTCTCAAACTACTCAATATAAACTGTATGCAATATATGTAGTTTTTCTATCTATTTATTATATCACTAAAGTAATGATAATAGACACTTACCATTAATGATCTTATTCCGGATCAAGCTCTGTAGGAAAACACAGACCAGTCTTACTAGTCTGTTTTGCATATATCTATCCTGAAATTTTGGAAAAGAATGATGTAATCACACAAACCATGAGAATATCATCATAGATTCTAGGAACACTAATTATGCTAGTAAAAGGAAATCAATGTGTGTATGTCACGGGTCCTCTCCTTCCTACATTAGAAGAAATATATGTAGGTAAACTGAAATCTGAACAGAGGCAATGAGATCATGTCTGTCTCTTCCCCTCTTACATCTCCCATGTATACAACACTAGAGCCACTGCCACCAACTAATATATGACAGAGAAGAATAGAGTAAAACAGATTCACATCCCTTTTGCTATGATATTAAACATCAGTTCACTGACTTCACCTCTTCACCAGCTATAACAAAAATAACTACATGATCGAAACAGAATGAGACACAAAGGTCATTACAATCTTCAGAAGCAGGATAGTTGCAGTCAAAGCTTACACTGTTTACCCACATTGGCAGTAGTTCACTCCTTAAACATGTTTTATGATAAAGAAAGTCTGCAAAGAACCTATAGAAATACCAAGTTTTGTCTACTAAAACACCAATCTGAAATTGATATGCACAATATGGTTGAGAAACTAACTCAAGAATAGCATGGTGACCCAAGTAACTCATGGTCAGTGAAGAGTTTGATTGAATCACACTCTAAATGACCTAACAATTGCCAGTCAAATAAATTAAGTGAAGGTTCAATTAATAAGGAAGAAGTTAAGCAGATAGAGGACCTTGATGTTCTCGCAGGAAGATATACAATTGGTGATGTACATATGTATGAATTCAGTTGGCAATTCAACTGCTTGAGTGAGCCTGTTAACAACTTCCATAGAATGAAGACTCATCTCCATATTAACAAGAACTGTAAAATATCTGCAACCACAAATAAACTGCAGAATCTCAGAACATGTGAAGTTTGGTGCTCGCACATCCAAACAAAATACAGAATGCTAGCTCTGCAACTTCCAACAAAAAGTTCAAATAAACCACCCAATTGACACTTATAATATATGAACTAGTATATGGGGCTCTGAAATCGTGATCAAAAGGGTATCAGGTATGCAAATCAATGAACAAGGGAACAAGGAACAAAGGCATACTCTGCAATCTCTGGTGAATTGACCAGTTTAACCAGAACTTCAACTGCAATAACAGGATTGTTCTCCACAAGTTCCTGAAAAATATACATAATTCTTCTGAATCAAGCACAGCCACTAGTTATTAGTCACTCACAATACATTTAAGGTTGCAGAGTTCATACTGGCAGTTTCCTTGGTGTCAACCCACAATGGTAGACAAGTTTTGGATCATTCGCCAACTCCAATAGTACTTGCTGGTCAAGAGAACAAGAAACAATTTCAAAAAATGCCTAATGGATGCAATACAAGTCTCAACAAATGTGCATGAAAAAGAATTCTGCACCTAATGAGCTTTTTCACAATCATTACTCTCTTGATAGTCATAACAAAACAAAGAACTTTCTATGCTAAACCAAAACTTCCCATAAAGAATTATTTTGAACAAGGAATGAACAACTCCCATGTAACGAAAAGATCTGAAAGAATACTATCTGACCAGCTGGGTGCAGAGCTTCTTCATTCTATCAAGAAAATTGATTCAAGCAGTGAGCGACTACCAAACAACAACAGCAAATCTATGGCAAAGTGCATCCAGTTTCTAACCAAACATGGTAACCTAGGGCTAGAATAAGGCAACATGAAAAGTGATCAAGTTGAGCCTAGATTTCAGTCGGAGAGCATAAAGGAAAACCTTTCATTGTTGGTAACAAATTCAACAATATCACTGAGGAGATATCACATGCGGTTATATGATAATATTGAGTTATATCATTGTCCCATGTGGTATATAGGACTTCCAAAGTACTTTAAAAGTTTTTGGTTGGTGGCTCAAATTCTTCCGCACGATATCAAAGAAGACAATTGGTAAGCTCATTCTCACTCATAAGTTCATCATGTACTGTCAACAATTACACCTCAACTGCAAACAAAATGGGGTCAGCAACATGAATCCTCACCAACAATGTTGCTCCATTTAAGTTCATCTTAGGCTAATATCATACAAAGAAAAAATAAATGACAATGTCACTCCCCGAAAAAAGTTAAACGAGTGAGAGGATGTTAAGCCATATGGTTGTTCCACATGGAATTTATAAGATTTTCCAGGAGTTAATAAAGGTTTTAGGCTTATTCCACAAATTGTCTTAAAAGTTTTAGTTGCATGCTTAAATTCGTTCACAAGTACAAATAAGTGGCAAGGAGGAGAAACTTCATTAGCTACAAAGTTAGTAGAAGATTGATCCCTTTTTTTGCTGACCGAGAAATCCGTCTGGAGCAGACATTTTGAGTCAACAACCTTCAAAACTCGGGGATGTTGAGTATGCCCCCTACACTTCTCCACTAATATACCATAGTTCACCTAGGGGCCAATTGGTAGAGGATTATTAATCCTATTCTAACATACTTTATCTAGCGTAAGAAGGAACTTAAAACTTATCCAGAAAATAGACTTCCTCTATTATTTTCAAGACTATATTAAAAAATGTCACAAACACCACACCCACACCTTCATCTTCCTTTCCTTTCTTTTACAATGGCCAACACCACCCACCATCATCTATATTCCCCTTTATCCAAACCTTTTTTAGATCTAACGGATAGATTTCTTCAAAGCTCAAGTTGCTTCATCTTCCCTTCTTCGCAATGTCATCCACTGCTCTCGTTCTTTTTGTATTTTTGATGAAGTGATTTCAATAGAAAAAAGCATCAAGAAGATTGAGTTGTGATAAGATATGTCATTGAATGTTACCTTAATCAAAAAAAAAAAAAGATATGTCATTGAAGCTTACAAAAAGTTCTTGGCTTTTATACAACAAAAGCTGACTATGCCCAAAGGAGCTAATAAGTCCAGAAACTGATCTGGACTATTAACTGAGTACAATCTAGACCATCAAAATAAACTAGCAATACATTTAACCTTTAAAGAGCCACAAGATATGTCATTGAAGCTTACAAAAAAGTTCTTTGCTTAATTAAAAAAAAAAAAAAAAAGGATATGTCATTGAAGCTTTCAAAAATGTTCTTCGCTTTTATACAACAAAATCTGACTATGCCCAAAGCTAGGGAGCTAATAAGTCCAGAAACTGAATCTGGACTATTAACTGAGTACAATCTAGACCATCAAAATAAACTAGCACTACATTTAACCTTTAAAGAGCCACAAGATATGTCATTGAAGCTTACAAAAAAGTTCTTGGCTGAATCAAAAAAAAAAAAAAAAGGATATGTCATTGAAGCTTTCAAAAAAGTAAAGCTTATCAAGACTATGCCACCCAAAGCTAGGGAGCTAATAAGTCCAGAAACTGACCAAGACTATTAACTGAGTACAATCTAGACCATCAAAATAAACTAGCAATACATTTAGCCTTTAAAGAGCCACAAGAGTAGAGACACCATCAAAACGTCTCCTGTTCCTTTAATGTTCAAATACTCCAAACGAAATGCAAGTCGGTATCATTCTCCAGATAGTCTTGATGGATTTATCAACTCCACAAACACCAGCACATATATGCTTCCCTAACTGATCGAGTGGCCTATTTTGAGGCCAAAAATGCACATGAGCATGCACCTAATACCAGAGGCAACTTCACAATGTAGAAAAAAAGATGGCCAGGATTTTCAGTTTCCCTTTGACATATGTAACAACTATTGGGTGGCTAAAACTGCTCTCTTCTAGTACACTCTCATCAAAAAAGTCGCTACAATTTATCTTTTTCCAATTCGCAAATGTATTTGAAGCATTGCATCCAAAATATTGTATTGGAATCAATGATGACTCATTCATACTGGACATCAGTTCCCAAAACGAAGTTGCATGCCATTAGGCATGATCCAAATCCCTAACTCACAACATCAAGATCTGACCCAAACAAGGCAGTAAGTCGGTTCGTTCAGTCGGTGACTTTGCCTTTAGTCAAGTTCAACTAGAGAACAAAAACAGTTAGCTTTGGTGGAGAACTGAGGCAATAAAATGACATCACAAGGAAATGAGAGTTCGGCGAGCAACAATCAACCAATTGGTGATGACTCAACAGGGGGGAGGAGGGAAGAAGCTGGGAAAGACAGTTTGCCTTTTTTTCTTTCATTCTGTCTTTTCCTCATCATTTCTATTTTATTCTGATTTTCATGTTATTTTTATGAAGTAAGATGGTTTCATTAAAAAGGCATGAAGAAGATGCAATAAGTATAAAAGATCTGTAGTAGTTAGCTTCGCTACGTAAGTGAACTATATTAAGACCAAAGAGCTAATGAAGTCCAAAAAGATCACCAGTACTATTTACAAGGGTTATGATGTTCCAACAAAAGATGCTAACTAAACATCTAGCTTTCAAGGAGTATGTAGGAGTTGAGATTCCATTAAAACATCAGTGATTCCTCAGTCTGAGAACACCAAAAAAAAGTTGATGAGATCATTTTCCAGATCCTTTTGATGGCCTTATCAACTCTCCAGAAACACTAGCACTCTGAAGCTTCTTTGATAGTTTTGGCATAATCCAACTCGGTCCAAAAGCTGAATGGAAAATGCTCCAAAGGTTTGTTGCAACTGTGCAGTGAAGGAAAAGGTAACTAATGCTCTCGGAGCTATACAGGCAAGTGAAACATCTGTTCAAAGCTGAAAGTTTCTACTACCAAGGTTATCTTGTGTCAAACATGCACAATCTCATGCTATCCAGGTAAAGTAATTATCTTGATAGGTAATCTAGTCCCCGCACACATGCTTCCGAGGCCATCCTCTACCCATTCTATGCATAAATGTGGTTTTAGGCTACTCTGATTGTGATCTTGCCCTATCTAGTTATAGTTCTTCTAGGTTGCAACCTTCAAGAGAAGCGAGGGTTAGTAAATCACCGATTTCTCAATCTTGCAAATTCCCCCTGAAGGGAGATTTTCCAAGTAATGCCGCCTTCCCAGTTTTGAGCAATAGTGAAGTCTAGATTGCAGGAAATGTATCCATCTGTAAGGAGTTCCCAAGCCAACAATCCTCCCAGAATTTACCATGGGAGCCATTCCAAACTTTATAAGTATTTCTGAAAAGATTCACTTCCAATGCTTGCTAATAATTTTCCAAGGACAAACACCATGATGGATTGTGATTTTTTTTAACACCAGTGATTGTGAACTCCATATTTAGCATTGATGACTTCCTTGCAAAAGCCAGGCTTCTCCCGCTGGTATCTCCATAACCATTTTATAAGCATGCTATTATGGTGGGACTTCAAATCACTAATACCCAATCCACCTTGAGAATTTAGTCAAGTGACTTTGGACCAATTTACCAAGTGAAATTTGTAACATCAGATCATTTTTCCAAGTGAAATTTGTGACAATGTTTCCTACCCGACAAACTGTTTTCCTATATCTGTCCAGCTACTTAAGAACTGAATTTAGAATGGTAAATAATGACGTGTAATAGGTTGATATGATGTCTAGCACACTATAACAAAATTCTGATTATAATATTTTTTTTAGTTGCAACAATCATAGCGAGCACTTCATAAGAGTGATTAACACTAACTTTGGCCACATCAAAATCATCACGACCACATAAGCATGGCTAAGCATCAGAGAGGTTTATTAAGTCATTCTGTCAGGTAAAGATACTTAAATAGGAAAACCAGGAACTCAGGAGCTGGTTTTAAAATCGGGACAATTGCAGATGTTAATTTAAGCATTAAGACGAATTAATTTAGGGGTATGGGTCCCGCAAGTATATGATATTGAAACAGTGTATGTTGATGGTCAGGTGCCTCTCAATTTACAATTAAACTGAACGAGCATGGATAAAACTATTCATGTTGTGTTACATTCCAGAGAAAATACTATAGGCGACCAGCAGCGAGAACAGTTGACAGTGGAAATGGACAAAGCAACTAGGTTCAGAACCATCTTTGATGGACTCGTTCGAGTGATTATGAGAATTCTGTAAGTTGTTAGCTCGAAGTTAGACGAGGTGCACAAAATCTGGCCCGGACACCATGGTCATCGGGAAAAAAATTGACGAGCTGGATACACTTTCTCTCTAGGCAGAGACCAACACAACAATGAACATAAAAACATAGACTAGCCAGAAAATTGCCATTCCTCCTCAAGCCAATGTTATACATCTTTGAATTGATGATAAAAGAGTCATTGGAGATGAATTGCATGTTAATACAATTGCTGCAGACAAGGAGATAGCACACACATTTGGTAAGTTCCTAAAATTCAAATAGCCATTTAAGTGACAAGTATATACATGGAAGACAAGAAAATGTCAAGGACTCAGCAAAGGCATTGAGGACACAGGGACATGGTCCACAAGAATAATAGGCCTAAGGCAACCACACATGAAAGCTGGTCTAAGAAAGTGACTAAATATAAAGTGAAGTTGGAGAATTTCAGTTATAGGACCTTATACAAAATGAACCTCAACTCACCAAATATAAACTTATTCAGCTTTGTAGCAATTGAAGTTTTGGTCATCTCTTACAAAGAGGCTAAAATCTCAAATTGACCTACTTAAACGAGAGGAGAGCCAAATAGCGAAATTGATTTGGTACCACGGGCAAAACAAATTCAAGGGACCACTGCTCTTTAAATGGGGAGCTAAGCCTAAGAAACGAAGAATTGCTTAGAGGAAGTTCTCATTGAGATATGCAAAAGGTCCATTACTGGCATGGTCAGAGGACAAGGTCAACCACGTGTTTCAGACACACACACCTAATGGAGATGGAGACATCATGTTGACTTTGAAAATCATATATTAAGCCAGCATCTGGATGCTAACTTTGAAGGCTTTTGAGGATGGTATTGGTTAGTGTCACACATTTTGGTAATGGTCAGCGTCCCACGTTGGTTGAAGGAATGAATTGTTGTTTCCTTTTATGGTATTGGGTGACAATCCGCAGGAATCAACAGAAAAGGCAAATCCCCGCCTAATCAGTGGAACATTGTTCACCGGGATAGAAGGCCGGTCCCAACCAGTCTACAAAATGGGGTAGTGTTCAGCCTTGGTGCCCTCACCTCACGAGCTATACTTTTGAGGTTGAGTTATGCCTAGATCCTTTTTCCAAATAGAGGACAAAGCACGAAATTCTTTATTATAAGATTAATAAGTGTCACCAAGAGGCCAAAGGCATCCAGGTTATGGTGGGATATCTTTAGATGGTTTTGGCGTTTCTTGGATAATAATGCCAAGATGTGAGAAGGAGGTGATGTTCTGTTGGAAGAATGGCACTGGGAGAAGAAGGCATAAAGCTATTTAACTATCCTAACTCAGTGTTGTGGAGAAAAAGAAGCGGGAAAAAAGTGACAAGGGTGTGCTTCACCGAAGCGAGAAGTGTGAAGCGAAGCGCACTCTTTTTTCAACTAAAGCGCTATTTAGTACAAAAACAAAAAATATCAAATATGCAATATAAATAACCAAGAACTCAATAGAAATAACATATTTGGCAAATTTTTCAATTCTTACATTAAAAAGTAAATATAATTTACTTCCCAAAAAAAAAAGGGAACAAGGAAAACAGAGACAGAACAGTAAAAAAAATTATAAAGTAGAGGGAAAATTGCAGAATATGGACAAAAACAAAGCATAGCAGAGAAAGCAATACAAAGCAGAGAAAAAAATTGCAAAACTGAAAGAAAAAAAAATAGAGAAGATTATATTGCAAAACAGGGAAAACTGCAGACTGCAAATTGAAAAAAAAACTGTAGCCAGAGAAAAGAAGAAGATATGAACTGAACTTGCAGTCGCTTGAAAGAGTGTCACAACAAGATAAGTGAAATAGAGGGACATGTTTGGAAAGAAGGCGCGAAGTGTTTTTACGAAATAAAAAATAACCTAGTTACTGTCAACCTAGATTAAGCAGAAAAGCGAGCTTTTTCTCGCTTTTACTGAAGTCTCACTTCTCGCTTCTCGCTTCTGGGACTGAAGCGCTCGCTTTTTTACCATAGCTTTGCTTCACTGCAAAAAAGTGATACAGCTTCGCTTTGCTTTGCTTCTCGATTTAAGCGACGAAGCGCGCGCTTTTAATAACACTGTCCTAAGTAGTTCCATGTGTTCCTTTGAAGCTTCAACAAAATACTGAAACCAACCACTTTAGGACTTTTTAAGGCTAGTTTTAACTCACCTCATTAAATTCTGACCGCGCTCAACCCAATCATACCAAGTTTCTGCACCATAATTAACCTAGTAATATCGTAAGACTTTATCCAGTATTAAAGGACTGATGCTCTAATGAGGAACTTCTACTGAAAGGGTAATGAAGACAAGAAGAAGATTCATCTAGTCAAGTGGGAGGAGCTCACAATGAGCAAGAAAGAAGGAGGTGTGAGCATTAGAGACGTGAAGATGAAGAACAAAAGTTTGATGATGAAATGGTTATGGAAACTGGCAACAACCGACAATTTGCTATGGAAGGAGGTCATCATTACCCAGTATAAAATGGAGAATAAATGGACAACAAATGTTGTGAACACACGATACGGTTGTAGTGTTTGGAGATCCATCAGGAACTTTTAGCCACTAGTTTTAACCAATCTAGTTTAAAGTTGGAAATGGCCTGAAGAATTCATTTTGGAATAATAAATGGATTGGACATGAACCCTTGAAACAGCTCTGCCCAGATCTTTACACCTTATGCCAACAAAAACAAGATACTGTGGTTGACATGTGAACAAGACAAGGATTGAACCTACACCTTAGAGGACATTTGAATAGGGAAATGGAAAGAATAGTAGCTACACCTTAGAGGACATTTGAATTGGAAAATAGAAAGAATAGTAGCCTTCTATACCACAGTTGCACAATTCAACAACTTATCAACAAAGGGGCATTCAGTGTCAATTCTGCATATAAGGATCTAAACTTCTCAAACAATCAGGAGGAAGGGTGGCCATGGAAGATGATATGAAGAGTGAAAGTGTCTCACAATGTGAACTACTTTCCTTTATTTCTGGCTAAGAAAATAGCATTGACACATGAAAAAAAAGAGCTTCCAACAAAAAAGGAGTTATTGTTGGAACAGAGATGGTAATGCAACAAAAAAGGAGGAAAGATGGAAGATTGTCCCAGCATGTATCAAGTGGTCAATATGGAGGGAAAGAAATGAGAGATGATTTGAGGATAAGCAGAGCAAAATTCAGAAATTTAAGATGAATTGTTTTTCTCTTTACTATTTTTGAATTAAATAGGACTTGATAAGGTGAAGATATTTTTGATGTTTTAGACTATTTGTAAGCAAAGTAACAAATAGGAGATCTAGATGTAAGTTGTAATACTTTTGAAGGGGGTCTACACTCTTTGATGCAGCATACCTGTGGCTATATAGTTTAGCAGTTACCATTCTCAAAAAATAGTGTCGTATGGTGGAAGAAGAGATTAATGCCCGAATGATTCCAAGTGTTGCAACTATTAGGTGACCATAATTGAAAACCAAAAGGATGTAAGATAGGGCCCACCAAATCAGCCCACTCCCCCCCCACCCCCACCCCACCCCGAAAATTCCACCTTATTTACTTTAGTTAGATCACTTTAAAGCGTATTGAACAAAGTGATGGCAGTCTTATAGCCTGTTTGGATAAGCTTTTGGCTTATAAACAAAAGTGATAAGTTAGAAATCCTCACTTACGGCTTTTGCCTTATTTTTATCATTTTAGCTTAAAATCAAGTGGTTTCAAGCACTTTTTAATTTACCCAAACACTAAAAAAGTGCATAAAAGCTATTTTGGCTTAAAAGCACTTCAAATAGGTCAATCAAAATAGGCTCTTTCCTGCACCTAGCGATTTACTAGCATATTAAATTTAGTATGACTAGACCCATTGATAAATTCAAGGGGATGGCAGCCGCCTCTTCTAGGCTATAATATAAAGGGGAGCTTTCTTCTTCATTATCCAACTTTGAATTAATATTAATATTAATAATAGTAGCCTACCCTTTGATATTCTCTTTAGGGTTTCGCCCTTTTTGTTCTACCTTGAACCATAGCTTGCATTTCTTCAATGGTAAGATTCCTTGTTTGTGCTTCTTCCCTCTTATTCTTCATCTTCTTAACTGAATCACTGCTGCTTTTAATATTTAACAAGGTTTCAAATATCAAATACTTGAGCTTGTGTTCTTCTCATTCAAGAATCAATTCTTCTCTTTCTAACTTCTAAGTTAAAGTCTATCGCTAACAGTGTAATTATCAAGTGGTATCAGAGCTTTGAATGGTTTGGTATTCTTATACTTGCCCGATCTATTGATTTGAACCATAAAAAAGACTAAAAAAACTGCTACAATAACTAGGTATTGTAGCAATCTGCAAATCTTATTGTTTTGGGGCTTTTCAAGTTGGGCTTTTCAAACTCGAACAGTATCCATTTCCCATCTCATGTTCAACCCGTGTGTTTGCTTCCTCAATCTATAAGAGCCATCTTCTGATTTCTGATAGAGTTGGTGTCTCACCTCTAGCCTCAAAGATACCCACCAAGCTCCTCTTTAACACTTCGCTACACTCCTTTGGGCTGTAACTAATGCATATTCTATCCCCCTTCTTTATTACCCTCTCTACTACTGATTCTTTACACTCTTTATTAGCCCATTCATTGCTCTCAAGTATCTCAGCATAAGGAATGTTTCTGTCCACCAACCTGTGTTCCCCAAAGTTAACGACATTCCTGTGGGGCACTATTGATGTATCTCCCCACCTTTTCCCCAATATTCATCCACACTGAGTTATGCTCCAGGTGCTTTTTTTGTGAAATAGAAACAGAGACAACAAACCATCTCTTCCTCCATTGCAGAGTGACACAGAAATTGTGGCAGGTCTTTTTGAATTTGAGGGGAATCAGCTGGTCCATGCCAAGACACACCTCAGATTTTCTAGCATGCTGGAATAGAGAAGGGAATACATCATGTCACAAGGAGAGATGGAATATTGTCCCTGCTTGCATCTGGTGGACAATTTGGAAGGAAAGGAACCAGAGATGCTTCGAAAACAAGAGCATCCCTTTCCAGAGTTTGAAGTTGAACCGTCTTATAACCCTTTATTTTTGGTGTAATCATGTCCTCCCCAAAGAGATGGAGGCTATTACTGACTTTTTAGATAGTTTAGGAGGGGTATAAATGATAGATCTTTTGGTTTTGCTTACTGTATACTCCTGTTGTAATTACTACTGAAATACACCATTGGTGTATTGTTGTCTATAAAATGTTAACTTTCTCAAAAAAAAAAATCCACCCTGAGTTAAACGAAACTCAGGAATAATAATAACTGCCCTCCTTCTGCCTCTCAAATTTATCAGACTGATGTGACGACCATATTAATTATAGTTCCTAAAGCAGAACACTTCTAAGAAAACATATTTTCTTCTTCCACCGCTTCACCATATTCCCCTTTGTCTGGGATACTTCACGCAAGACCTGAGAAATGTTAACTTTCTCAAAAAAAAAATCCACCCTGAGTTAAACGAAACTCAGGAATAATAATAACTGCCCTCCTTCTGCCTCTCAAATTTATCAGACTGATGTGACGACCATATTAGTTATAGTTCCTAAAGCAGAACACTTCTAAGAAAACATATTTTCTTCTTCCACCGCTTCACGATATTCCCCTTTGTCTGGGATGCTTCACGCAAGACCTGAGCAATCCATTTACATTGGTTATTAAAAAAAAAAAAAAAAGTACCATCCATCCTGCTTTGATCTACTATTTCCCTGGGTTGACAATGTTCATAGTTGGCATGGTCAAATTGCAAAAATAAAATAGGTCTAGATACCATTCAACAAGGAATGTAGTTGAACCTCCAAATCCTTCAAGGAAAAAAATGGTCTAAATGCCATTCAGCCAGGTATGTAGTTGAACCTCCAAATCTTTCTTCTTCTTTTTTGTGGAAATTTAGAACCATAAAACCAAGGTGGTTTAATAAGTACAAATAAGCAAACTTGACCTTCTCCAGATAACCAGTTCCCCCTAGTCACTTTTCTCATTGGTATGCAACCCTATGTTTTTCTCACGAAGGTCAAACATGGTAATATCCACAAGGAATGGCCACAGAAATCCAAGAAAAAAAGACGATGCTCGACTTACTTATCAGGGAAAAAGCATTTATTTTGTGAATCACCTCATGTAAATAATAATAAAACTTAAACAAGCCCGCATTTAACAATATCCAACAGGAAGCATATGCACCTCTTGTTGAGCAGGTACAAGTGGACCTTTTAGAGCTTTTGCAATCAAATCCCTGACTGCTGCTCCTCTGCTAGTATCGGCACACATTCCATGATCCCATAGAAGCTCATAATTGTAATCGGGGTTTAGCCACACTAGCTGCACCAAATATGAGGGTATATCTAACAGAACTCCAGAAATTGATCAACTTATTCCCTGGACATAAGCACACGTAGTCCTTACCTCTCCATCCAATACAGGAAGCCTGGGAGGATGAGGCCTTATCCATTGAGGTCCTAATCCTTCCAATGACAAATTTGATAACAATCCAGTTATCGTCTCATCAACATCCCCAGATCCAATTTTAGGTTTAGATCCAGGGAGAAGATCAAACCTGAAATTACCCAAAGCTAAATATTACACAATGTCCAAGAATAAGAAAGCAATGATGACAGATGACAAACTTCTCCAACTGTGGTTCTGTGAAGGGGAAACCAAGAAAAATGGGGGGGGGGATCTAAACAGAATGCCAAGAAATAAAAGTGAGGAACTATACTCTAATGAATTGCTGTCACAGCCACGAGGTACATCAGGGTCTGGAATGCTATTTTTCACAGAATTGTTCCCAATGAAGCATTGAAACTGTTCTGGTAGAGCTTTACTGCCATACTGCTGTTGCAACTGCTCTCGCTGTGGGAAAGACTGAGAAGTTGAAAATTGAGACCAAAGAGGGTAAGTTATATGCATATGTAACCACCAGTAATAAAAAAGAAGATATGAGAATATCAAGGCAATTTGCTGTTGATAGTTTTAAATTAATTGCACTACATATACCCATATTGTGGAGTCAAATTTCTTATAAGCACATGAATATTTTAGACGATTGGTCACTTACAAGTTGTGAAGTATCGAACATTTTCATGTAATCTGTTGCCGATTGTTTAAGAACCTGCAATGAGTCATTAATTCTGAAACGGTTCTAATATTGAATAACCTCAAAATAATCACTCGTGGTACTCAAGTTAAACACCAAGATATGTTAAAACATACATTATAAACCAAATAACACTAACCAAACTTGTAATATTTTTTTCCTTTTCTTTGTGCCCAGAAGTGAGTGGGACGGGGCATAAATTAATTCCTGAATTCTGACAAGCTTAAAATACAAAAGGTATGAAGAAAGAAAATTTATATAGACATAGCATATCCCAAGTGTCTTTTGCATATTAGAATCCAACTTCACTTCAATACTACAGTACAGTAAGGTTTAGTTATTCTGTCCTTGTCCCCCTTTTGGATGATGAAACATTTCAAGGACAAATGAAATATCTAGGTAGAACTTGCTCAGCAACAGAAAATTTCCTTCTGGAGATAAGAGCAGTGCAGCTGCTGAACTACATACAAGACCATGGCTCTATTTCCCTAACACAATAAACGCTAATTAGCAATCTATCATACAGGCAAAAACCACCATACCCAGGAAGTCCTGTGGCCGATTCTTAAGAAAAGGTATATGACCAAATCATAATAAATCGAAATAACTATTATATTCTCTTATGAATGAGGAAATTCATCATACAGACAACTACAGCCCTTAGGTTAAAAATGATCTCACACAAAAATAACTCTACTATAAGCTTTAAACATCAGATATAGCAAATAATTAAAACCAGGGCTTTTAACCCTCTAAACAAGACCAATTGTACACACAACAGGGAAACAATAAGTAAACCTCTCTGCTACTGGTTGAGCAGGCTGGGCCTAACAACTGAAGAATAAAAGCCCTTTCACGTTGTTCAGCTCCTTCATCACAGGCAGCCTGCAAATAAGCAAAACAAAGAACCACAGTGAAAAAATCAATGGTCACTTAATCACAACTATCAAGGAATTCAACCAAGAATGTATCATGCAAATCATATATAGAGCTTATCACTTACAGGTGAAGAAAGTGATTTACTAACTTCATAGCTCTTGAAAGCTCATTAAAAATAAGTGTGGCTGGGAAGAGAGTAAATGAGATGGACAGTTCGTGAACACTTACAAACGATCAGCTACCAAAGCAGTACATTTCTGAATTCTCTCAGTATTCATCTACAGCTCATAGAAAAATAAATTGTGCCTCTTTCTTTTTTCTTTTTTGTCTTTTTTGAGTCAGGAGCCTTACAATTTTCAGTCTTAACATTTAAAATTTACCCACAGATATAGCTAATACTACCCCTTCACTTGAAAATATTGACAAATTGCATGCACCTAAATATCCAAGTCATAATAAGAATTTTATAGAGTCCAAAGCTGGTAAGGACAATCCGGAATCTGCTCAGCTTCATACCATATACCTCTCCTCGTTACCATCTAATCAGCAACTAAGCTTGATTACATCTAAGTTATAGATCCTGCTTTTTTTTTCAAGATAGTCATGAACTGATCCTGCTTGTACTGTGATGGCTCCATAACTGTCTTAATCTGCCACAGACATTTAGAGTCTGCATTTATGTGTTAAAAGAACATTGAAAGCTTCCCCAGTGCACACCCGAACAGTCTACATATGGATGCCCCTTAAAAAATTCTTTATACTCCCTAAAATTTAATGAAACATTTTACCCGTATACATAATATATGTTACATGTTTTACACTGCTGAGATGATTCTTGGGTTTCTTTTTTCCTTTTCTGGAAATGTGGTGTTCGAGACATCTTTCGCAATTTTACTGGATACCTGCTAGTTTCTACCTCCCAACAGCAGAGGTACGTAACTATATATCCACTAAGATTTGAACCTGGGACCTCATGGTTCTCAACCCCTTCATTGACCATTAGACCAACACCCTTGGGTTGCATATTCTTGGGTTTTGTTAATAAATAAAATGACATTACCTTCTCGAAAATGTTGGGTTTTCTCCCTCACCTTCTTGAGTTAAACCTTGAAACAGCAATTTAGTACATATTGCCGGCTATCTTCTTTTGTTGGAAAATCATGCTATTGCTGACTTTCATAAGATTAAGACAGTTATAGGAGCCAAAAAAACTAGAGGCAAAAGGAAGATTATTATATTTAGATCAAGATCAGGCAAACTAGAGTCCAGAGTTGCAACAGATTTCCCTTCCAATTGCACTCTATTTGCATCCTCACCAAATCAATTGTTGCACTTCATGTTGCTCGGACTCGGGTGCAGGTACCCGATACGAGTGCGGATCCATAGGTGGGGTGCTTCATCACATAAATTTTAGAATCCAGAGGTGTGAATCCGAGCGCGGTAGGGTGCTAGGATGCAACCAATAAATGTATATTACGACATATATAAGTATATATTTCAATTAATTAAAGTTATCAAACTAAAGCCAATCAAATTTAATTCTTTATAAACACCTAGTATTTATTCATAAGACATCTTGTGTAATAGCAAAGCACTCTCGCACTTTATATAACTATCTTTCTCTTCACTGTCTATATGTGAGATAGAAACTCAAATATTAAGCTAAATACCCAATGATCTATACTTATTTGCTACTCTTATAGATGTAGTCAAAGCACCCAAGATAATTTGACCAAATCTGGTATGGATCCAACACCCACACACAAATTCGACACGGGTGCAGCAGAGATTTTTGAAAGGGTCCGAGCAACATAAGGCCTTCAATTCATTTTCTTCATGAATACCTTTCTGCCATCTCTTAGTCAGGTCTAACTTTGTAGCCCCATCACCTCCCTCAAGATATAACTAAGATTTAGGAAGACCTGCAACTACCCATTTTTTCAACTCAATACTTGTCGCAATTGTGTTGTACAAACCTCAGTTCATGGAAACTAAGGAAAATAGAAGAGAACAATTTCCAATAGAGGTATGCTTGATTTTATAATAAAGGAACCACAAGCAGGAACCAAGGATGCTGAAGGGTATTTGCATGAGACATTATATTGTTGGTAACAAAGCAAAATCTAGCATGAGCACAAATCACATAAGAATCCACAAAAAAGGAGAAATTTAAGAAGAAATCTTTCAGAGAACATATGCAGCTAATATTGGAATTAATATATTTTGCATATTACAGGGCATCATCCCAATTTGCAGCACATAAAATGATAGCAAATGGAATCATAATGAACATTAAAAACAGCACTTACATTTACCAGCAACGAAATGAATGGATTTGAAGAAGGCTCTTGAGAGGAATAAACCTGCAGAAGAATTGCAAAAGCAACTAATCTCTGTGCTGGTTTAAGAAGTTTTTCCTGCAGAGAAGATGATATAATTAGTTTAATAGCTATAACTTGCAAAACTTGTCTTCTCTACAAGATACAACGTGAGTAAAGGTCACCTAATCATTCAACTAAACAAACATTTGGAAACCTTCTAATATTCTACAATATATGAATCCATGAAGAACAGGTACAACTTCTAGGTGTCATTGAAAAGAATACAGTACAAAGGAAATACATAGTTTCTCAAGCAACTTTTAAATACCACTTACAAAAGGATAAGAGGATGTATGTAGCGACTTTTCCTGAATGTGGAAAACAAGGACAATAGGAAATTCTATAACCCAGCCAAACCTCTGTGCTGGTTCCAATTTCAAAAGAACAGAAGACAGTTCCCTCCAACATGCAAAACTCTGATTGCAATTTCTTTTTTTTCCTTTCTTGTGACAACACTAGTGCACACCAGCTTGTGTGCACCTCAACTAATTCACCAGATAGACTTAATTTAACTCTATCCACAAACACTTAAACAGATGGGAGGAATTCATGTACTGTCACTTCTGGTGGGACTAGAAGGTTGTGTTGTTATCTATGTTACTCGGACTCTTCAAAAATGCCAACAGGTGCGTGTCGGATTCGCCAAAAGTAGTGTATTTTTGAAGAATCCGAGACGGGTGCGGCATCAAAAGTGAAGAGTCCGCGCAACTAAGGTTGTTATTTAACTCTCAACCACAAGGCCACACTTGGGTTCTTGATGGCAATTTCTTCAAACAGCTAAATATTAAGATTGCGTACACAACACCCTAGCCAGCTAGATATTAAAATTCCTCAAATAAATCTAATAAAATTAGTTATTAGCAAATCTTGCAAGTGAAAACTTTCTAAATGCACTAATATCTTTTGCTTGAAAACTCAGTTCCTGCTAGAATAGCAGATCTTTTCAAAGCATAAAGGAACATTTTGTTTGTTTCTTTTATTCATATTCCTTTGTGTTTCCAGAAAAAAAGCAGCTGGAATTTAGAAGTTACAATTGATAGTTGGAAATCTGCATTTCTTTGAAGTTCAAAAATTTAATGTCTCCAAATTCTTTGCTGGAATTGCTTAAATCATTAAATTAAAATGCTTTTCCTTGTGGAATAAAACCAGACTTCCAAATGAAGTTTATAAAATGTCAAAAAATAGTCACCACATACACGAACTAGAAAACCCTAAATGGAGAGGAAAAATCCTTGTGTCACATCACACAGCAATTGAAACCCTAAATTAATTTCAAAGGTACTGCTCTTCGGAAAGATAGAGATGGAGAAAGAGAGAGAGAGATTTACGTCAAGTATTAAGGCGAGAGAGATGCAGGCATAAAATTGTCGATGGGGAGGGAAACTGGAAGTGAAGTCGGCGACGATCTCATCGAACGGACGATGATCTCCGGCTTTGAGCAACGTCAACAGCATGTTCGATTCTTCTTTTCCTAACATCTTCTTCTTCTTCTCTCTCACTCAACTCCGCACTTGTTTCTTCTATCTTTCAAAAACTCTGAGTTGTGTCAAAATAAACATAAACATTACAATGGAGATAACTTTGCAAAATATCACTTGCGCATATTTACTTTTTTTTTCTAATTCATTTTTTGGTCAAACTATCTAAAATTCAATTAAAGTATTACATCATTATGGGTTAATAATTTCTTTCTTGAGCAACTTTCATATATGGTAAACATAAAAATTATATTTGTATGTTATATCTATAGTTTGCATAATTGCGTTCCATAGCAAATTTTATGTTTGCTATGGAGCTTTTGATTTGTATAATTCGTTACAAACATCTAATTTTATACAAATTGTCCAGTTTTGTATAAATTCGTTTATACATTATAATTTATATAATAAGATATGTATTTGTATAATTATAAGTGTATAGAACAAAAATATATGTATTTGTATTTGTATATACACTTTTCTCCTGTTTTATACAAACAAAAACAAAAACACATTTTATACATTTTATACCGAAATGTATGAAATGACTAATTGTATACGAATCAGATGGCAAAAAAAAGGGATGTTTGCTGCGAATTACAATTAAAATAAATTATGGCTATAACATTTAATTTGAATTAATAGTTTGCTATTACATACAATTTTCTCTTCTTTTATTCTATCTTGCACTAGTAATTACTTGCTTCAAAATGTCTCTAGTGTTACTTAATTAATTAGGTCAAAAATACATTTTTCTCGTACTATATTATATTTTTCCTATTTTAACAAAAAATTTCCTAAATAGTGTTAGGCCTTATTTTTTTTCATAAGATTAAGACGTTTGAATCTGAATGCACATATGAATATTAAGATTTGCATTGAGATTAAAATGTGAGAATTTGAATACACATTTGAATATTCAGATGTTGTTTCTAGGTCTGAACGTTGAATGTTTAAGATTGTTTGTTTTCTATACCTGAATGTACATAAATTATCTTTTTTTTTTTAAATTAGAAATTAAACACTATATTAATAAAAAAATTATAACCCAAAACCAAGATAACTTCATCCAAAAAGTTGTTTCGAGAATAAGAGTATAACCCCCCCCCCCCCACACCCACACATACACTCAAACGATATGTCTATCTTCTCAAACAATTTTTTCACAAGATGTGACAACTTCTCCCGAAGAAGTTTTTATACCAAAGGAACCCTTTAGTTGTTGTTTCAAAAATAAACATACAAGAAATTTTTTCCTTTTTTTTATTTTCACGATTTTACTCAATATTTGTGACAAGAAGAGTTCTTCATAAATATCAATTCACCCAAAAATATTTTATATATATATTAAAAATACTAGATAAATACTTGTAAGAGATTATGGAAACTTACTTATTCAAAAGAAAAAAATGGTATTTGGTTGGAAAAGGGGAGCAAGAACTTGAAACTTTGCCCTAGAAGAAAATCGGGGAAGAAGATAAATTCTTTTTTTCTAAAATAACGTTAATTATTTTAATAGAGTCAACTGGTATTAAAACTTTGATATAGATTTGATTCGTTTAGACTCATTAAGACCCATTTGGAGGCTTTATAAGAAAATAAAACATATGTACTTAATGGGTTGAATCTGAATGATTAAAATTCAGACATTAAAAACAAACACACTTAATATGTTGAATCTGAATGATTAAGATTCAGACTTTCGTTAAGTGCAAACAAATGAGGCCTTATAGTGATTAATAAATTAAGAATGATGTAATATATCATAATTTTAAACGTTCAAGAATCGTATCTCAAGTTTTGAAGTTAAGCGAGTTGTGAAATAAAAGTTGACAAAAATTATCGCAAGTTCTGTTTAAAAGATTTCTCTGAAATTTGGGTCAAATGTCTCGGACCTTTTCTCCAATATGTAAAGAGTTATGGGACTCGCAGCCTATCAAATAAAGGTTTATGAGTCTAGTTTCCAATGCATCAAATCGTTCGTCCAGGCGACTTCAAAATAGAGAGATATTCACGTTTTTGTAATGAATGTGCAGTTGAGACGACTAGTGGACCCCTAGGTCAGTGGAAGGTTATAAAATCTTTATCTTCTTCATTCTAATTCATTTTCAGTTCGTACAAACCCACCAAAATCAGAAATTTACACCTTTAATCATTTATATACATTGATAATCTCATCTTGGATCTTTAACGAAAATTGTCCTACGTCACGAGCTTGTCATTTTGAATTTTTTTCTTTGTAAATTGTGCGGCATACCTCTGTGGAGATTGTGGCAGCAAGGTTTTGCTGTGTTTTGAGGTTTTTAGTTGTATTCCGAGCTTAAGATCAAGATAAGACCCTCATTTCAATGATTCTAGCTTCAATAAGCCGCAAATAGTAAGCTACAACAAAAATCCATATCTTTTGTCTGTTTATCGCGGTACCTTATATTATTGTGTGTTGATTGTGGTCCTGCTATTGAAGGGGGTTTCAAATAAAAGTCGATAGACCACTTGAATTCATCAAAAAAGGTATGCTAAGGCTATTCGCTTCTTTCAACATGCTTCCTTAAAGCTATGAGCGATGTAAAGAGATTGTTGTTATCGTTGATGTACTTGTAGCCATAATTGTTGGTGATTGGATGCTCGAGTTGTTATATTCCTCTCTTTTTGAGATTCTTATTATGTTGGTAGCAACTTGTTAGGCATGGCTTATAAATTATTCGTATAGGTTGTTTATAACTAAACTCTTCACTTTCGGCCTGTTGAATTGTTATTGTTGCCCTCGGGGCTATTGTGGTTAGTTGCAGGAATGTGATTTTTGCCAGTAAGGCTATATTTTTGCCTAAGAAGGCTATGTGATTTTTGCCTACGGGGCTATATTTTGCGTAAGAGAGCTATGTGATCTTTGCATATGGAGTTATGTTGTTGCCAAAAAGGACTATGTGATCTTTGCCTACGGGGCAATGTTGTTGCCTAAGAGGGTTATTGTCATGACTCAAGACTATCACATAGACGTGACAAGGTGAATAGAATCCCAAATAATTCTAAACGAGCCACATGACATAGCATGACACTAAGATAACAACATAACTAAATAAAATATATAAGAGGAAGATAAATCTCAAATGACAATCTCAACATAAAAGAAAACCTAAGTACAAAGACTAAATGCGAAAATAGTAATTTCTGACAACAAACCTCTATTATACATGGGTGTGGCTAGGACAAGTCCTAGCTCACGAAACAATTTGAAACTAAAATAAGTCTGAAAAGAATATAAAAGCATAAGTGGTATGTCCCTGAACTATGATGACTCACCAATCCCAAGCAAAGCTGAATGGAGTTTATGCTAACCGCAAGTTGGATGAGAAGCGCCAGAACCTATATAATAAAACAATCTAGGTACAAGTTCATTTGGCTAATCGTCGATCATGCTTCATCTCACCTTCTCTTATTCTAGGCTTCAGGTGTTTGAACCTCAGTCGATGGGCTTGTTCGAGTCTACCTTTCATGTTACGCAAATCACCAAGTACCACCTTGGTTCACCTTTCAAGCCTTCAATTTTCCTCCTTGTACTGTCGCTTTCAGTGATGGTCAGCAAGGTCACCGTTCTCATTCGGTGAGTCGCCTTTTGTTTTGGAGCTCACCGACCTATCTTGATAAATACAAGTGTTGTGCACTATCACTTTGGGCGAGGTCATGCTCACTAGGTGATCCACATTTCTTTCTTAGCGATCATCAATGTAAATTCACACTTCTTTTCACACTTTCGGTCATTCTTTCAAACATTTATCCTTGACTTGTCCATTTGTCTTCATAGTTGCAAATCATCAAAATATCATCATATCATCAGGACAAAATTAGGCATTGAGGACACTAATATTTGAGCTTAATAGGCCTCAAAGGAGTGCAAATCTACCACTCATCACACCTGAGTTAGTTCTTCCAAGTAGTGATTAAGTCTCTTGGTAATTCAGCCAATCATTTCCAAGTTTCCCCCATTGAGAGAAGGGAAAGAGCCTCAATCAAATGGACTCTTGGGTGATACTTGAAAGTAAATGTATCACATTCATCCACAAAGTTGTGAATATGCTCATGGGGATCCTCATGAGCTAGACCTCCAAACATTTCCTTCATTTGGAGAAATTTAAGCATGGTTCCGGTTACATGAAACATAGCTTTCCCCACGGTTGGGGGTAACCGGGTAGCTCCTGTATTGCATTGAAGTTCACATCATCTAAATTTCCCACATTTTAATTTTGCCCATGTTAGCTAGCATCATTGTTTCGAATGGCACTGATGCCTTCACCTATAAAGAGAAAAACAATGGAACAAATGGTAATAAGAGTATTCTACTATACTAATTCAGTTCACAAAATCACTTCACTAAAAGAATTCTAAGCACCGCTCCCCGTCAACAACTTCATTTTGTATAACACTCAAATTATTTGTAAAATCACTAAACTAGTAAGTAGTCATTAGCAATCTAATTACTGAACGTACGAGGAACCCCGACAAGGAATGGTATATGAAAGATTTCAATTATGAAGTCAAATTGTGTCCTTATTCATTGTACATAGATGGTAAAAAGGGTGGGTAAATTCCAAATATCAAATTAAGATTATTTACTAACCAATTTCGACAATTTTAACTAAAACAAGTGTTTAGCAAGCAAATAGACTAATAATCTAGGAGTGTGCGGAGGTGGGTATTGATTTCAAAAGTTGGGTCAATGTGATTACTCAATAACCTTTATTACCCATGGGTAGGTTGGGCCAATCTCAAACACATATTGTATTTCTCAATCACAACATGTTTATCACAAGAATTCCTCTCAAACATTCCTACGTATAATTTACTAAACAACCCATTACCTTGACATAGATCTTCTCTTGAGCAAGTCTAGCATTTAGAGGTGAAACCCCAAATTTGTTTCTCAAGCAAATAAGGAATTCCAAACTAATATGCAAGCATCAAATCAATTACCCACTTCATACAGTCTCTCTCAAGCAATATATGAATATCTGAAGTAGAATTAAGTTTGTCACCTCAATTCATAAATTAACACATAACAATCAAGTTGAATCCATGAAATCAAAATAAAATAGAGAAATACACACTATTCCACCAATTTAATCAAAACTCAACTCCATTTGCACACCCCTAGAATAGGGGTTTTTAGCTAATCATGTTAAAAGTAAAAGAAAATATACTGAAAACATTCTCAGCCATCAGGTAGTTGATTTACAACTTCAATTTAAGAGATTGATACGTCCAAACTTACACCTCAAATAAGAAGTATAAACGATTGATGTTAATTAATGAACTCAACAAGAGTTGAGGTTGATCGAACAAGGAATTACAGAAGAAACAAACCTACTAGTTCTTATGTTCAGTTGCGATTGATATTCCCAAAAATAAAATTGCATAAAGTAAATATTGGGTTTGTTTTAATATCCAAGTAACCAATCGTATTTAGAGTTAAATAGTAACAGTAACACGTGACAATCCCAAGGTTTGGTTATCAATTTAGAGTAGACTACGATTGTGTTCCCATGACCTCTAGACTACAACTTATATTTTGCACAAATAACGGTATTTTGATACAATGCATGTAGTCTTAGCAAGTTACATACACCTAAACACTTTTCAGCCTTTTTAGGTGAATATCACTCATATCTTCTCGATTTCAGAGTGTTTCAGTTTTAACCCTTGCTTAATTGTTTAGAAAACTATTAACTCTCGAGCTCAAATCTTCAAAAACAAGTTATTCAATTGCGAAGTTCATTCGTCTGCTTGTTCACTCTCATGAAAACTTGCGCATCTCTCAATTATTAAGTCATATTGATGAATGGTTTAGTGCGTTGGAAACTAGACTCATAGACCTTCGATTTCATAGGTAATGGGTATTCTAAATCTTTATATATTAGGAGAAAATGTTTAGACATCTGACCCTAAATTACAGAGAACTCGACATTTACAATAGCTTTTGTCGACTTTTATTTTGAACCTTTCTTGAACTTAAGACTTAACATAAAAACATTGTGCACTCAAAATAACTCATATAACATTCTTCCTAATATGCTAGGTAGTTTAGACTTATTCCAAAAGTACAAGTAAATTCCAACTTTCAAATGGGTGGGGTGTCACAGCCTGGATACAATGGTCTGTGACAACATATTCAGTATAGAAGTATGTACAGCCTACCCAACCCTTAGACATAGCCTACCTAGCGTGTAGACTCGCTTTTCTCAACCTGAAGGCTTGGTTTACCTGGTCCGTAGGCTCGGTATAAGAATAAATATGTATGTTAAAGAACCCCTGCAATATCAGTGTATATTATGGCCAAAACAAGTTCATAGGCGGCATTCTGACGATAAAACATTACAACAATAACAAGTAATCATAATTAATCAATACAAAATCATAACCTACTTTTCTAGGTAACTAAGGAGTAGAGTGTCGTCGATAGACATTATATCATATGGTTGCAGCCAACTCAACATGACAGGTCTACAAGTCAACTAATGATAATACACTAGCCATAACAAGCTTAGGCCATTAGGATCATGCCAGAAGAGAAATAATAGCCTTAACATCCCTTTCAACAAATGTCCAAAAGTTTTCTCTATGATGCTTGGCCAACCAAAGTAATGCAATAATACGAAAATCAACAAGGCTATAAGAATGAACCATAAGTAATTGATAAGACGCTAATGCCACACTCGTGACCAACAAAGTTGAAACAATAAAATGAGTCGAAAAGTAACAATAATTAGCAGCTAAATCCATTTAATACATTTCGACAACGTCTCGAAGGAGCACAATCTCCCGAGGCAACATAACTAGGCGTACTTCACGCCGTTCAATCCAACAACCATCGTACGCGACTCCAATAAGAATCAAACCAACCCCCAATAACCTCCGGCACCTTAACACCATCAATAAACAACAATAACAGTGAAACAAATAAGACAAAGGGGCTGCCCACAACCACAATATCGAAAATAACACCACCTGGCTTAAAAATCTATAAAAATTATACTATACATGGAACTATGAAGAAGGGTTGTAAAAATATGATTGCCTCAACCAAAATGTATGAAATAATAATACTAAGATTCTGCCTCTTTGCAACTACAATAACGTAGCCCAAATCAAGAAGAAAATTATACAACAACGTTGATCTCACGACGTAGAGTAACTTTCGTTAAACTTTTGAGTTGAAAGAACCAACACCCTTGGAGGATTTAGTAGCTTGAGTTCTGATTTTTCTGGGTTTTTTTATCGGTTCTAATGAAAAAAAAAGGAGATGGGTGTATTTAAAGAATAACTGACTTAGGGGTTGGGGCCCACTTCGAGGTGTCGACTTGTGTAGTCTCACGAAAACCTGGATATCTCTCAATTATGAAGTCGTATTGATGAATGGTTTAGTGCATTGGAAAATATACTTGTAGATCTTCGATTTGATAGGCCATGAGTATTCCAACTCTTTATATATTAGAAAAAATTTGTTGAGACATCTGACCCTAAATTACAGAAAATTCCTTTACGACATTTACACTAACTTTTGTCGACTTTTATTTTGCAACTTCCTTGAACTTAAAACTTAACACACAAAAATTGTGCACTCAAAATAACTGATATAACATCCTTCCTAATATGGGAGGTAGTCTTAGACTTATTCCAAAAGTACGAGTTAATTCCAACGTTCAAACAGGTGGGGTGTCACAGCCTGGATACAATGGTCCATGTTAACAAATTCAATATAGGAGTATGTATGCAGCTTTGAGACCATAGTACCCTAAAATATAATGGAAGAATTTGACAACTTATCCTGCAATCCATCCATAACACAAATTTTGTTTATGGCTAGCTCAACACCAACGATTACCAGTTGTTGATAGGCCACAAAAATTTGGTATAGCAATTCCTAATGCTTGTGTATTCTATGTTGATCCTTTGGAAAATCTGACTCATCTATTGTTTGAATGCCCAACTACTCACGCACTTTGGAGTATGCTGTTAAGATGGGTGGGTGATTATAAGCTTATTGCGAGCTGGCAAGAAGAGGTGGTTAATGCATTTGATTGGGCTAAGAAGAGATCTGGGAGAGGGGGCATACTCAGTAGCCTATTTGTAATAGTGGTTACATTGATATGAAGGGGAAGGAACTTAATGCGCTTTCAAGGAGGTCAGTTCAAAAATGATAGAATATCAAGAGAGGTTGCAATCTACATACACACAATAGGAGAAAGAAAAAAGAAGTGACAAGACTACCTCCAATAGTTAAACCATATGCCCTGAGACAGGCCTATATTTATCTTTCTTACCATGTTTGTTGATTGTTAAATACAGGCTTAGATCAATGTTTTTCTTTTAGAACCACCTGTTTTAGTCCCTACGATGGTGTTGCTTTAGGCTATAGAGATTGTGAGAAACGATGGTCTAATCCTGTTTTAGCATTGTAATGTTGCAGTTTTTGGTAATCAATAAAAGTTGTTTATTTACCAAATAATAATAATAATAATACAACAAATAATAACAATAATAACAAATAATAATAATTTAACAACAACAACAATAACAAATAATAACAATAATAAACAATAATAACAATAACAAAAACAAATAATAACAAAAACCATAACAAACAATAATAATAAATAAAAATAATAACAAATAATAACAATAAAAAATAATAACAATAAAATAACAATAACAATAACAATAATAATACTTATAATTATAATAATAATGCTAACAATAATAATAATAACAATTATTATTATTATTATTATTATAAATAATAACAATAATTATAACAACAACAACAACCCAGGCCAGAGTTCTTTTAAAAAGAAGTTAATCCCCCAAATACCCCTCCCCTGTATTCAGTCTTACCCCTTCCCAACCAATGTAACTCTACACATCCGTCACCTTCCCCTTACAACTTTCACCTCCACCAAACCTCTCTCCTTCACTTGTTGTAACTCCTCCTTCCTCTGCACAAACTACCATCCCCTTTATTACTTCTACCAGTCGCAATCGTTCTTCGCCGCTGTCTTCATAATCTAACAAATTTCCGCGCTCAATGCAGGTATGGTGCTCTTAACCTGCACTCTTCAAATTAAATCTTTCATCATATATTCACTTTCTCTCTAACACACCCTGTGCCTTAATTTCAATCACCTGTAAATTCCATGGTTGCGCTGCCTCACCCTCACCAACCTCCATTAAAGTATCTCAAATGTGGACCCGATTCTACCCGGATCAGATTTTGCCCAGAGCCTTCAGCAGGACCAAATCGTTCATATGAGTTCAATAACTGCCATGATTTTGTCCACCCGTACATTCATACGGAATTTATTTGATGCAATATTGTACATATTCTATGTTTCCCTTCTTTACTCTTTCTTGCACGAGGGCTGTATTGTTTATATTTTAAAAAAAAACTTGCACTTATTTGATGCAATGTCAACCATATTCCAAAGTTCTCTTATATGCTCTTTCTTGCATGAGGGTTGTATTGTTATTATTCTTAAAAACACTCTTTTGTTATTTGTTCAATATTCATAATTCAGCCCGAGTTCACTTGTGTTTCACTGCTATTAATATCTTCCTTAATTTTTAATGCATCCCTGTTGCAAATGTCGAAATCAACAAGACCTCTGCATCAAACTTTTACCAATGGAATTTGACTAGAACTAAAATTTAATCAACAACCATATTTCATTCTATCTTCTATACAATTCATAATTATAGTACTTCAACATTTAAATCTAATTTTCAAATATAAACATTATAAGTTAAATTACTTATGGAATATGTTTTAACGTTTTTTTGTTAATTGATAGTTTGTGTTTGAATGTAACAGTTGCTATCGTTTACTTGTCTAACTCTCACCTCCTGCACCTTAATTTTCAATCACTCGCTAAACGGTAATTATCGACTTCCTGTAAGATTGTACCTTGTTTTACGGTTCATATTTTCATTCGCTGATTGTGTTGCTTCTTCCAACCAGAACACACTTCCTCAATGCCTTTTAGGCCTTCTACTATGGACAACTCTTGATATGGTCACAACGGATGCAACGAAACACAATCATATTCCAGTCATTTCAGGTATTCTAATGTAAACATGTCACGACCCAGGGGTACCCCCTAGATGTAACAAGGCGTATGAGACCCCGAGAGGCCTTATACAAGCCACTTAGCATATCATGACGTAAGATAATAGAAAATGGTGTGGAAATTTAAAGCATTTTCAATAATATCAAAGTTTCATAAAACGAAGCGGAAGTCTTTAACACTTGTCTCAAACCATCTAATACTTGAATAGTCTTAGGGACACATCCCATACAATAGTTCTAAAACATAAAAGAAGGACATAAAGTAAAGGTGGTCAAATCCTCGATGCTATGAGGACTCACCAAATCTTCACTTGCTTGCTCTACTAAGAACCTAGCCACAGGGATGGAAGTCAATATTGCCGGACCCTACATTTGATAAGAATGTAGACAAGAGTATGTGTTAGTATAAGAATGTACTAAATATGATGGCTAGCATAACTCATCAACATAAGCACAACATAGGCATTAGTCAACATATGACATATACCATAAGCATAAAAGATAACCATATAAGTCATAAGAATATTCAATGCACATAAATCAACATACTATAAGAAGAACACTTCCCAAGTAACCTCAACTTGTTCTTACTCAATACACAGGTCATCACCTCTAGTCATACATATCAATGAAGGCAACTCAAGCAACAATCCAAGCTAACCTAACATCATAATAAGTAAATCTCATATTAAAATATACTTACGATACTTCCTTGAAGTAATCTTGTTTCATCATAAACATGCTACTTTGATTAGGGATTAGTCCCTCATTAGCTATTCTTACTATTCATGGAAGAGTACCTCTTACTAGTCCAATGACATATCATCACTCATGAATGGTTACGATTTACCAATTCAAGGCTAACAAGGAAAAGCACCTCAATATGATAAACCAAGCTATCATGGAAAACATCCTCTCATGCAAGTCCAAGCTACTCAAGGAAGGGTACTATTGCTCAATCCAAGCTATCATGAAGTGGTGTGGCCTCACCAAGTCAAGTTATCATGCAAGCATCTTCTCATGCTAGTTCAAGATAACCTTTGGAAGGGTACGATTTCTCAATCGAAGGCTATCCATGAGTTCTACTATCTCAAGATACCATGCATGATCTTGTCTTACCAAGTCAAGCTATTCATGAAGGGACCTCATATCACAACTTCAACATATTATAGTTCATACATGTTTTGATTCATTTTAGGTGAGCAATCATTCAACCTAGAATCATTCAATGTGAGAAAACCTTTCACAATATACATTCATACATACATAAGGTAAATCATGTAGGTAAAGTCCTTCCATAACAATTCTATTTACTAATCTACCATTATCATATAAGCTTCACTCTCAAAGCCTTAACATTCATAGTTCATCATATTAGCTTTACTCTCAAAGCCCTAGCATTTCAACATTCATAACTACAAGCCTCACTCTCAAAACAATACTTCTCGTGATCATCACATATTCCCAGATCTCAAGACATTCTAATTACATGTTTCATTCTTACACAACTCTATTCATATGTCATCATATATTCTCAATCTCAAGCACTGCTAGTCATGATTCATCATATATACTTTAATCTAATTCAATTCATGTCTATATACTCTAATCTCAAGCAATCTATCATGTATTTCATCAATCCTAGAAGATTACATCTAAATCCTCAATTTCATGGCATAAAACCTATCTATGTCAAATTCATCTTAGAATCACAGGTTAGGCATGAATACATGTATAATCATACTAAAAATATGCAATTCTATCATAAACAATAATAAACAACCATAATCCACTCAATTGAATCATAACTGATATACCATGCGTTTACAATATTTTCGATGCATTTCACTTAGAGTTTATGTGTGTCTTGAGCTATTTTGTTAATAGAAATAATATTTTTATGAACTCTTTTGTAGGAAATTGGTTCGGAAGCAGTTGAGAGAAAATGGACTGAAATTGGCAGCAACAATAACCAACGGAACCAACCATGGACCGTAAGTCAAGTGATGGTCCGTAGGTGGTACATCGCAGGTAGAAGATCAGGGAATTCTGACCAAGTGTGGAACCACGAAGCTTACCACGAATCGTAGATCAATTGACTCCCCGTCCTGCACATCTGTCATTTGGGGGTCAGAGAGTTGAAGTTCCAGTACCAGATTTATTTTCTAAGTGTTGGTCCACGGAGGTAGACCACAGACCGTAGGTTGAACCATGGTCCGTAGGCCAAGCTCTCACTCAAAACCACATCCCACACTAATTTTCCTTATTTTGTTTCCTAGTTGGTTTGGGATTTTTTTCATTAAATATTAGTTGTAAATTCCATTTTTGGGAGTTAGACATTATTGTATACTTCTAGTTTTGGTCTTTTGGGAATTAATTTGCAAACTCTTAGCAATTTAATTTCCAAAAGTTGGTTTATGCAATGACACTTTGAATTTCAATTCAAGTTTTGGGTTTTCATCTATTCTAACTGTAAGTTCATGAATTCTTTTAATCTAATTATGAAATGTGAACTCTCAAGCATTAGTAGCTAAACCCACAACTAGGGTTGTGGGAACCATGAGCAATTAACAAAGTATGAATAATAATTAAGTAATTCTTGAATAGTGTTTATGCATGTATTGTTAATCCTTTCATTTAAAAGTCTTTTTAACGGGTGCAAATGTTAGAAGTCGCCTCGTTCCTACTTGCCGGACCAAGGAGATAATGAATGAGAAAAGGATTAAACAACAGAGATTTAGTGGATGTTATCTAATAGTCCAATTTCAATTAAAGTGAGGGTGAAAACTAAACTAAATTGATATGATGACTAATCTAGGGTTAAGGTAAGGGTTAGTAAAGCGTACACCTGTAGACGGACCAAGTTGCGTGGTGAAATTCCCTATTTGGAGGACCAAACACTTAGGGATACCTAACTTACCAACTTTGCATGTCAAACACTAGGAAATGATTACTATTATTAGGATTACTGCGTTAAAAGCTTGTGGGGAACACACATACCCTAGTTTCCATCTTATATTAATTTCTCAAACTGTTAATCTTGCTTACTCGTTACTTATTGATTTAAATCAACAATCTGTTACTTGTTTACAATAACCCTCTTTTTACTTTTCTCAGAAATAATTTGACTAAAAAGATATAATTGTGAGTTAAGTTTAAGTCTAAACTATATTCCTCATGGGATCGACCCCAACCTACATGTTGGGTTTTTTATTTGACAACGATCGCTTATACTTCTTTAGGGAGGTGTAATTTGAGCTTATCAAATTTTGCGCCGCTGCCAGGGAATTTGTCTTGTAGATTGAGTTTAACTACATTATTGAACTTTAGTCAAGTATTTCCCGATTTTACGTTTTGTTTTGTTTTTGTTTTCTACAGGTTTCAACTCTAGTGTATGCCAAGTACACGGAGTCGAGGAGAACCCTTGACCCCCTACGATCCTGAACTGAGAAGAACTCTGAGGAAAATGAATTATCTAGGGGTACATAATAATCCAATCAGAGAGGATCACAAAGATGAAGTTGAATTGCAGCCTCCTAGGGTTGTTGATGCCACTCATATTCATGGTGGTATTGCAGAAAGGGTGCAGAATCCGCCAACACCGAGGTTTCGTGATAACTACAGGGTTGACTACAATACAGTTGAATCAGAAGGGCCTATTGTTCTTCCTCTTCTACCTCCGGGGCATATATTTGTGGTGACCAACAGTCTTATGCAAATGCTTACAACAAGAGGGTTGTTTTTTGGTCTAGCTTGGAAAGATCCATGGGGTCACATGGCTAAATTGAAAAGTGTATGTAAGAGTTGTGTGGGATGACTAGAATTGAATATGAATGTCATATGTTTGAGAGTTTTCCCTCTGTCATTGACTGGTGATGCTGCAGTGTGGTTTTCTGAGCTACTATACAATTCGATTCATACATGGGACCAATTGCATAAGGTGTTCATGGCGAAGTATTTTCCGGTGTCTAAGAAGTTAAATCACAAGGATAAACTGAATAATTTCTTAGCACTACCTAGAGAGTTCGTAAGTAGTTCATGGGATAAGTTCACTGCGTTCATAAGAAGTGTTCTGAATCATCGCATAGATGATGAGTCACTGAAGGAGTACTTCTACAGAGGTTAGGATGATAATGGAAAGGTTGTGCTTGATACTATTGCTGGAGGATCATATGGTGAGTGCACTTTTGAGGAGATCGCTGAAAAACTAGAGAAGATTTCCCAAAATAATAAGGCATAGAACACTAGAAAGGCAAATACTCGTAGAAGCATGTTCGCGGTCCAAACTGCAACAAATAAAGTGAATAATGACATTCATGAAGAGATGGCTCAAATGAGGACAAAATTAGGCTTGGTATTGAAACACGTGAGTCGAAATGCAGAAAAGGTGAATGCGATAAATTATATAACTAGAGCTCCACCACCGCTAGTTGAGGAATGTTACTATGAGGAGGATGCAAACTTAGTGAATGATCAGATGGGGGGTTTTCGAACCAACGGCCAAGGTTCCAATACGGATAATTGGCACCAAGGTAAAGGAAACCAAGGTCAGAACTATGGCAACTACAAATGAGAGGGAAACTATGTCCAGGATGGGAACTACAATCGTGATAAAAACTACAACTGGAACAACTATGGCAACAAGAATGAGAGAAGTAGGCCCTATGTTTCACCTGGTAATAGAGAATTCGGTAATAGAGAGGTTTGTAGTAGTATGTCACACATTGAGGATATGATGCAAAAGATGATGAAGAGGTTTGATACAACTGATGAGAATGTGAAAGAGATGCAAAATAACTTGTCTGGAATCGGTAAAAAAGTTGATGCCCATGCAGTGTCAATCAAGCAACTTAAGCAGCAGTTTAGTCAGTTGTCTACTACTGTGAACCCACATCAACTTGGCACACTTCCTAGCAACACCATCCAAAATCCGAAGAATGATGGGCATTGTATGACAATCACTACTCGCGAAGGTAAATAGACCATTGATCCCCCTATGCCGTCTGAGGTTGAAAGTATGGTAGAAAAAGATGCGGATGAGATTGAGGTTACTGGATAGTTGAAAGATGCAACAGAGAAGGGAGCGGAGGTGACCCAAAAAGTTGTTCCCATGCCTAAACCTCCACCTCCATTCCCACAGAGACTGGTGAAAAAGACCGAAGAAGGAAAATACCGCAGGTTCATAACTATGTTGAAACAGCTTTCCATAAATGTTCCGTTGATAGAAGCTTTGGAGCAAATGCCTGGGTATGAAAAATTCATGAAGGACTTGGTGACCAAAAAAAGGGCTGTCAATTTTGAGGATGAAGAAAGGTTACAACATTGTAGTGTTATTGCTACTAGGTCACTTGTGTAAAAGAAATAGGATCCTGGAGCCTTCACTATTCCTTGTACCATCCGTATGTTGCACTTTGTGAAGGCTTTGTGTGATTTGGGTGCCAACATTAATATGCTTCCATTGTCGATTTATAAGAAGTTGGGTTTAAAAGCTCCAAAACCGACTGCGATACGTTTACTTATGGCTGATAGAACTGTGAAAAGGCCCATTGGATTGTTGCAAAGATGTCCTTGTGAAAGTAGAGTCATTCATCTTTCCGGCGGACTTTTTGATCTTAGATTGTGAGATTGATTTTGAGGTTCCCATTATCTTAGGGTGACCATTTCTTGCTAATGGGTGTATGTTGGTTGATATGGAGAGAGGGTAGATAAAGTTCTGATTAAACAATGAAGAGGTAACTTTTAACATCTATAGGTCTATGAAATATGAAAGTGATCATAAATCGGTATCTATGGTGAATCACATTGTGGGGAAAAAATCTGAGGTATCCATTGAGGAAAGGTTAGGTGTTGATGCACTAGTAGCGGTGATGAACAACTTTGACAGTGATGGTATTGATGAGTATGATGAGCTAGTTGCACACTTGATAGGTTCGAGTTTCATTCCAAACCAAAAAGACTGGAGTTAGATATGAAGAATCGAGACTCCCCACCTGAAAAACCGTTTGTAGATGAGCCTCCAAAATTGGAACTCAAGGCTTTACCATCCCACTTGAGGTATGTATTCTTGGAGAAATATAGCACTTTGCCTGTGATCATTGTTGCTGACTTGAGTGAAGGGAAAATAGAGGTCGTGGTATCAGTACCGGAGTGGTTTAAGAGGGCTATTGGATGGATTATTACAGACATTATTGGGATTTCACCGGGCATTTGTTCTCACAAAATCCAACTTACGCCGGACAGTAAGCCAAGTATTGAGCACCAAAGGAGACTAAATCCCCCTATGCAAGAGGTAGTGTAAAAGGAAATTATTAAATGGTTGGATGCTGGAGTCATGTACCCCATTGCAAATAATAGTTGGGTCTGTCCTGTTTAGTGTGTACCTAAGAGGTAGGATCATTGTTGTTTCTAAAGCGAAAAAGAAGCTGGTTCCAATGAGGCTAGTGAATGGATGGAGAGTATGCATAGACTACCGCAAACTAAATGCCCGGATAGAAAAAGATCACTTTCTGATTCCTTTCATGGAACAGATGCAGGATCGTCTTGCTAGTAAGGGTTGGTATTGTTTTCTAGATGGGTATTTGGGCTAGAATCAAATCTCTATAGCTCCAGAAGATCAAGAGAAGACCACTTCACTTGTCCATATGAGACTTTTACCTTCAAAAGGAAGGCATTTGGGTAGTGTAATGCTCTAGCGACTTTTAGAGGTGCATGATGTCGATATTTTCAGATATGGTGGAGACACAATTGAGGTATTTATGGATGATTTCTCTATGGCGGGTGACTCATTTGATGGTTGTTTGATGCATATGGCTGAGGTACTGAAATGATACGAAGAGTGCCATTGTGTGTTCAATTGGGAAAAGTGCCACCTCATAGTGAAAGAGGGTATAGTTCTGGTTCATTGGATTTCGCAGAAAGGTATTGAGGTTGATAGAGACACAATTGAGGTAATAGAAAAGCTTTCACCACCCATCTCTGTCAAAGGTGTTCATAGTTTTCTTGGGCATGCAGGTTTCTACCGGAGGTTCATAAAAGATTTCTCAAAAATTGCACACCCATTGTGCAAGCTACTCGAAAAGGAGTGTAAGTTTGATTTTGATGATGCTTGTCTGAGAGAATTTGGAGAGTTAAAAGAAAAGTTAGTATCAACACCTATCATTATTTCACCGAATTGGGGGCAACCGTTCGAAGTGATGTGTGATGCGAGTGGAGTGGCACTTGGTGAGGTACTAGGACAGAGGCGAGAGAAGATTCTTCATCCTATTTACTATGCCAACAAAGCTATGAATATGGCTCAAAAGAACTATGCCATGACTGAACATGAACTCCTTGTTGTGGTTTTCGCATTCGAAAAATTTAGATCCTACTTTCTTGGTACTAAAGTCATAGTGCATAGTGAACATTTTACATTGAGGTATCTGATGGCTAAAAAAGATGCAAAACCGAGGTTGGTTAGATGGGTGCTTTTGTTGCAAGAGTTTGATTCTGAGGTAAAGGATTCAAAGGGAACATAAAACCAAGTCGCCGATCATTTGTCCAAATTGGAGGAGGAAGCTATGCTTAAGCTAGAAGATGGGGTTGAGATTAATGATGTGTTCCCTGATGAACAAGTATTGGCTGCCTCTTATGATCTTATCCCTTGGTTCACAAATTTTGCTAATTACTTGGCAAGCGATTTGGTTCCATCGGATTTGTCATTTCACCAATGGAAAAAGTTTATATCTGATGTGAATAAGTTCTATAGGGATGAGCCTTACTTGTTTCGTGTTTATGGTGATGGGATTATTCGTCACTGTGTGCCTTAGGTTGATACTCGAGGCATGTCATTCACCGCCTTTTGGTGGGGACCATAGTGTTATTCAGATTGCTCATAAGATCTTGCAGCGTGGGTATTACTGGCCTATCATCCACCGAGATGCTCATGATTTCGCCAAGTCTTGTGATAGTTGCTAGAGAAGGAGGAATTTCAAAGAAGCAAGAACTACCTATGAACCCGATAATATTGGTGATTGAGATATTGGATGTCGAGGATCTTGACTTCATGGGTCCGTTTGTGAGTTCGCATGGGATGAAGTATATTCTAGTTGTGGTTGACTATGTATCGAAATTGGTGGAAGCAATTGCGCTTTCAAACATTGAGAGAAAGAGTGTCACCGTATTCCTGAAAAAGAGTATCTTATCCAGATTTGGTACACCTAAGGCAATTATCAGCGATGAAGGTTCTCACTTTTGTAACAAGTAGTTCAAGGTGTTGCTAGAGAAATATGGGGTTCGTCACAATGTAGCCACTCCTTATCATCCGTAGTCTAGTGGGCAAGTTGAGGTGTCAAATAGATAGATAAAGAAAATTCTTGCAAAGACTGTGAACGCCAACTTAATTGATTGGTCAAGAAGGGTTGATGATGCTCTATAGGCCTATCGCACCGCATTCAAGACTCCCATAGGTATGTCCCCCTACCAACTTGTATATGGGAAGTCATGTCATTTGTATGTAGAGCTACAACATAAAGCAATGTGGGCGCTAAAGAAGTTGAATTTGGATTGGGGCACCGCATCGAGTCAAAAATTGAATGACATGAATGAGCTTGATTAGTTTCGCCTAAAAACATATGAAAGTTCAGCCTTGTACAAGGAGAAGATAAAGAAGTACCATGATCAGAATATTGAAAAGTGTGAATTTGTTGTCGGTGATCTGGTGCTCTTATTTAATTCAAGGTTGCACTTATTTTCTAGCAAGCTTAAGTACAAGTGGACGGGGCCATTCAGAGTAACTCAAGTATTTCCGCATGGAGCGGTTGAGCTCGAGAACAAGGAAGGAACGAGGTTTAAGGTTCAAGCTCTACCATCCCACTTGTGGTATGTATTCTTGGGGAATGATAGCACGTTGCCTGTGATCATTGCTGCTGACTTGAGTGAAGAGAAAATAGAGGTCGTGATATCGATACTGAAGTGGTTTAAGAGGGCTATTGGATGGGCTATTGCGGACATTATTGGGATTCCACCGACATTTGTTCTCACAAAATCCAACTTACGTTATACAGTAAGCCAAGTATTGAGAACCAAAGGAGACTAAATCCCCCTATGCAAGATGTAGTGAAATTTTTTTATTAAATGGTTAGATGCTGGAGTCATATACCTTATTGCAGATAATAGTTGGGTCTGTCCTGTTCAGTGTGTACCTAAGAAAGGTGGGATCACAGTTGTTCCTAATGCGAAAAACAAGCTGGTTCCAATAAGGCCAGTGACTGGATGGAGAGTATGCATAGACTACCGCAAGTTAAGTGCCCGGATAGAAAAAAATCACTTTCTAATGCCTTTCATGGACCAGATGCTGGATCGTCTTGCTGGTAAGGGTTCATATTGTTTTTTAGATGGGTATTCAGGCTACAATCAAATCTCCATAGCTCCGGAAGATCAAGAGAAGACCATATTCACTTGTTCATATGGGACTTTTGCCTTCAAAAGAATGCCATTTGGGTTGTGTATTGCTCCAACGACTTTTAGAGGTGCATGATGTCGATATTCTCAGATATGGTGGAGACACAATTGAGGTATTTATGGATGATTTCTCTGTGGTGGGTGACTCGTTTGATGGTTGTTTGATCTATCTGGCTGAGGTACTGAAACAATACGAAGAGTGTAATCTTGTGTTCAATTGGAAAAAGTGCCACCTTATGGTTAAAGAGGGTATAGTTCTGGGTCATTGGATTTCGCAGAAAGGTATTGAGGTTGATAGAGCCAAAGTTGAGGTAATAGAAAAGCTTCCACCACCCATCTCTGTCAAAGATGTTCAGAGTTTTCTTGGGCATGCAGGTTTCTACTAGAGGTTCATAAAAGATTTCTCAAAAATTGCACACCCCTTGTGCAAGCTACGCGAAAAAGAGTGTAAGTTTGATTTTGATGATGCTTGTCTGAGAGCATTTGTAGATTTAAAAGAAAATTAGTATTAACACCTATCATTATTTTTCCGGATTGGGGGAAACAATTTGAAGTGATGTGTGATGCGAGTGGAGTGGCGCTTGGTGTGGTACTAGGACAGAGGCGAGAGAAGATTTTTCATCCTATTTACTATGCCAGCAAAGCTCTGAATGTGGCTCAAAATAACTATACCGTGTCTGAGCAGGAACTCCTTGCTGTGGTTTTCACATTCGAAAAATTTAGATCCTACTTGCTTGGTACTAAGGTCATAGTGCTTACTGACCATTCTGCATTGAGGTATCTGATGGCTAAAAAAGATGCAAAACGAAGGTTTATTAGATGGGTGCTTTTGTTGCAAGAGTTTGATTTTGAGGTAAAGGATACAAAGGGAACATAAAATCAAGTCGCCGATCATTTGTCCAAATTGGAGGAGGAAGCTATGCTTAAGCTAGGAAATGGGGCTGAGATTAATGATGCGTTCCCTGATGAACCGGTATTGGCTGCCTCTTATGATCTTATCCCTTAGTTCACAGATTTTGCTAATTACTTGGCAAGCGATTTGGTTCCATCGGATTTGTCATTTCACCAAAGGAAAAAGTTTATGTCTAATGTGAAGAAGTTCTTTTGGGATGAGCCTTACTTGTTTCGTGTTTGTGCTCATGGCATTATTTGTCATTGTGTGCCTGACGTTGAGATGATAAGTATACTCGAAGAGTGTCATTCATCACCTTTTGGTGGGCACCATAGTGGTATTCGAACTGCTCATAAGATCTTGCAGTGGGTATTACTGGCCTACTATCCACCAAGATGCTCATGATTTCACCAAGTCTTGTGATCATTGCCAACGAGAAAGAGGAATTTCAAAGAAGCAAGAACTACCTATGAACCCGATAATATTGGTGATTGAGATATTGGATGTCTATGGTCTTGACTTCATGGGTTCCTTTGTGAGTTCGCATGGGATGAAGTATATTCTAGTTACGATTGACTATGTATCGAAATAGGTGGAAGTAATTTCGCTTTCAAACAATGAGGGAAAGAGTGTCACCACATTCCTGAAAAAGAGTATTTTCTCCAGATTTGGTACACCTAGGGCAATTAGCAGCGATTAAGGTTCTTACTTTTGTAACAAGTTGTTCAAGTCGTTGCTAGAGAAATATGGTTTTCGTCACAATGTACCCACTCCTTATCATCCACAGTCTAGTGGGCAAGTTGAGGTGTCAAATAGATAGATAAAGCAAATTATTGCAAAAACTGTGAACACCAACATAACTGATTGGTCAAGAAGGGTTGATAATGATCTATGGGCCTATCGCACCACATTCAAGACTCCTATAGGTATGTCCCTCTACCAACTTGTATATGGGATGATATTTGCCTGTAGAGCTAGAGCATAAAGCAATGTGGGCGCTAAAGAAGTTGAATTTGGATTGGGGTGCCACATCGAGTCAAAGATTGAATGACATGAATGCGCTTGATGAGTTTCGCCTAAAAGCATATGAAAGTTCAGGCTTGTACAAGAAGAAGATAAAGAAGTACCATGATCAGAAGATTGAAAAGCGTGAATTTATTGCCGGTGATCTGGTGCTCTTATTTAATTCAAGGTTGCACTTGTTTTCTGGCAAGCTTAAGTACAAGTGGACGGGGCCATTCAGAGTAACTCAAGTATTTCCATATAGAGTGGTTGAGCTCGGGAACAAGGAAGGAACGAGGGTCAAGGTGAACGGACATGGGATAAAAGTCTACCTGGGAAATGTGAGAGTGTACATGAACTGATAGAGGCCTGTTATCTTGATGAAGTTTAAGTAATGAAGGTGTTTGTGTCGTGTCGCGATGTTAAATCAAGTGCTGCTTGGGAGACAACCCAAGATGTACAGTCTAGCCAACTATAGGATTTTCTTTTCCATATAGGATTTTTTCTTCTTTCTTTTTTGATTTTTGTAGCCCTTTAGATAGGTGTTTATTATTTTTTTCTATTTAGTGTTGGCTAGATATAGAATAGGGTCCGTCTCTAAAAAGTGTCTAGAAAATGTAAAAAGAAAGTCCTAATAGTTGCTACATATGCAGGGACGAAAAAGCAAAATCTATAGAAAATAAATTGTTGCAGTGGTCTAGGGGTCCCATCGACGGTCCTTTGGTCAATCCACGGACCGTGGATGGAATCCGTAGATCCCAAGTAAGTGTCTAATTTTTTTGAATTGTCGGAGTGACTTACGAACCCAATCGACGGACCGTAGGTTGACCCACGGACCATCAACGGGGTCTCGTGGGTCCAAGTTAGGGTTTCTACCTGACCCAATCCAGACCCCAAATAAATAAAACCCTTCTTTTCAAATTGTTTTCCCACTTCCATTTTTTCTACCCAACCGTTTTAAGCCCTCCATTTACCCCATCATCTCACTTTAAAACTTTCCATTACATCCATAATTCCCTCACCTTCCATTTCTAATCACTCCCAAATTCCATCACTTCTATTTTCTCTCCCATAACTTTCAAGGTTCGGATTCGGTGTCAACGTTGTTTTAGGAGTGTTTCTACTTGATCACACACTCATACCATTGTTGCTGACTAGTAAGGTAAATTGATTCCTCCTAAGATTTGAATATTTCATTATTTCAAATTGGAGTCACAATGAAGAACTTGACCTTGGGGTGTTAAATTACTTGTTAAAATGTTGCTTTTAGTTTAGAAAAACCCTTTGAATGATGGTATCTGAGTGTGTAGTTAGATTTAATAAACTAATTAGGGTGATGGGTCTAGTTGGAAGTTTTGACTTAGGGTTGTTAAATGTTTATGTGTTGAATGTGAAAAATTGCATGATCACAACCTTACGGATGATGAACTACCATATATTATGTTGAAATGCATGATTAGACTTAGTTTGATTGAGTAATTGTTGGACTTGTGGTTTGAATAAAAGTTGAAGTGTTATGCCTGGCACAACAGTGATCAACGACCTCCACCCACGGACCGTAGGTAGGGGTTCATTGATCAGTAGCACACGATTTTTGTGTTAAGTCTTGAACCACGGTATGGACTACGGTTTGTCGTTTGATCGACAGACCGTTCTGCACATCCGTGGTTGACCATTTGCAATTGATTTTTTTTTTAATGCTGACCTACGGAGGGGACCACTGTGGGTCACAATTCCAGCTAGTGCCTAGAAATTTTTAAATTTTTTTGTCTAAGTCTAAAAGGTGTTTTAAAATTTTTTCTTGGGTCTTTTTGTGTCCTTTGTGTACTAACTAAGATTCCAAAGTATCATGGCACCGAAGCACGCTCCCATATACTCATGGAAGTGCAAGTCCAAATCCGTCGCCTCTTCCTGATGTCTGTTAGATGAGGACACCGATCAGTAGTACGTCCTGGAGACCACCAGAGGCTCCCCTACTTCCGTGCCGACCACGAGAAATATGACAAGGCAGGTTCTCTCATCCAGTGTCAAGGTCACTGCCCCCCAGTCTTAGGAGGGGGCATTATTTGCAGATAAGTCGCATTTCGGCTCCCGTTCCAGTAGTGATTCCCCCTCATCATCTTCATCTGATGCCCTTGTACCACCCAAAGTTGAACCAGTCCCTAATGCTGCAGAACCGAACTGGTGGTGCTTTGCGGGCTAGTATCAAATATATGAGAATGATACTATGCTGAATGAACACAGAAGATGACAAGGACCATTACTGAGGAGCGCAATGTTTTGACAAAGAGTATCAGTACCGTGCCTGTTATTGAGGAGCTATTCCAGAGGCACAATTGCGAATAGATGGATAGAGCCCAGAGAAATACGAGGAGATGACTAGAAAATTTTATGCCTCCTATGCCGCCACCGTCTGTAATTCTATATCTAAACGGGCCAAGCCCATAGCTCAACCCCTACACTAGGCTACCTTGGTGCGAAATTTCTCCGTGGACATCTCTGAGGCTACTATCCGCCGCTTCATTTATGGCCCAGTCCACACTCTGCCTATTAATACAATGAAGTATGACTACAAGATGGGCATAGTTCAGAGTGGGGCATTTTAGAGAGATGCTGATCAAAGAGAGACATTGCTTCGTTAGATGGAATGTCATATTGCTGAGGATGGGGAGCGTACCGAGTGCGTTCGCAATACTCCTCTACCTATTTGGAAGGTGACTCTGAGCTTCATTGCAAAGTTCTTTTGGTTAGTGGTTCGTACTAGATTGTCCCCTACTCAGGCGAACAATATTGTTACTTGGGATCGGGCCGTGTAGGTAGCAGCTATGATGGAAGGACTGGATCTTGATTTCTCCCGCATTTTGATAGTTGAGATCCATGAGAGGGCCTTTAAGATCACCACCACTTTTCCTTTTCCGTGTCTGATTTTCCATCTCTGCAGGGAGGCTTCAGTGCCTATTTGGCATTGTGACAGGTTGCTCGAGGCGACCAAAAAAGTGGACATCGGCCTCATTTGAGATGATGCCAATCTTGCTGCACCACAGAGGGAGCCACAAGTTGACCTACCACCCTTGGGAGTTTATCTTGTTGTTGATGTGGAACAGATCCAGGTTGATGAGACTGTTGTTCCCACTACAACTACTGATGCCCAGGAACCACCTTCTACTGCAACTAGCCAGGCCCAGAGCTCATCCCGAGCCACTGTCTCTTTAGGGTCCACTATCTTTCCTCTGGCCAGAGTCCAGAAGTTGGAGACCCAGATGGCTACCTTGCTGTAACATATGAGGTCGTGGATGCAGTGTTCTGCTGAAGAATCTGAGGCTAGGATGGAGCTGATGATGGAGAGGAAGATTCAGGTCGTTTATAAGCGCTTGGATGCATTTGAGTTGCGAGTTTTGGAGAGGCCTGCCCCCACTATAGATGTGACCACCTTCTAGACGGAGTTGGCTAGGCTCTGGGCGGATGTTGATGCCTTGCTAGCCCCTACTAAGGTTGTACCGGAGTCTACACCTGAGGTGAAGGAGGACGAGGTGGTCATGACTGCCCTATTTGGCGACAGTAAGCCACAACCCGATCCTTCCCGTGTTGCTGGGAAGCACCACCGCTCTGATTACACTTCTGACACTGAGGAGGCTCGACGATTAAAGAAGAAGGAGCGCCAGCAGTTGGAGGTAGCCCATAGGCAATCCATCATTTATGAGGAGGTGCGATAGCAGCGGGCCCGTGAGGTTGATGTTGGTCCATCCGTTTCTAGGAGCACTACTGATGGTGTTCCCATTGTTGGTGAGGGCGCTACTGATGACGTCCCTAATATTGATCATGCGAGTTTCGGGAAATCAGATTCACCCGTTTCTTGATGGGTCTTCGGTGTATTTGCGCCACAAGTTTGCTTCACCCTATGCTTTACTTTTTATTTTGTGCATTGAGGGCAATTGCTCCTTATTTTGTTGGGGGTGGGGTAAATGGATTGTGAGTGATAGGGTGAAGACTGAGTAACCCAACTCATAATCCTCCCTTGGGGTTTTCTTGCCTATGTTTTTTTACCCCAAAGGATTGTTTTACTTTTATGTTGAACCGGCATATTTAGGATTGTATGTGTAGAAGTAAGTAGAAGAATGAAAGCATGATGGCATATGAGCATGAAATTGATACCTATCCCAAAAATTTAAAATGTGCTAGATCTATAGGCTGAATGAGTTGAATGTAATGGATCTTCATATGACATGATAAGGAACCGGTATGATAGCATTACTTAAGCTAAAACTTGAACTGGGTAATTCAATAATCTAGTAATGAAACAATGTGCCAAGTGTGTGTGAGATGATTTTGAATGTTCATGCAACATGTGCCAATCTAGAACTTCCCCCTTTGGTCCTGCTAAGATAAACTAGGCTAGAATTTGGGAAATGATCATAGGCCCTCGTTCAAATAAGTCCACTCGAGCCTAAAAGTCAACCAAAAGAAATAAATTCTCCCTTTGATCCAAATGTTTCAGCCTAATGAATACCACTTCTTTCAATACACCTAATTCACCTTCACTAAAAAATATTGTTTTGGCCCCGGTCCCTCTTTGGACATGTGCACCTTAACTTAGGCCAAAAGTCTAAGTTGAGGGTGGCCTATTCAAAAAGTTACCTTAATCTTGGCCCTGGTCCGACATCGGATATTTTGCACCTCAACTCATGCAAAATACATTAGTTGAGGGTGGCTATAAAAAAGGAAACAAAAAGAAAAAGGGTATGAAAAAAAGTTTGTGTAGAATAAAGAAAAGAAAAGAAAAGAAAGAAAAAGATGTGATTGAAGTCAAAAGAAGCAAAAAGATGAATGACAAAAGTGTTGAAAGAAACAAATAAAGATGAAGTAAAAGAAAAATAAGAAAGAGAAAAATAAGAGTGATAAAGTCAAAAGTCACATCTGTGTTGAAGAGAGTCAAGGGAAAGAGGAGAAAATAAAAAAATGTCAAGAATTGGTTGAGAAAAGAGGTAAAAACCCAATGTAATGTCAATGAGGCAAAAAAGTCACTAAAAAATACCCAAATATACCCTACCTAACCCTGAGCCTACGCTACAAGCTAAGAAAGTCCTATAGTGATCCTAGAGACTTGTTTGTAGAGTCTATGCAGTGAAAAATAAAGGCAAGCCTATGGTATTGAGCACTAACTGTACTTGTAGTCACTTCTGAGCGTGAGTGTTGAATGAATCCTTAAACTTGAAATTCATATCTAGTGTGTGAAAAAGGATTTCTTTTGAAGTGAGGGCACTAGCTACATTGTTGGAGAGTTGGTACCTTGGGGATTGTGAAAAGTTTATGTTGTGATGTCTATTTGTCGATCTATGTCATGTGTTGATCCGCATAAGTTAGCTTGTTGAGTCTAGATGAAAAGATTTGTACTAAGTGATGGAATTGATTGAGAAGGCCATGTGATTGCTCGAGTTTGTATGTTTGCTTCTACATAAGTGTCGTTTAGATTGTTAGTATGTCGCTTGAGGACAATCAACAAGTTTAAGTTGAGAGTGTTGATATAGCGTGCGTTTACAGTATTTTCGATGCATTTCACTTAGAGTTTGTGTGTGTCTTGAGCTATTTTGTTATTAGAAATAATGTTTTTATGAACTCTTTTGCAAGAAATTGGTTTGGAAGCGGTTGAGAGAAAAAGGGACTGAAATTGGCAGCAACAGAAACCAACAGAACCAATCACGGATCGTAGGTCCAGTGACGGTCCATAGGTGGCACATCGTAGGTCGAAGATTAGGGAATTTTGACCAAGAGTGGAACCACGAAGCTTACCACGGATCGTAGATTAATTGACGCCTCGTCCTGCACATCCGTTGTTTGGGGGTCAGAGAGTTGAAGTTCCAGTGCTTGATTTATTTTCCAAGTGTTGGTCCACGGAGGCAGATCACGGACTGTAGGTCGAACCATGGTCCGTAGGTCAAGCCATCAGTCGAAACCGCGTCCCAAACTAATTTTCCTTATTTTTTTCCTAGTTGGTTTATGATTTGTTTTCTATAAATATTAGTTGTAAATTCCATTTTTTGGGGTTAGAAATTATTGTGTACTTCTAGTTTTGGTCTTTTGGGAATTAATTTGCAAACTCTTAGCAATTTAATTTCCAGAAGTTGGTTTATGCAATTACACTTTCAACTTCAATTCAAGATTTGGGTTTTCATCTATTCTAACTGTAAGTTCATGAATTCTTTTAACCTAATTATGAAATGTGAACTCTCAAGTATGAGTAGATAAATACACAACTAGGATTGTGGGAACCATGAACAATTAACAAAGTATGAATAATAATTAAGTAATTCTTGAATAGTGTTTATGCATGTATTGCTAATCCTTTCGTTTAGAAGTCTTTGTAATGGGTGCACACGTTAAACTCGCCTTGTTCCTACTTGCCGGTCCTAGGATGTAATGAATGAGAAAAGGATTAAACAACAGAGTTTTAGTGGATGATGTCTACTAGTCTGATTTCAATTAAAGTGAGGGTGAAAACTAAACTAAATTGATATGATGATTAATCTAGGGTAAAGGTAAGAGTTAGTAAAGCATACACCCGTAGACGGACCAAGTTGCGTGGTGAAATTCCCTATTTGGAGGACCAATCACTGAGGGATACCTAACTTACCAACCTTGCATGTCATACACTAGGAAAGGATTACTATTATTAGGAATACTGCGTTAAAAGCTTGTGGGGAACACACATACCCCAGTTTCCATCTTATATTGATTTCTCAAACTGTTAATCTTGCTTACTGGTTACTCATTGATATAAATCAACAATTTGTTACTTGTTTACAAAAACCCCCTATTTACTTTTCTCGAAAATAATTTGACTAAAAAATATATAATTGTGAGTTTAGTTGAAGTCTAAACCATATTCCTCGTGGGATCGACCCTAACCTACAAGTTTGATTCTTCATTTGACAATGATCGCTTATACTTCTTTAGGGAGGTTTAATTTGAGCGTATCAATAACCCATTACATTAGAAGAAACCCTAATTTTACTTGGGGAATTATTTTTCTAAATTGGGGAAATCATGGGGATGCATGGATGAGAGGATTCCATGGATGAATAAACCATCATACCTTGATTACAAAGCCCACAAAGCTTGGAAGATTGAGTACTTGACTTGACCTAGCTTGAATCCTCTTCTTCTTCTTCAACTTTTTATTGAAAGAATTATTTGGGAGAAGAACCCAATTCTTTTGGTGAGTTTGAGAACATGACTTAAATGACTTAATTTAGGGGTCTAAAGTACTTATATAGGTGGTTTAGGCTAGGGTAAAATGACACCACTTAAGTCTAATTAAATCCGAAAAGGACCCTTGTGTCCTCAAATTAGCTGTCGAGTAACCAACCACGAGACCACGTTGACAGGCTGTGGATGGACCAACGGGTCCATCTTGGTCAAGCGTGGTTTGGTTGAGAGACTTATCATGGCCACCTACGACACCTTCAACCTTGGGCCGTAGACCCATCCATGGGGCGTGGGTCCAACCGTGTTTCTGCCTTAGACAGTGTCTGTGGTGTCCACCTACGGGGCGTGGATCAAACCATTGGCTGTGGGTGGCCCTCGTGGATGACACCTGGGAGTTATAAAATCCTTTAAGCTTCCCTCTTTTGAATTCGGGTTGTTACAAAATATATCCTTATCAATGTTATGCTTTAACGATTTATTCTCTTTCATAAACTCCCACCCGTCGCCTTGATTTTCATTCAACCCTTTACACCCACCTTAGCGTACCTATGGACTATGGTTCCTCTTCTTGTCGTTCATATTTTCATCTCCTTCATTTTATCCTAATGCTTACCAAGTACTATTCCTCTTTATCGCCTGCTAGGAGTGCTACTATGAACGCCAAAGATCTGTCTCCTAATGTAGATGCAAAGAATCCTAAACAAATCCTCACTAAATCCAGGTAATCACCTCTCATCATCTATTCATAAAGTGATGCCTTTCACGATTTATGGGTTGTGTCACCCTCACGCCATTCCCTTGCTTAAATTGCTACATTGTATAAACACACAAATATTCTGCATGAGGTGCCTCTTCTTACCTCACATTTTCATCTCCTATTTTTAAAATCCAATGCTTAACTCTAATATTCCTCTTTATCGCTTACCAGGAGTCCTATTATGGATGCAAAAGAACTGCCTCCTGATGTGGCTGCAATGAAACTTAAAGAAATCCACGATCAGTCCAACTAATTAGGTCTTAGCACACAATCATATATTTAAGTGTTTGACCATTTATTGTCTGTCTCACCCTCACACCCTTCAACTTAATTTGGAGTCACCCGTTAAGTCATGCTTTGAATGCATCAATCTCAAAACACCCAGGACTATATCGAATGAAGAAATAAACGCATCCACCCCTTCAAACCTAAACCATCTTATTGAATTTCCACGTAATTCCCACATTATGACTTGTACTTCATTATTGTTGGAGACAATTAACATTACTACCTTCGGATGCCCTTTAATAGGCATATGCTCACCTATCAAAACTGCGAATCTACTACCTGCGATAAGAACACTCCCACCTGAGGGCCTTCACTCATACCAGAAGCATGGAACCACCGGCAAACGGTTAACAAGCGGAACAATTGCCTTATGTACTGATAGATTTTTGTCTCATGTTTACCTCTTCATTTTGTTATCCTTATTCTAACAATTACCCGGCTGAACCCACCAAGGTGCTCACCATTGAAATTGTTGCCACAATGTCATTTACTTCAGAACAACTAGCCTCTTATTCTATTTGTATTATGTTACAACTTACATTACAATTGTATCTATCGTTCGGTAGATCTTCTGCCCCTTTAGTAACATGACTTCTTGTGTCCCTTCATTAACATGAATTTAGTGGAACACACTGGGCCAATGGTCATTACCCACTCTATATACAGACAAACCTTTTTCAAATGGAAAATAATTATCGTGTTCCATTTGATGGTCCTTATAAAGAATGTGGAAGTCCTGTGGCTGTTAATATGCATATTTATATTATGTGAATGACTTATGTCCCTTCATTTACATGATTTTACCACAACACATTGGCCCAATTATTGAATCAACTATTATTTAATACAAAATGCAACGATCACCAGCTATACAATTTGTTGCTGAAGTATTTTTTGAGATATCTTTAATTCTCAATACAATGCAAAATTGTGGCGCTGTTACCATTACACATTTACTTACAATTTGGAAACTTGTGGCGCTGTTACCATTCTACTTATACTTGACGTGGGCCTTTGAAAGTCCACGTTTGTCCGCCAAACCTTCCAAATTAATTAATACAGTTGAATCTTCTGCGTGCTGCATCAAACCTAATCTACAATACTATTTCCCCTATTTTATAAACCTATGGACACTAACTATCATACCATAATGGTTTCCCATATTCCCCGAAATTGCAAATTTTAAAATAGATACGTTCAACAAATTTCCCATAGTTACTAAACTAGAAAATTCCTAACTAAAATATATGGGGACAGTTTAGGCTCCAGTATCTTGTTTTTTCGGTAACTCCTTCTTTGCTGAGCATAGTTTAACAAACTAAGTACTCAAATCCTACCAATAAAATCCAGCTTTTCCTCTATCTTTGCTCCATTTAACGCCTACCACTAAACACATACGAAAAACATTAACATGAGATTGGTGAACGGGATGCATCGAGCTTTTGCATGCATTATATCCTATGTGATCACAAATTTATCTTCACACCATGTCTCTCCATCCTTGCCTTCAATGCTCACACCAAGTTTACGGTAGTTACTCAACTTTCAAATAGACATCCCTGCATATTAAACGACAATATGAAATGAAATACTAACACATAGTCAACCTAAAAGTACTCTATTTTACATATGATATTTAATTCATTTTCATTGAGTAAAAATAGTCTACAACATACTAGAGATTCATAAACTAATTAGGTAAACGAGTTGTCTAAAGATCCATTAAATAACAATTTACCGATCAGGCTTAATTAATAAAATAGGCTAAGTGTCAAAATAAAGCATTACCATAAAATTAGATTCCTTTCATAAAGAAATGTTATAAAGGCTAAGTACAAAATTGAATGCATAAAAAACTTTAGATGGGAAAATCCAATTTATAATAACTTATATGGGCAAATTTGGACTATTAAAAAATAATTTCATGTATTGTAAATCTTATAATTAAGCCTAAGTTGTGTAAAAATAGTTTATAAGTTCATTAAAAAACCTGAGTACATTATTATATTAATGAAAAAACTCAAAAAAAAAGGTAGCACGTGATTATTAGAGCACTTAGGAGTAATGACAAAATACATATAATTTAATGTTCATCAGGAGTCCTACTAGGTATCAAACAATGCAGAGTTAGATTTAAATCATCCAAGCCACAAACTACAGTCAAATAAGCCATCGGAATTCATAACAACAGTGAACAAATACCCTAGTTTTGACAAAGTTAGCACACAGTTTCCCAACTAGTGCGTCTGTTTCAAACGACACTTGCGAAACTGTACGTCTTTTTCAAACGGGTTCCAACCTCTTTTACATTTTCTTAACGGTCTATATAATGGCTTACAACCTCCCTACACCCATTAACGATCACTTCTCTTTGCCTTCCCTAATAAACTCACAATTATTTTTCTACTATCCGCAAATTTCTATCAAATATGATATATTCACTTCTTTCACAATTGGATACTACAAGGGATAATTGGTTTGTTAGGGTATGAGTTTGCAGGATGTGGGAATTTAGAAACTACAAGCGAGGCAATGAGATGATAAATCCGGACATGGTACTTATTAACGAAAAAATAATTCCCAATTCTTTTTAAATATATATGAAATTGTTGGTTTGGATTTTTGGAACGCACTTAATAGATGACATCTATCAGGGAACTTTCATACACGCTATAATCTGGAAGAATCAAGTGAGCAAGTTTCGACATAATTTGAGCGAAGGCTCTGTCATTATCATCGAGAACTTTAAAGTTGCTGAAATTATGGGAGAGTACAGACCAGTACAGTCCGATTTGAAAATACCATTCTTGCGGATAACTGCCATCCAAAATCTAGAGGATGATACTGTTCGTATCCCTATAATGGTTTCTAGTGTATTCAGCCAAACATTATTCATTCAAGGGTCAATAACAACAACATCCTATCAGGTATACTTATTTACATCATTTATGTTCCACACATTCTCGAACTTATGTTCGTAATACTCTCCCTCTTGAACTTGTAGATGTTGTTGGATGCTTATGTGGAATAGGTGATATAGAGTGTGTTAGTTTGAAGTGGAAGAACGAGACATGCACATTCTTACTGATCCGTAATCCACTAATCTTATTTAATATTCACTTATATTGATTCACCCCATAGAATAAGCATACAAAATCATTAACTTATCAATTACATACAGACATACCAATTTACTAATGTACCAACTAATCATATTGATTTTTACACTAATAGATTATATTGGTTATTTAGGGAAGATCGATCTGTCGAAGCAAAAATAACATTGTAGGAGGGTTACGGAGAAGGATTTTATTCCTACTTATTTCCCTAGAGTCCGGACCATATATTGTCATTGTAACGACAACTACAGTAAAGGAATTCAGAGGTACAACAATTTAAGATCTTAATAGTTATTTGCTCTGTTAACATTTTAAACTCTTCATGACGTTTAATGTAGTTTTATTTTATAATTGGTGAAATTACTTTTGCCTCAACCGCCGCAAGCAAAACACATGTTAATCTTCCAATGGACAACATCAACTCATTGATTCAGAAGTTTGCACCTAAGCCCATAAACATACAAACCATCTAGATTTTGAATGAAAGTAACATACCCATGGAGGAAACAATGTTTGTCAACAGGATAACTGTCTCAGAGTTACTGGATTCAGACTGGAGTTACAATATAAAGGTTAGTGCCTCAATACGTCATCCTACCCTATCAACAATACAAAAAATCAAAAGGCCTCCATTTCAAATTCATATACGTTGTTTATACAAATATCAAGAATGCATGGTTATACTACGAGCTTAGATCACTGAAATAGATACCTTCTTTGATTGGTATTACATATCCTGCAACTTATGCAACAAAAAATTGAACCTACAAAGGGTGTCTACACATGCCTCAAGTGTGAAAGAAAGTGTGACTTTCTGTTGCTTAAGTAAGGATACATTTAGCAATGTACCACATGCTTATGTTTTAACAAACACTAATTTTAATGTCAAACACAGGTACAAGATACACATTAAGGTGAAAGACAATGGCAGGAAGACTACTTTGGACCTGTTTAATGGGGTGGCAGAAAAATTGCTTGATACTTCTGCTTTCAAGTTGGTGAATCGATTGTTCAAAAGTGATATGTAGCTACCGTCACAAATTGAGGCCCTTTGTGGCAAGGAGTTTGTATTCAAACTAAAATTAAGCAAGTACAATTTGAAAGAGGGGCTGGAAAATTATACAGTGACAAAAATGTACCTGCCAGATGAACAATTGGAATTACAACATCGCATCAACAAAGATAAAAAGGTGATGTGCCATAATGTTATTCATATTATAATACCTATTGTATTTATACAAACATCATTCATCTCTGCCCAAGTTGTGGAACATACACCGAGTTTAATAATGAGTATGCATTTTACTCTATAGGTAAAACACAAACTGGAAGATACACCACAACCACATGTCCAGAATACAGAAGTTCACACACATACGACTCTAAAAAAAATGTTGGCGATGGGGAGGGCACTTCCAGTAGCAGCATAAAAGTTTATGCCAGAAAGCTGAAGAAGAGAAGAAAGTTCCTCATAGACAAACGAGATAGTGATGAAGACACCAATAAAAATGTCAATTTAAAGGCTTAGAACCTATTTTATATGATCTGCACCTTACTATTACTACTATAGCCAAGAAGTGTGTAATTCAATTGCTAGTGTACTTTACATTTACAAGTCAAACCGTGGCAGATTTTAGAGCAAATGTTGTTGATGTCTGTATTCGTAGGGTATTATGTTACCTCAACTTGAATTTTAATTTGTTCTACTAAATACAGTTGTATTAAGGTGTGTATATCCGTTTTTTGTATTGTTCCATAATAGGCTAAATAAATGTACAATGTTCATCAAGAGAAACAAAACTTAATGTTGGAGGTTTGCACACATGATTACTGTACACTCTCAAATTTAATGTTTTGTATTATACAATGTATAGTAAATATATTATTTTGCAACTAACCGTTCAGTACTAAGATGCCAACTACATTCAAGAACAAAGATTACTCCTAATAAATATGTACAAAATGAAATGACAAGTATGGTAGAGGACCATCCAAATATTAAATCTTGATCAAAGGAGAATTTTTGGTAGTTATCCATGATTTTCATTATGTGAAAATACTAACTTTTCAAATTTATGTTGTAAAAGGTTTCAAACTTTAGTTTTAACAAAAATCTACATTTTCCCCATTTATAATATTTGGAATTTATTGATATATGATCTCTAACCTTAATGAGGTCATGCAGAAAACATCACTCCGACTTACCAATGTACATTATCAGTTGAAAGATGGATAGAATCCGCAAAAAAACACACACTTCCACGTTCTCTTTGTGTGCGGACCGGTATTTCAGTGGTGCAAATAAAGAATTCTTTAATTTGTTGGAATCTCTATAAAAATAGGTTCTGATAAGTATTACGTGAAAGAAAGTACTACAAAACATTACAACTGAAACAAAACAAGGGAAATAAAACTCCAATATATACGCTTGTAGGGGTATAGCAACAATAAGTAACAACTTTCGAACAATAAAAAAAAAGACAAACAGAAATATATCCTAAAGATTTAATATTAAGTAATATGGCAGACCCCATTTATTAATAATATAAAATGTGATCAATATGCCACTTTTAGGGGCATAATTAGATTCAATTCAAATAAGAAGCCAATGATGTGTCCTTTCACTAGCTTAGTACCTGCCTTTTCAATTTTGAAAATGATCACAACTAACACTTACACACTACAACGTCTATTACTATTTGGAAACAACCTATTGTAACGACACCAAAAACATACAACCCATGTAATGACCCGAAAAACTAGTAAGTGAAACTAGAGACTAACGAGTTTGTTTTTGAGTTGTTATGGGGTTTTGAAGTTGTAGAATGTCTTTCCGAGTTTAGATTGAGCGGTGTAGGGGATTAAATGTCAAGGTATGACCCCCCAAGGACCAACCAAGGGTCCTTGAGGGGGGACCCTAAAGCCTAACCCCAAGGCAGCCCCAACTAGCCAAAGTTTCCAAAATATTTGGGAGCAACGGATGGGACCTACGCCCCGTAGGTCCATCCACGCCCGTTGGATGGATTTCGTGGGTGAAGGCCCCAAATGGTGACCCTCATACACAAACCACATTCCTGCAGGATGGATGATTATCTCTCTACAAACCACCATTGGAGAAGAAGGAGTCAAGCTTTGAAGCTCATGATCTCACCTTTAACTCTCAATTTTCATGGAGTTTCTTCTATAAATATGTGGTAGTATTTATTCTTGATTAAGTTTCATTCAAGGAGCCCTATCAAAAGATGATTTCAAATTCCCAAAATCCTTCCAAAACCTAGGGTTTTAAATCTATGCATGGGTTCAATTCCAAAAATTTTTCAAAGGTTTATATATGATGATTTATGGATGGATTGTTAAATTAATGATGAATTTCCTTTATGAACCAATGTTTTCCCCAAAATCCTAAGTTATGAATTGTGATTGGGAATTGATTGATCATGAAAGTATGTTGAATTGTTTATGTCTTTATTGAATCAGTTATTGAATTAGGTTAATTCCCTTATCTAATGTAGTATTCTAGATGATTGGGTTGAGATTGATTCATAGCCTTGAAGGGCAATTTCATGAAGGATTATGTATGATTATGATGTGAAGTATATGTGTGTAATCTCAATGAAAGTATTATGATCATGTTCAGAATGAAATTGTGTTACAATTGAAAGCTCATTCTCAATTAACACTTATGAATAATGATGATAGAATGTGAAGGGTTTCTTCAATGTAATGTTGTATCTGAATTGGTAGGCTTAGGCTTCCTCTTCTTGTATAAATGAAAGTAATGTGGTTATGACTATAATGCAATGGTGGTTCTGTTGAAAGGTTATTCTCACACACACACACACTCATTATATGATTATGTTAATGATGATGTGTTGATTGAAAGACTTTCTTAATTGTACACTAACGAATGATAATGACATGTTGTGAAAGGAATTTCTCACAATATGGGGATTCTTAGTTGAAAGGATATTCTCATCTTTGAATTTAGGAGTTATCTAATGAATGAATGTTGGGTTTGAGATGGATATTCATCCATGAGTTGATGTGGGGTATCTAGTAGCAATCTCCCATAACAATGACCTAAAGTGATGAATGTCAAGTACTCCATGGAAAATAATGCTAAGAATCGAGAGGATATGGATTGAGATGGATGCTCATCCGTTAGTTGAGGTGGGGCGTTTAGTAACAATCTCTTGAGATGGATGCTCATCCGTGAGTTGAGGTGGGGTATCGGTAGAAATCTCCCTATACCATAACTATGTTCCCTCATAGGTTTATAGCTAGTAGATCCACCTAAGCTAAATGCTAACGGTCCTAACTTAGGCAAGTAAGAATCCCTTATTCTCTGAGGGTGACACCGAGATTCCATGAATTGCTCACATGGTCTATGTCGGTTATGGCTTACCCCCACAAAAAATGTTAATGAACTATGGCTTCTCAAGAATGCACTACTTAGTGTGGGTGGTAGTATGGGATGCCATCCATGCATTGCACAAGTAGGCTTTGAGAGTAGTCATGGTGTGTTCCTTTATGCTATAATGTTTTATGATCAATGATATTAGTTAGGTACTATGGTTACTCAAGGAGTTCTATGAAGTGTGGGTGGTAGTATGGGATGCCATACATGGACTGCACGAGTAGGCTTTGAGAGGGCTATGGTTTGCTTCTCAATGTCATAATGTTAAATGAAATGAATGAGCTTATGATGATGCTAATGAGAATTATGATTTAATGTCTAATGAAAAGAATGTTCTTATAATGATGCTAGTAAGAATGTTGACTTAAATGCTTAATGTAATGACGTATGCTTTACTTGGATTGAATTATTAGTTACTTTCCTTATCATGACTTATGAAATGTTTATGTCCCTTATGTATGAGTATTGTTTAAAGATGAAAAGAGGGAATGGTAAGTTCACTTTTGGTGGCTTTAATGTGGTACTTAGTGTGGATGGTGGTATGGGACGCTATTCATACATTGCACAAAGTATAGCTTGGGGTTACTTAAGGTGAAAGCATAATGTGATGAAATAGCTTATATGTTGATTATGTTCCAATGTGATGAAATAGATTATATTATGTTTATGTTCTAATGTGATGAAATGACTTATATGCTGATAATACGTGTATCTTATGTCTTTTGCTAAAGATCATGATATTTCTGAAAATTGGCATATGCATGGTTTTCAACCAAAATGTCCTTTTTAAGCATGGTTTTTTCGTGGCTATCATACTTAGTACATTAAATGTGCTAACTCATATTTCTCCATTTTTACCAAAGTGTAGGGCTTGGAGATTTGATGTTCTATTCTTGGAAGATAGGTTCCTAAGGAGCATGAAGTTGAAGATTTGGTGAGGCATCATAGTTTCGAGGAAGAACCGACTATTTCCCTTTATGTCTTTTACTTTATGTTTAGAGCTTTTTTATCGGCTAAATCCCAAAGTTTATTCAAAGTGTTGTAGATGGTTTGAGACAAAGTATAGAAAGACTTCCACTTGCTTTTATGAAAATGACTTCGATTATAAAGAAACGTTTTAAATTTCGCACTAATTTGCTATGCTCTTATGTTCATGAATGCTATGAGGCTTGTATGAGATTTTTTGGAGTCCTTTACTCCGTGTCACTTCCAGGGCGTAGGCTCGGGTCATGACAAACATGGTATCAGAACACTAGATTTTGGGATGGTTTTAGGATGTCTCAAACCACATCTAGTAGAGTTTTGTTAATAGTGTGAAGTGCACCACATTTATAAATAGGAGACTATTGGCTGTTAGGAAAATCTCACTTTTTCATTCTTGAAGTCGTCCCACAGATTTTAACTCTATTAGGTCTCTCTCTTATTCCTTATTCGATGGTGTTTAGTGTATGACCACTTGAAGGTCTTATGTTACAAGGATCGAGGGAGAAAAAGGTTGGTTGTGATGCCAATTTTGGTTATGTGACTTGATAGATTTGAGATGATAGATTGTGATGTTGTCTTTAGTATGAATGGGTTGCTTTATGGTTATGTTTAGTTGATGTTAGAATCGGACTTAGTCATGATGAGTTTTGAGGTATGTTGAAAGAGTTGATGAATAAGGTGTTTTAGTAATGCCTAGACGTGTTGGGAGAATAAACTCCTCTAAGAAAGGTAGAAGTTTAATTCACCTTGGTTTAGAATCATCTTGGGTGATGAGTGTGAAGGTTTAGTGATGACATGCTCCGACCTTAGAATTTAAAGAAGTGATGTTGTAAAGAGTTTATATAGGCTTGCTCCCAAGGGGGAGATAATGTGCTTAGATAGAAAGGTCGTTAGGTGTTTTGATGTTCATTACTTAGGTTTGCTTGAAATTCTCGCCTTAAGAGGTGAAGTGAGTTTGAGGAGTTTAGACCTGGTTTGCTAGACTCATATGAGATCTTGAGTGGTGTTGGTAAGGTTGTTTGTGAGCAAGAGTTGCTTAATGAGGACCTTCCTAGTTTAGAAGTATCGGTTGGGATCTTAGAACGACAAGTTAAGAAATAAAAGATTAAGGAAGTTGTTTCCATGATAATGTTGAGGAGTAGTATTTTAGTAATAGTTATAGTTGAGGGTGCTACTTGGGATAGGTCGAGGGCCAATGAGAAGTCCCGATATACTCATTCTCTTTCTTTCTATTCCTATACAAGCCTAAGACAAAAAGTTCTTTTTTTTCGGCTTGTTTCATGTATTTGAGTGATGTGTGATATTACGTTTCCATAGTCTCCTTATGTTAGGCATGTTCTTGATAAATTTATGTTTAAATGTGAAAATTAGTTTTTATGGATTATGTACCCTTATGTTGATGTGTATTTAGTATGAGTTGTCTATATGCTTCATAAGGTGAATTGTTGAACACGCCGAAATACGCTTTTGAGGGTAATTGCATAATGTGCTTAATGATGTTATGATGAGCATGATTTGAGTTGAAGAATGTAATTCCTCCAATGAAATGAGAAATGTTGAAGTTTTCATGCATATTGAGTTTGTAGATGTAGCTCCTACTTTCTTTTGTTGCATGGAGTATGTTTGAAGTGGAGTTGATGTTTCCTCCTAGTTTTGTGCAGTGTTTATGATGTTTCATGCATGATGGGCTGCTAGTCTTGAGCCTTTATTTACCTACAATGTTTAAAGTGTCATTTGAGGATAAATGTTCCTAAGGGGGAGATAATGTAACGACCCGAAAAACTAGTAAGTGAAACTAGACCCTAACGAGTTTATTTTTGAGTTGTTGTGGGGTTTTGAAGTTGTAGAATGTGTTCCCGAGTTTAGATTGTGGGGTTTAGGGGTTAACCATCAAGGTACGACCCCCACGGACCAACCAAGGATCCTTGAGGGGGGACCCTAAAGCCTAACCCCAAGGCTGCCCCAACTAGACAAAGTTTCCAAAAATTTTGGGAGCTACGGATGGGACCTACACCTCGTAGGTCCATCCACGCCCCTTGGATGTATTCCGTCGGTCAAGGCCCAAAATGGTGACCCTCAAACCAAAACCACGGACCTGCAGGATGGGGCATCACCCCACCTATGGTCCGTAGCTCTAGGTCGTGACTCATCACTGGTTTGCTGTGAAGTTTCGGCCTAGTGGAAGGGCAACTTAGTAAATTCATAATTAATTTGTTAGGGGTTGGGGATGGTTATTATTGATTTATTAAAGTATTTTAAGGCTTTAGAGGTATTAAACACCTTTTTCAATTCATTATTTCAAAACACAAAATAGAAACCTCCCACCCTCTCCAAATATTCTCTCTCTAGAAACCACCAATGGAGAAGAAGGAGTATAGCTTTGAAGCTCAAGATCTCACATTTTACTCTCAATTTTCGTGGAGTTTCTTCCATAAAGGTGTGGTAGTCTTCATCCTTGATTATGTTACATTCAAAGAGCCCTATCAAAAGATGATTTCAAGTTTCCAAAATCCCCCCAAAACCTAGGGTTTTCAATCTATGCATGTGTTCAATTCCGAAACATTTTCAAAGGTTTATATATAATGAATTATGAATGGATTGTTGAATTAATGATGAATTATGGTGAATTTCCTCTATGAACCCATGTTTTCTCCAAAATCCTAAGTTGTGAATTGTGATTGGGAATTGATTGATCATGAAGTATGTTGAATTTTTTAAGTATTTATTGAATCAGTTATTGAATCATGTTAATTCCCTTATCTAATGTAGTATTGTAGATGTTTGGGTTGAGATTGATTCATAGCCATGAAGGGCAATTTCATGAAGGATTATGTATGATTATGATGTAAAGTATATGTGTGTGATCTCAATGAAAGTGTTATGATCATGTTTAGAATGAAATTGTGTTATTATTGAAAGCTTATTCTCAATTAACACTTATGAATGATGACGATAGAATGTGAAGGTTTCTTCAATGTAATATTGTATCTTGAATTGGTAGGATTAGGCATCCTCTTCTTGTATAAATGAAGGTAATGTGGTTATCACTATAATGCAATGGTGGTGCTGTTGAAAGGTTATTCTCACACTCACACTCATCACCGAGGAATGAATGAAGTTTGATTATGTTAATGATGATGTGTTGATTGAAAGGCTATTCTCAATTATACACTAACGAATGATAATGACATGTTGTGAAAGGTCTGTCTCACAATATGGGGATTCTTAGCTGAAAGGCTATTCTCATCTTTGAATCTATGAGCTATCTAATGAATAAATGTTAGGTTTGAGATGGATACTCATCTATGAGTTGAGGTGGGGTATCTAGTAGAAATCTCTTATCCCATAACAATGAACTAAAGTAATGAATGTCAAGTACTCGGTGGGGAATAATGCTAAGCACTGAGAGGATATGGGTTGAGATGGATGCTAATTTGTGAGTTGAGGTGGGGTATCTAGAAAAAATCTCTTGAGATGGATGCTCATCCGTGAGTTGAGGTGGGGTATCTAGTTGCAATCTCCCTATCCCATAACTATGTGCCCACATAGGTTTATAGATAGTGGATCCACCTAAGCTAAATGTTAACGGACCTACCTTAGACAAGTAGGAATCCCTTATTCGGTGAGGGTGACACCGAGATTCAATGAATTGCTCACATGGTTTATGTGGATTAAGGCTTACCCTCACATAGAATGTTAATGAACTATGGCTTCTCAAGAATGCACTACTTAGTGTGGGTGGTAGTATGGGATGCCATCCATGCATTGCACAAGTAGGCTTTGAGAGTAGTCACGGTGTGTTCCTTTATGTTATAATGTTTTATGATCAAAGATATGAGTTAGGTACTATGGTTACTCAAGGAGTTCCATTAATTGTGTGTGGTAGTATGGGATGCCATCCATGCATTACACGAGTAGGCTTTGAGAGGGCTATGGTATGCTTCTCAATGTCATAATGTTAAATGAAATGAATGAGCTTATGATGATGCTAATGAAAATGATGATTTAATGTCTAATGAATAAAATGTGTTTGTAATGATGCTAGTAAGAATGTTGACTTAAATGCTTAATGTAATGATGTATGCTTTACTTGGATGGAATTATGAGTTACTTTCCTTAGCATGACTTATGAAATGTTTATGTTCCTTATGTATGAGTATTGTTTAAAGATGAAAAAAGGAAATGGTAAGTTCACTTTTGGTGACCTTAATGTGGTACTTAGTGTGGATTGTGGTATGAGACGCTATTCATACAGTGCACAAAGTGTAGATTGGGGTTACTTAAGGTGAAAGCTTAATGTGATGAAATAACTTATATGTTGATTATGTTCTAATGTGATAAAATGACTTATATGTTGATTATGTTCTAAAGTGATGAAATGGCTTATATGTTGATAATACTTGTATCGTATGGGTTTTGTTAAAGTTCAGGATATTTCTCAAAATTGGCATATGCATGGTTTTCAACCAAAATCTCCTTTTTAAAAATGATTTTTGCATGGCTATCATACTTAGTACATTAAATACGCAAACCTATAATTCTTTATTTTTACCAAAGTGTAGGGTTTGGAGATTTGATGTTCTACTCTTGGGAGATAGGTTCCTAAGGATCATGAAGTTGAAAATTTGGTGAGTCCTCATATTTTGGAGGACGAACCCACTATTTCCCTTTATGTCTTTTACTTTATGTTTAGAGCTTTTGTATGAGCTAAGTCCCAAAGTTTATTTAAAGTGTTGTAGATGGTTTGAGACAAAGTATAGAAAGACTTCCGCTTGCTTTTATGAAAATGACTTTGATTGTAAAGAAAATTTTTAACTTTCGCACTATTTTCCTATGCTCTTATGTTCATGAATGGTATGAGGTTTGTATGAGACTTTTTGAAGTCTTGGATGTTGTGTCACTTTCGGGGTGTAGGCTTGGGTCGTGACAAACATGGTATCAGAGCACAAGATTTTGGGATGGTTTTAGGATGTCTCAAATCACATCTAGTAGAGTCTTGTTCATAGTGTGAAGCGCCACATTTATGAATAGGAGGCTATTGGATGTTAGGAAAATCTCACAGCTTCATTCTTCAGGTCGTGCCGAAGAGTTTAACTCTATAAGGTCTCTCTATTATTCTTTATCCGATGGTGTTTAGGGTATGACCACATTAAGGGCTTATTCTACAAGGATCGAGCGAGAAAAAAGTTGGTTGTGATGCCAATTATGTCTATGTGACTTGAGAGATTTGAGATGATGGATTGTGATGTTGTCTTTAGTATGAATGGGTTGCTTTATGGTTATGTTTAGTTGATGTTAGAACCCGACTTATTCATGATGAGTTTTGAGGTATGTTGAAAGAGTTGATGAATAAGGTGTTTTAGAAATGCCTAGATGTGTTGGGAAAATAAACTTTTCTAAGAAAGGTAGAAGTGTAATTCACCTAGTTTTAGAATCATCTTGGGTGATGAGTGTGAAGCTTTAGTGATGACTTGCTCAGACCTTAGAATTGAAAGAAGTGATGTTGTAAAGAGTTTATATAGGCTTGCTCTTAAGGGGGAGATAATGTTCTTAGATAAAAAGGTCGTTGGTTGTTTTGAGGTTCATGAGTTAGGTTTGCTTGAAATTATCGCATTAAAAGGTGAAGTGAGTTTGAGGAGTTTAGACCCGGTTTGCTAGAGTCATATGAGACTTTGAATGGTGTTGGTAAGGTTGTTTGTGAGCAAGAGTTGCTTAATGAGGACCTTCCTAGTTTAGAAGTACCGGTTGGGATCTTAGAACGACAAGTTAAGAAATAAAAGAGCACGGAAGTTGTTTCCAAATAAATGTTGAGGAGTAGTATTTTAGTAAGAGTTATAGTTGAAGGTGCTACTTGAGATAGGTCGAGGGCCAGTGAGAAGTCCCGATATCCTCATTCTCTTTCTTTCTATTCCTATTCAAGCCTAAGACAAAGAGTTCCTTTTTTTCTGGCTTGTTTCATGCGTTTGAGTCATGTGTGATATTGCGTTTCCATAGTCTCCTTATGTTATGCATGTTCTTGATGAATTTATGTTTAAATGAGAAAATGAGTTTTTATGGATTATGTACCCTCATGTTGATGTGAATTTAGTATGAGTTGTCTATATGCTTCATGAGGTGAATTGTTGAACATGCCTAAATATGCTTTTGAGAGTAATTGCATAATGTGCTTAATGATGTTATGATGGACATGATTTGAGTTGGAGAAGGTAATTCCTCCAATAAAATGAGAAATGTTGAAGGTTTCATGCATTATGAGTTTGTAGATGTAGTTCCTACTTTCTTGTGTTGCATGGAGTATGTTTGAAGTGGCGTTGATGTTTCCTCCTAGTTTTGTGCAGTGTTTATGATGTTTCATGCATGATGGGCTGCTAGTCTTGAGCCTTTATTTACCTACAATGTTTAAAGTGTCATTCGAGGACGAATGTTTCTAAGGGGGAGATAATGTAACAACCCGGAAAACTAGTAAGTGAAACAAGACCCTAACGAGTTTGTTTTTGAGTTGTTGTGGGGTTTTGAAGTTGTAGAATGTCTTCCCAAGATTAGATTGAGGGGTTTAGGGGTTAAACATCAAGGTACGACCCCCCAAGGACAAACCAAGGGTCCTTGAGGGAGGACCCTAAAGCCTAACCCTAAGGCTGCCCCAACTAGCCAAAGTTGCCAAAAAGTTTGGGAGCTACGGATGGGACCTACACCCCGTAGTTCCATCCACACCCCTTCAATGGATTCCATGTGTCAAGGCCCCAAATGGTGACCCTCATACACAAACCACAAACCTGCAGGATGGGGCGTAACCCCACCTACGGTCCGTATCTCTAGGGTCGTGACTCACCACTAGTTTGTTGTCCAGTTTCGGCCAAGTGAAGGGGCAAATTAGTAAATTCATAATTAATTAGTTAGGGGTTGGGGACTGTTATTATTGATTTCTTAAAGTATTTTAAGGCTTTTAGAGGTATTAAACACCATTTTCAATTCATTATTTCAAAACACAAAATAGAAACCTCCCACCCTCTCCAAATATTCTCTCTCTAGAAACCACCATTGGAGAAGAAGGAGTCAAGCTTTGAAGCTCAAGATCTCACATTTCACTCTCAATTTCCATGGAGTTTCTTCCATAAAGGTAAGGTAGTCTTCATCCTTGATTAAGTTTCATTCAAGGAGCCCTATCAAAAGATGATTTCAAGTTTCCAAAATCCCCCCAAAACCTAAGGTTTTCAATCTATGCATGTGTTCAATTCCAAAACATTTTTAAAGGTCTATATATGATGAATTATGAATGGATTGTTGAATTAATGATGAATTATGGTGAATTTCCTCTATGAACCCATGTTTTCTCCAAAATCCTAAGCTGTGAATTGTGATTGGGAATAGATTGATCATGAAGTATGTTGAATTGTTTATATCTTTATTGTATCAGTTATTGAATCATGTTAATTCCCTTATCTAATGTAGCCTTGCTTGCTGAGCGAGCGCATCCGATTCTAAAGTCCTTTCTTATTCTTAAGCCACTTCCCGTTCAGTTGCTGAAAGATAGAGATCAGGCTTTCTAAATGAGATTGAGTTCCACGAATATGTAGGCATCAGACAATCACTTATTCACAAACTTCATGTGGGGAAAATTGTTTTCATGGAAATTTCTAGATGTTTGGGTTGAGATTGATTCATTGCCTTGAAGGGCAATTTTGTGAAGGATTATGTATGATTATGATGTGAAGTATATGTGTGTGATCTCAATGAAAGTATTATGATTATGTTTAGAATGAAATTGTGTTATTATTGAAAGCTTATTCTCAATTAACACTTATGAATGATGATGATAGAACGTGAAGTGTTTCTTCAATGTAATGTTGTATCTTGAATTGGTAGTCTTAGGCATCCTCTTCTTGTATAAATGAAAGTAATGTGGTTATGACTATAATGCAATGGTAGTGTTGTTGAAAGGTTATTCTCACACACACACTCATGAATGAAGTTTCTATGATTATGTTAATGATGATATGTTGATTCAAAGGCTATATGTTGATTATGTTTTAATGTAATGAAATGGCTTATATGTTGATTATGTTCTAATGTGATTAAATGGCTTATATATTGATAATACTTGTACCTTATGCCTTTTGCTAAAATTCATGATATTTCTCAAAATTGGCATATGCATGGTTTTCAACCAAAATGTCCTTTCTAAGCATTGATTTTGCATGGCTATCATAGTTAGTACATTAAATATGCTAACCCATATTTCTCCATTTTTACCAAAGTGTAGGGTTTGGAGATTTGATGTTCTATTCTTGGAAGATGGGTTCCTAAGGAGCATGAAGTTAAAGATTTGGTGAGTCCTCATAGTTTCGAGGACAAACCCACTATTTTCCTCTATGTCTTTTACTTTATGTTTAGAGCTTTTGTACGGGATAAGTCCCAAACTTTATTCAAAGTGTTGTAGATGGTTTGAGACAAAGTATAGAAAGACTTCTGCTTGCTTTGATGAAATGACTTCGATTGTAAAGAAAAGTTTTCAATTTCGCACTATTTTCCTATGCTCTTATGTTAATGAATGCTACGAGGCTTGTATGAGACTTTTTGGAGTCTTGTACACCGTGTCTGTAACACCCCAGAGAATTTTCGAACTAAGACTCGAGCCATCCTTCATGTGGAGTGGGATTTTACCGAGGAATAAAAATTTATTGAGTGTTAAGTTAAGGTCCCTAGGTGTAGCACATTGAGTTCCAAGAAGAGTTGAATTGGAAATAATCATTTTGGAAAGAATCTGGACAATTTGGCTATGGAAAAAAAGTGAGTTTTTGGTCAACTTTGAGCAGTCGTATCTCCTAGCTCAAAATGATTTAGGCGAATTTCCAGTTATGTCTGGAAAGCCCTTGGAATGATCTTTCCAATGCCGCCGAGTTTGCTTGATTCCGAGTTTGTATGAGTGACTTATGCCCTTTGGAAGTTGGGTTGTTGGCACAGTCGCACAGCCGCACAGTCGCACAGTGCAGTTTGTTTAGTCCGAAAATTTTAAGGGTATTTTGGTCTTTTCCCTAATCTTTTCTTTGGGTTATATTGAGGTGTTAGACTGATGTTTGGATCATTTTTGTCCCATTTTAAAGAGTGAGAGTAAGAGTGAGAGTTAGGGCTTGGAAGATAAGAGAGAAAGAAGAGGAAAAGAAGAGGAGAAAGAGAAGAAGAAGCTAAGGATCGTCGTGGATTTTCGTCGGGGGTGATCCCTAATCAGGTATGTGAGTCTTTAGTGTGGGTTTATCCTTTCCCCCCACATACCAAGCTCGTTTTTATGATTTGAGAAGAGATTGGATTTGTTGTTGAAGTTGTTAGTTGTTGTTGATGTTGTTAGTTGTGTTGTTGAAGTTATTGTTGGTTGTGGGACAGGATTGGGCTGTGTATTTGAGTTGTGACCTATTGTATATTGAGGGATTTTATGATCCTTAGTGTTGGTTGGTTCATACCCCCACACACCAACTCGTTTTTAATTCCAAGAGAAGATTTATTGGTTGTTGAAGTTGTAGTGGTGTTGTGTTGAAGTTCTTGCTGATTTAGTACAGATTTCTGGCTGTGATTTTTGAGTTGAATCTATTGTATAATAAGGGTCTTTATGATTCTAAGTGTTGCTGCTGAAACCTTGAGGTTGAGAGGGTTTAGAATTGGAAAGAAACAAGGGGAAAAAGTCGGATTTTTTGGGGAAAAAGGGGCTGGGCTGTTGCACCTCTCCTAGTGCCAAGGACACCAATCCTTCCCTTTCATTCACCATTTCTTTTTTTATACATGTTCCTAGGTATTATACCTATGTTTCCTAGTTGTTTCCAACACTCCAAGGTACTTCCAAAAGTCAAGTAAAACTACAAGTCAAGTGAAGTTAGTTTCCAAGTCAAGTGAAGTTAGTTTCAAAGTCAAGTGAAGTTAGTTTCCAAGTCAAGTGAAGTCAAGCTTAGAAGTAAGTAAGTCAAAACAAGTCTTTAAGGTTTTCCAAGAGTCTTCATTGATCGTTTTAACTTCATTTTAAGGCTCAAGTTAAGTAAAGAATGAAGAGTTCCAAGTTAAGAGTTTCAAGTTGAGTCAAAGTATCGAGTTTCAAGTAAAGTAAAGAGTAAAGAGTTGAGTTCATTTCTCAAAGTTATTAGGGAACTATGTATTCCCAAAGAAGTTTTAAAGAAATGTTTTTACATTTAAACAAGGTTGGAAACTGAGATTTCCAAAAGAGCCTTCGGGCTAGTTTTTGAGTAATTATCTCATATCAGCAGGAATAAATATGTTTTAAAAACATAAGAGCCAGTACATTTTTGGGAGTAGTATCGAGCACCGAATTGGGGGAGCGTTCAAAGAACCCACAGCCCCCATAGAACCATGTTAGCCACCATGGGTAGAAAAGGATCATACTTTTTAGATGAATCCTTTTCAGATTAGACTAGTGGATCCATTAGGCAGTTCAGGTCTTATACCTTTGGCCGGGTATAAGATGCTCTGGCAGCGTGAGGTCGATCGCTGTATCATCACTATAGCTCTTATGTGATGGTTGTCGGTTAGAGAAACTCCCACAGCAGTTATTGTATTTTCATACACAGAAATTATTGTATTTTATATACATCAGTTCAATTGTATTTCTATATACATCTCAGGCTTATTGTATCCTTGTATACACTCAGAGTTTATAGCATGTTTTAAACAGTCTTTCTTTATATCGCACTTGTTTTAAATTGCCTTATATTGAAAGAAGTCAGTCAGGTTGAGTTCAGTTATTCAAGAGTCGAGTATCCTTGAGTTAAGTATCTTTGAGTTAAGTATATATCTTGAGTTAAGTACATATCCTTGAGTTGAGTATCTATCTTGAGTTGAGTATCTATCTTTGAGTTGAGTATATATCTTTGAGTTGAGTATCTGTCTCTGAGTCCAGTATCTATCTTCTGAGTTGAGTAAGTTTGAGTAGTTTTGAGTATTCCTTGAGTTGAGAAAGTTTGAAAAGAGGTAAGTTATTCAATTTATTCCAGTTTTTCTTCTAGCCTATGTTGTTTAGCTTTCCAGCTTACATACTCGTACATTCCACGTACTGAGCCATTTGGCCTGCATCTTTTTATGATGCAGACACAGGTATTCAGGATCATCAACAGGAGATTCGTTGATACATCCGGGAGTTCCAGTTAGCTATGACAAGCCTCTTTGCTTCCGGAGGATTTCATTTACCTTTCAGTTGTATCAGTTGTTAGGAGGTCGTGGGTCTTGTCCCGGCTTCCATCTTTATCAGTTAGAGGCTTCATAGATAGACAATAGAGTTTCAGAAGTCTCTTCATTTATTTTGTTAAATGTTTTGAAGACTAAAGTTGCCTTTTATGGCGAGTTGTATATATATTCTATTATACAGAGTTTTCTTTTGAGTTAAAGATTTATAAAGTTGAGTTTATAAACTCTTATTCAGTTTTAAGCTCTTGTATGCTTAAGTTAGTATTCCGCTTGGAGTCAGCCAGGATGAGGGTTCGCTTGGGGACCAGAAATGGTCTTCGAGTGCCGGCCACGTCCAGGGTGTAGGCTCGGGGCGTGACAGTGTCACTTCCGGGGTGTAGGCTTGGGTCGTGACAACCCAGAATCCCAACTTTGTTTCCATTAGTCCAAAAACTTTGTCACCTTCTAAGAATACAAGTGTAGCACACACATAAGTCAATACTAGTGACATTGACTTAAACAAAACTTTCAGACATGAATAATGGATTTGATATCAGAAATTGTTAACACATTTACTGCCCCAACAAATATACCCACCGATATTAGGAAACTGCAACAATTTCTACCTTTATTAGCAATAAAAGACAGGATGTTGAAATGAAGAATAAATAGTTATACATTATCAGCGAACAACACTCGGAGGAAAGACAAAATTGTCATTATTTGTCACGCCCCGAAGCTACCCCAGGACGTGGACATGGGACCTAGGATCATGAGTGGCCCCAAGCTAACCTTGCTGACATATCATAAGCATACTAAATAAATTGAAGTAAGAAAAGACTGTGCGAAAACTAAATAATAAGATAAACTGAAATGAAATGATGGGGAATACCCATAATTATTTGAATATAAAAAAAACTGAGAGTTTAACAACAACTGAAAGGTCAAACTCAAGTGCTAAAGCTAAAACTAACTATGCCTGAAATAAGCCTCTAGCTCACTAGAAGTGCTGGGACATGCCCCAGCTAAATATAGCAATTACTGAAACTACGACTAAAAACAAAGGAAACATGTCTATCATCCTCAGAGAATAAGGACTCACCACTGATGCTGATGAAATAAAGATCGGGAACCGATCTATGCGTGATCTGAAAGCTGAGGACCTGAACCTACATCACGAGAAGATGTAGCGCACAATATGCGTTAGTACTTGAATGGTACCGAGCATGCTAGATAGAATTAAGTTGAATAATAAACATAATTGAACCAAAGCATATATCTGAGAAATGATAAGAGATAAGCATGATACTATACTGAGAATACTGAACTTGAACTAACTGAATGCAATGACCAAGTTTTTAACATGCTGAGACTGAAATACTATAACTGATAGCATGGTCAGTGCAATAGAATTTGGCTGTAAGGGAGCTACTAATAACCAACATAAAACCATATGATCTAAATGTGGAGTTCAATGTATACACCCCATCGAGAGAACCCAGTAAACCCTGCCAGAGGATAGAGGCATGACTAGCGTGATCAGTAAAATGTAATGCCCACAGAGGGTACTTATAAACCTAAAGAGGCACGTAGTTATGGGACTTGAGGGTGACTAGCCCTAGTCCACTCGGTATTAAGCTACTCCCAATTGATTATGTAATTAACAATATTATGACTGAAAGGTGAAGTAATGGATAACTCAATTACTGACATGCAAACTCTGAGAATGTAACAATTATAACTGATCATGTGACATTCGTAAACTGAAACATGTATATCTGAAATAACTGACCTAACATGTGTAATTCAAGAACTAAAAGAACTACATAGCTAAGGTTCTGAATTTATGAAGGAATCTACACAAAACGATACTAAATTCATGACAATCTGATTTGGGTCATTTTAACAACTAAAACCCAACAATTTCTAACATTCAAGAAACCCTAAGATTAGATAGTATTAATGGAATCGAGATTCTGACTGAAATCTAAGGACCTAATGGGTGAAAGGAACCCACTAGTGAAATCCCACATACCTGGTGAAGAATTCCACGGAGAAATCTTTGATTTTAGGGCTGAAACTGACAAAAACTCGTTGCGTTCTTAAACTAGGGCTGCTCGACTTTCTCTCTGATTTTTGCTCTAAGTTTCACTTGATTTTGGTGAATAATTGATTAGGGTAAGTTCTAATTAGTTTACTAGGCTAAAACTGACCGAAACTACGTAGTTTAGGGATCAAACGACGTTGTTTAGGGGTTCAACGCATAAGGAAAAGACCAAACGACCTCTGACTTAAAAGTTATTGGGGCCACCGACGGACTAGACCGATGAACCGTGGCAGGACCGACGGTCCGTGCTGGTTAACCGTTGTTCACGACTGGAAGCTGGAAACTGGGGATCTGACCTACGACCCTGGACCACAGACCGTGGTATGACCTACGGTCCGTAGGTCCTGGCATAGGCTGACCCTTCGACGAAATTTCTAGAGGGGTTCTGGGGAAGGGTTGCAGATGGTGAACCAAGGACCACCAGGACAGACCGTGGGTCACCCTACGATCCGTGGGTGGTGCCCGTCGGTGCCACCTGCAATTTCTAAAATCTGCATTTTGGTAGTTCTAGCATACGAGGTGTTACACTATCAAAAAATGTCGAGGCAAGTATGGACGACTGAAGCTGAAACTCGCATTACGTCAGAGGCAATACAAAGAACAACCACTGAATAAGGCACATCACATTGTACATTACATCAAAAACCTGGCAACGATGGTGAACCTATCAAATATTCATACCATAGAAATGCATCAACAAATATAGGGTAAAATGCTATTCACCTATATATCCACCGAAGAACCACAAACACCTTCAACTACTTATACTACTAACTACATATAGCGACATTCCAGCCCTAGAACTACCCTCAGAAAAAGAGTAAAAAAATGTCCAAAATCATCACAGACTGTGACACATTTGCCGCTACTATGCTTCCCAATTGATTTACGTTACGTGAAAATCTAGATGCCTAATTACCTGCACCCATAAACAATATAATATGGTTGATGCATGATAAAGGAAACAATCTATTGACTAACACGCAACATATCATATGCATGATACTTATTAACAACGTTTTCTAAACCTTTTCTCAAGAAGACAATGTAACCAATCTGGTGATTTAGTTATGGAGGAATGTGCAGATGTCGTAGTGTCAATGCATACACACAGAAGTGGTAGTAGACAAACCATTAGACACAATACAAGTATATCTCGAACTTTTTCAACAACATACATAATTATACCTTATATTGGTAAAACATGTTTGTCATTTGTGTATACAATACTTATATTGTGTCCCACCAAACTTTTGTGGCAGTTGAATATACGACAACATGGAATTTGGGCCCTCCAACCTACACCTGTCAATATTGAAGGGCCATTATATGGTACGAGGAACGGACAGACAAAACTAAAAAGCCACAACAATCCAAATTTGCAATTTGTTGTATGGAAGGACGTGTTCATCTACCATTACTGAGTCAATCACCACCCCACCTCAAATACATCTTGGGCACAAAATTGGGAAAACTAAGTATCAATTACATGAAAATTATCAGGGTATATAACTCGATGTTTGCGTTTATATCCACGGGAGGCCGAGCTAACAGATCAATCAATCGTTCAAAGGGTCCTTATGTATTCTGAATAAGTGGTCAAATTTACCATCACATTGGCTCCCTATTACAAGAAATTGGAAAGTGGCCACAAGTTGCGCAACTCTATATATATGATACAGATAATGAGATAGGGAATAGAATAAAAAATCTGATGCATGAAGAAGTTGAAACATAAATTGTAAAGGGAATATCAGAAATGCTTGACGAGGATTATGTTTTGGTCAAATCATTTCGTTTGGCAAGGGATAGATATAGAGAAGAACCACAAATAGAGTTTCAGATGCGCCTCATATCTGAAAGGACCAAAGATGGCAGATAATACAACATACCAACCGCTTCAGAGGTAGCTGGACTAATCATTGGTGAACTTACAGATGTAAACTTCTAGCGAGACGTCATTGTGGAACACCGTAAGAATGGGCTATAAAGGATCACAAATTTACACCCAACTTTCATGTCTATGACTTACCCATTGATACATCCATATGGAGAAGATGGCTATAGGCTTGGAGTACATTTGGTTTCATAAAGACAGAAAACTTTCATGCGTGAAAACTTGACAATGAGACAATTTTATGGCTACCGCATACAACAACACCTTAATGAGGCCCACACTCTACTACAAGATGGCAGGTTGTTGCAACAATACATTGTGGATGGGTTCATGGCAATTTAAGAAGAAAGATTTAGGTACATCCGGAATAATCAAACAAAACTTAGGTCTGATCTTTTTGGTGGCTTGATGGATACAATTGTACGTGGAGATTCATATTGCTCAATGGTGGGAAAAACTATTATATTCCCTTCATCGCACATGGGGAGATCTCTCTACCTGGCATAGAATTATCAAGATACTATGGCCATATGCAGGTGGGCTGGATACCCAGATTTGTTCCTGACATTCATTTGCAATCCAAAGTGGATGCAATGTTGCACCTAATTAACCAAGAAGACGATGGTAGCCGCGTGGACATCATATGTAGAGTTTTCCAAATCAAATTGTACCAACTAATGCAACAAATTAAAAAGGATAATCATTTTGGGAAAGTGATTGCGTGTAAGAACTGCAAAACATATACTCTTCAAAACCCTGCAACTGAATCACTCTATATGCAATCTCTATGATTTTATATTAGAATATAGTTGCATACATATGTGAGAACAAAGACAAACAACATTGTCACAAAATCAAAACCATATGCGCAACCAACCTAACCAAAACACCTAGGATGGTTAATTAGTAGGAATTGCATCAACAGGAATACATGATATCAACTTAGATTTATAATGTACAAAAAACCATATTCAGGGTGTCTGGGCAATAGATCAGTCACAACTAAGCTATTACGTCATGCCTCTATAAATTAGTACATACCTCATGTCTAGCTACTATAATTCATGCTTATTTTGAATATTTGCAACCAATTCAAGGCACCCAACATACTAATCAGGTCCTTATACACATCTTATTGCAGGTATATATACAATTGAGTTCCAAAACAGAGGATTGCCACATGCACATATACTTCTATTCCTTCATGAATTACTAAAAAATCCCACACCATATTTTCAACACGATCCAGATGGGTATAACGCAGTCAAGAACTATATGATGCACGGACCTTGCAGAGACCTAAATCCTAGTTACCCATGTATGAAACAAGGGAAGTGCACAAAGAATTTCTCAAACAAATACAATGATCGAATAAATTTTGATTTTGATGGATTCCCTATTTATATGAGATGGAACACTGGTATTGAGGTCAAGAAATATGGGGTCAGCTTAGATAACAAATATGTTGTACCATACAACGGTGACTTGCTTGTCCAGTTTGATCCACATATAAATGTTGAGGTCTATAATTATTCAAGGTCGATGAAGTACCTATTCAAATATGTTCATAAAGGGTCAGATAGAGTGACAACAACAATAGAATCAACTGGGACAACAACTAAAAATGATGAGATAAAAAAGTATCAAGATTGTAGATACATATCGACTACAATAGCTTGCTGGAGGATCTTTAAATTTGATATACATCATAGACAACCGACAGTTGAGCGCTTACCTTTCCATTTACAAGGAAAAAACACCAATAATAGTTGAAGAATCAAAGAGGGCTGAAAGCGTACTGAGCAGACCTAATATTGAGAAAACAAAATTTATGAAATGGCTTGAGGCTAACAAGAAATACCCTAATGCTAGAGAGCTGACATATTCAGAATTTCCAACACGTTGGGTCTGGAATGGAAGAGACAAAAAGTTGACCAGGAGGAAGAAGGGACATGCAGTTGGTAGAATATACTTTGCACACCCGGCAAATGGAGAATGGTTTTATATGTGTATGTTGCTGAATTTTATGGTAGGTTGCACTTCATTTGAAAGCATCAGAAAAATCAATGGAGTCAATTATAAAACTTATAGAGAGGCCTGTTACACATTAGGTTGATTAAATAGTGATAAAGAGTGGGATGACTGCTTGTCCGAGGCGGCCCAGTGGGCTACTGGAAATGAGTTGAGGCAACTCTTTGTAACTATAGTTATGAACTGTCCCATCTCTGATTGCCGCAAACTATGGGAGAATAACTATGAAATATTATCTGAAGATATCACAATCGATGCAGAGAAAGAGATTATGATTGAATGATTTACAACTAAATACAAAGCAAATTGAATCGTATACACTATTTGAGATTGAAAGCATCCTTCTAAAGATGGGTAGAAGTTTGAATGATATAAAAGGTATACCACTTCCAGATTCTACACTAATGCGGGATGTAGGTAATCGCCTAATAAATGAAGAGCTAGACTATGACAAAGAGAAGCTTAAAATACTACACAATGAATCCATCGCTCTCTTAAATTGTTGGCAACGATCGACATATGAAGCAATAATATCATCAGTTGATAATGAAGAAGGCACATTATTTTTTATACACGACCATGGTGGTATGGGAAAGACATTTTTGTGGAATACAATTATTTCGAGGATCAGATCACAATCAAAAATAGTTCTCCCTGTTGCTACTTCAGGTATAGTAGCTTTATTATTACCAAATGGTAGGAATGCTCATTCACATTTTCATATTCCTCTAGATGTCACTCCAGAGTCAACATGTGAAATAAAACAAGGCAGCCAATTAGCGGAACTTCTTAAAATGAATGCTTTGATATCGGGGATGAAGCACAAATGGCAAATAAATTATGTTTTGAAGTGTTGGACAAGACTTTGAGGGATATTATCCAATATAGGTATGAAAATAGCGCAGAAAAACCTTTTGGGGGCGTAACTTTCGTATGTGGTGGTGATTTCCGTCATATATTGATAGTTATTCCAAAAGGGAACCAGATATGATATTGTTGATCCATCGTTAAACTATTTGCACTTGTGACCCTACTTCTCTATTTATGAATTGAAGGAAAATATGCGACTTAGCCGTGGAAAAGTAAGGGGTTGTAAAGCAGACAAAATATCAACTTTTGAGAAATGGCTTTTACAGATTGAAGATGGATCCGTTTATGCAAACAATAAGAAAGACCACATCTATGGGATGCCTAATGTATATGTTGAACCATCACATAATCAGATAGAATCCATTGTAGAGGCAGTGTATCAGTCCCTATTACAGAGGTATAACGACCCATCGTACTTGAAAGAAAAAGCCATACTCACACCAAAAAATGAAATGGTGCATGAGCTGAATGACAAAATTATGAAAATGATACCAAGGGAAGGAAGAACTTATCATAGCTTGGACAATGTTTGTAAAGCAAGTGTGAATACTAATGAGGAGGATATATTGTACCCAACTAAATTCCTAAACAACTTAGGATTCACAGGCATCCCTAACCATGAAATACAATTGAAAGTAGGATGCTCTCTTATGATTCTTAGAAATCTAAATCAAACTGAAGGACTCTGCAATGGTACCAGATTAATAATAATGCATCTTGGTATTTGGTTAGCTAATGCTAACATTATCTCTGGTAAGAACCCTGGATCAAGAGTCACAATACCAAGAATTATCGTGTCTCCAAACGAATCAAAGTGGCAATTCAAGTTAAGCATACACCAACTTCCTTTAGCGCCCTATTATGCTATGACCATCAATAAGATCTTGGGACAAACTCTTGAAAGAGTTGGATTGTATCTTCCAAAACAAGTATTCACCCATGGACAATTATATGTCGCAGTATCATGTGTAACAACAACAACAAGATTGGCAATCCTCAACGCGGATGAGGACACGAAAGACCAGAAATACATACAAAATATTATTTACAAGGAAATCTTTCAGAATGTATGCGCAAGAATAGTGCAAAAAGATGAGGTATTTTTTAACAATTAACCATTCACTATCGCGATTATAAATTATCCGAATGATAAATAGTACCATAACTAACTTTTATTTGTCACTGTTGTCCAGAAAACTGCCCGTACAAATGAGGATTTGTGATGGAGATGCAATGTGAATGCCTCAGCCCATAACTACAGGTCAACCTCTATAGACCATAGCGAATCCAACAAATTCATAAGCACTTACTAATACAACCATTGCAGGTGAGTAGCTTAAGCAATTTATATCTACATAACAAATGCTCACTATTGACAAAAGTGAATGTTCATAGGAAAATAAAATGAAGATGGTATGCAAAACACATGGACAAATACCTGAGGTAACCTAAGGCAACTTTGAGGGTCGCAACCAGATAACTCTTTTAGGGTATGGAGTAGGGGGAAATTCTACCACGTAGGTGCCAAAACATAATTCAACACTTTTGTCCAATCGTAACCAATAGAAGATCAACCAACAAGGATAGATATTGTATTTGGTATTACAGTATATAGTCCTTATGAGGACACCTATGAAAGAGAAGCTTTGTGTAGCCCATTTTACGAGGCAAAAAATAATGGTATAGAATGTGGAGTTAACTATTACTTCTTCTGCCACAAATCATTGTCGATACTATTTGTACCTCACTATTACGTGACTCATGTACTATCATATAATAGGCAATATTATGATCTATGATTTGCATATATAGGGGCCTATTTACATAGACACACATCCTATATAGCTTTGTATATTGTTAGTGACTTACATCCGATTCACATTTCCCATCACTGCAATATGTTACTTCTTAGACTAGCTGCACATGATTTTATACAATTCTCTTAACCTATAATGTCACCGTCATTAAAGGATTAAATTGATAACAACCAAGATGTCTTCACCTCTATCAAATAAATATTTTTCATATTTATTACTGTCATGTATTAGATCCATGGATTTGAACTTTTTCCTCCTGCGATAAAAGGCCACCCACCATTGAAACATCCAGCTGGTACATAGTACTTGAAAACAATGGTATGCTTAAAAACATACTATGACTTAGAAATAGATTTACAATATAATTACCAATGATGTGCGGACAATTGTATAAGCAATTATATTTAAGACAACCAAGTTTACTCAAACATTATAATGCGTTCATAAATGGAGTGATTGACGGGCAAACATGGACTTCCATTAGCCAACATCAGTGAAAAGTTGAATGATGACACACTTCACCACACTTCCTACAGATGTACATATAAGCATTGTTGCTTCTTCAACAGAATTAGTAACCGATTATGGGGCAATAAGAAGTAAATATTACATAATTGTATAATTGGGGTACACACACTCGTGCACGAAGCGCAGGTAGTTTCCTTAGTATATACATAAAAGAGAACCCTAGGCCCTCTTACGTGGCGCCACCACAGACCAAGATTCCCTTTTAATTTATTTATTTCCAAAACTAGCCTTCCCCTTTCATGAAAGGTTGTGACTTTTATGAAAAGTTGTGACTTTTATGAAGAGTTGCGACTTTTATGAAAGGTTGTGACGTTTATGAAATGTTGTGACCTTTCCAAAGGGTTGTGACTTTTCTAAAGAATTGTGACCTTTCCAATAAGGCACAATAAGCATTTGTTCACACTACCCTTTGTTGTCTATAAATAGAGGGATTTCCTCTCATTTTAAAACAACAAAAAATCTGAACTTCTTCTTCTGCACAATTAAATATTCGTGTACTTTGCTCCTATTGAGTGGCTTACTGGCACCATTATTTTTGTATCAATACGTTGGTGAATAAAATTATTCCATCCTAAGAGGATCTAATTCTTTAAATCTCATGTATTAGAGGGGAATAATTTTCTTAAGGGGACATTGTGCATTCAGTGAACTCAATTTTTTCTTTCTATTTCATTCTATTTTTACATATCCTGATATATTTTTTACAGTCAATAATTTATGTTTATGATGTTAATTGTTGTTTTTGAGTACATGTTTTAAACTCTGTTGTTTATGTTTCTGCAAAGTTATTGTCTCCAGTTATACTGAACATATACACATGGTAGGTATATTCATTGTGCAGAAAATAATTATTGTACTTAGTTTTAAGAATTCATGTTTTGATATTCTATATAAAATTCTATATAAAATTCTATAACTTAAAAGTACTATATATAAGTTTACATATTATCTATTTTAACATAGATATGAAGTTTCTCACTTATCAATTGAAGAAAATCATTATGAAAGTTCAAAAGTTATAATTGCTTTCATGTTCAAGCGTAATTTCTTTTTTTGAATCTGTTAACAATTTTTTAAATTTTTCCCTGAGACATAGATCACAATTGTATAATCTATGCAACTTAAATGTGTTCTTTTTCTTACGAAATGCCTTTGTATATATATTCATATTTCATCTTTATTTTCCTTTTAATGTTGATGAAAGAACCAATGATTTATTATTTCATGAATAACTCATTCATTAGAGGTTCTTGAGTTATTTGATAATGACAAATAATCAAATTCATGTTGGAATATTACTAATATTTTTTTAAGAACCTATATTTTCCATTATTTTTAATGTATGGATATTAGTAAAGGATTATTTCCAAGTTCAATGCAATTATTATTTATGATCACCTGAAGCGCGGACAAATTAGACTTTAGCGACATTGGATCCAATGACAATTAACTAATGCCGGTAAAGATTTTAATACTCTTTGTTTATGTGTATATTTATTACCACTAAAATGTGTTTTTGTTGTAGTGAATGATGCAAAAATTTACAAATAATAACTTTGGGTCAGGAAGATAGAGAAAGCATTCAAGTTTCCTCAAGATTTGTTAGACTTGAGTTTCTGGCCAAAGAGCCAAATCAAACAATATTGAGGTATGAAAATGAAATCCAATTGTAATTGCTTAGATTCCTATTCATGAATAAGGGTGGAATTTAAAAAGAATGGTTTGAAAATAAAGTTCTATAAATTATTTATTTTTACTATGTGTGATAAGATCAAGTTAATTGAATAGAGATTGTGCTTTCGTTACATAGATTATATAGTCCTAAAAGGTCATGATCATTTTTTTCCTACGAAATACATTTTAAGAAGAAGTATCTTTAAGTTGTTTACTTTTTCTATTCAATAACATATAATTTTACATAAGATTATCCATTTGAATTTGAATCTCAATCTTTTAGATCTCTATCTATTATTTATTCATATCTCCAGTTTACTTTTATATTTAGTGTCTTTAATCCATTATTGTTGGAACAAACAATCGCAAACCCTATTTAGTATTTTATTTGAAATAGTATAAACATTCTTATTCTTATTGACTTATTATTTTAATTATTTATAGAACTATTTCATTTTTTTGCAAGTTCTACAATCCACAATTGATAGAATATGTTGCTAATGTTTAAGTATTTTTAGACTCTTGTTTCTATCTAACAAGAATACTTATCTTTATTGATTGACATCTATTTAATTATCTAAAAAATATATAATCATTTCAAAATTACATAATTTAGATATTTTCCTAAATTTTCACTACAAATTGCATTTTTATTAATGTGGCTTTAACATTTAATTTTTTTATTAGCTTTTTGTTTCTCATATATAGATATGAAGAGATTTTTTAAAAATAAAAATGGTTTTAAAATTAAAAGAAAAAGGGATGTGGGTGAAAGGAAAAAACCACCTTTTTTTTACTTTTATTGTGTACTTATGATTGAAACTTTTAAAAACACATAATCTGCAAAGGAGGTGGAGGAGGAGGATGAATACAGAGTTTATGAATTATTAAAATCAATTTATAATCTTAAAAATAAATATTAAAGTGTAAACATTTAAAAAAAAACGGTCTTGCAAAGATTAAATAACTTAATAGAATGTATGGCTAATGTTAGAGTATTTTTGGACTCTTATTTTTATCCTAACTAGAGTACTTCTGTTTATTAATTGACATCTATTTAATTATTTAAAAATATGTAATTATTTAAAATTATATAATTTAGATCTTTTCCTAATTTTTTTTGCAAATTGCATTTATCGATTAATGTGGCTTTAACATTTACATTTTTTAAATTAGCTATTTGTTTCTAAGATACGAAGAAAATTAGAAAAAAAATCAGTTTAAAAAGATAAAGAAAAAGTGTCGTGGTTGCAAGGAAAAAAACACCCATATTTTCACTTTTATGGTGTACATCTGCCACTTGAAAGTTTTAATTATATTTTATTTTAAATCTCTCATGTTTGCAATTTTTTAAACAAATAATTTGTAATTTTTTTTTAAAAAAAGTGCAAAATTTAAGAATCATTAAAACTAATTTAAAATTTGAAAATAAAAAAAAATTATAAACACTAAAATTTCTTATCCACATACTTCTTCACTTTACTAGATACTAACGAAGGATACAACGAATATACATTAAAACAAGGCGATCAAATGATGAAACGAGAAGCAAATGAAAATGATTACCTACAAGTATAATTACGATACTTATCATGCTTTAAACTTGGAGTTTTGCATTGTTCTTAAGCACTTGTTAGTAGGTTTGATGGTAATTTACCTTTGTTTTGTAGGAAAATAGGTTTTTGACACGCCGGGTTGAAATTCAGTGAAATAACAACTTTTGGAGTTTAGACTATTTGCCCTACGAGTTGTAGACTTTTCAACGAGCCGTAGGGATGAGTCGTGGAGCTTAGTGTTGGGCAACGAGACTGGACTACAAGTCGTAGGAACTTCTATGAGCCGTAGGTCCAAGTTTTAGAAAAGATTAAAGTTTAAGCCCCATACAGGGACTACGATTCATAGCCTTGTCTATAGAACAGTCCATAAGATTGAAAGAGGAAGTTGTTTTGACAAAAGGTTCCTACGATTCGTAGAACCTAACCGTAAAAATGACTATCGAAGTCCTATTTTTCCTATGTTTTGTTAACTACTGTATTTAGGATTGGATGTCTATAGTCTTTTGTTATCTGTTTTTATGGTTAGACAGTAGATAACCTTGTTTTTGATTTTGAGAATTAATTTTTGTGAAACACTTTTCCATTTTAATTCTTTAAATCGTTGGTTCATATTGAATCTTTTATTCATCAATCAAGATTCCAAAATTTATCTCCTCTAATTGTAAATTCATGATTTTTTTTAACAACATTTATATGAATTGTGATCACTCAAGCATGAGTAGCTAAATCCACAACTAGGGTTGTGGGGAACCACGAGGAATTAACAAACTAGACCTAACAATTTGTAATTCTTGAATAGTGTTTATGCATGTATTGTTGATCTCTTGGCTTTAATTGCTTTTAAACGAGGTCCCATGTTAGAACTCGCCGTATTCCTATTTGCCTGACCGAGGGGTAACAAATGAGAAAATAGATTAAATAACAGTGATTTGATGGCTACAAACTTCATCTAATAGCTTAAACAGACTAGTGATAGCTAATCTAGGGTCAAGGGTAAGGGTTAGTAAAGCATACACCCATAGACGGGCCAAAGTTGCATGGTGAAATTCCCTATTTGGGCGACCAACCACTTAAGAGATACCTAAGTTACCAACTTTGCATGCTGGACACTAGACAATGTTACTGTAAGGTTACTGTGTTAAGGACTTGTGGAGAACACTTATACCCTAGTTTTATCTTCTATTGAATTTACAAAACATTCACTTCTGCTTACTTGGTTGCGTGTTACTAAAATCATCATTTAAGCTTTTGTTTTATGAAACCCTCTTTCTTATGGAAATAACTAGATTCAGAGTATGACTAACAATAGATTAGGCGAAGTGTAGACCCCATTACTCGTGGGATTGAACCTAACCTCTATTAGGTTCTTTATTTGAACAACGACCGCTTATACTTCTTTAGGGAGGTGCACTTTGAGCATATCAAATTTTGGCATCGTTGCTAGGGAAAAGACTTTTAGATTAGACTAATTTTGTTATTGCACCATTAGTCCATTATTTCTTGATTTACATTTCTTTTGAGGTATGATTTTTGGGCCAAAACAATACTTTGCTAGTCATAATTGATGTTGATTTAACCAAAGGGAAAGTAAAGGCTTTGGTATCGGTGTTGAGGCATTTCAAGAGGGAGATTGGATGGATTATTGTTGACATCATAGACATTCCACCAGACATATGTTCTTATAAGATCTAACCCATGCTTGGTTGCAACCGAGCATTGAGCACTAGAGGAGACTAAATCCACATATGCAAGAAGTCGTAAAGAAGGAAATCATCAAGGGGTTGGATGCTAGAGTGGTTTATCCAATTGATGACAATAATTGGGTGAGCCCTATTCAATGTGTGCCATAGAAGGGAGGAATCATCGTGGTTCCCAAAGAATGAGCTTATACCAATGAGGACGGTTAATGGTTGGAGAGTATACATAGATCATCGCAAGTTGAATGTTTAGACAGAGAAGGATCACTTCCCAATGCCATTCATGGATCAAATGTTAGATCCCTTTTTGGTAAAGGTTGGTACTTTTTCTAGATGGGTATTCACGCTACAATCAGACTATATAGATCCTGAAGACCAAGATAAGACCATTTTCACTTGATCCTATGGGACATTTTCTTTCATGAGGAGTTCGTTCAGTTGTGGTTGCACCAATGACCTTTCATTGTTTCATAATGTCTATCTTCTTAGATATGGCGGAAGCACTATTGGGGTATTCATGAATGAATTTTATATTATAGGTGACTTGTCTGATGATTGCTTGGCCCACCTAGGTGATGTTCTAAAATGGTGTGGAAAATGCAATCTCGTGTTAAACTGGGAGAAGTGTCACTTCATGGTGAAAGAGGCATAGTTTTTGGCCATAAAATCCTCAAAAAGGCATTGAAGTTGATAAAGCAAAAATGAGGTGATTGAAAAGTTTCCCCCACCTATCCCTATGAAGGATGTTAAAACTTTCTGGACATCCTGATTTTATCAACGATTTATCAAAGACTTCTCCAAGACAGCGCACCCATTATGCAAGTTACTTGAGAAGGAAATAAAGTCTGAGTGATGATGCTTTTTGTAGGCGTTTGAAGGTTTGAAAGAGAAGTTGATCTCATCACCTATCATTATTTCATCGAATTAGGACAACCATTTGAAGTTGTATGTGATGTGAGTGGGGTGGTGCTTGGCATGTTGTTAGGGTAAAGGCGTGAGAAGATTCTTTATCCCATATACTATGTGCCAAAGCCCTAAATATTGTTCAAAAGAACTACACAGTCACCAAACAAGAATTCCTTGTTGTAGTCTTCGCGTTTAAGAAGTTTAGATCCTATTTTCTTGCACCAAAGTCACTATGCACACACTGACCATGCAACTTTGTGATACCTTATGGCAAATAAGATGCTAAACCAAGACTAATTCGATGGGTGTTGTTGTTGCAAGAGTTCAACTTCGAAGTGAAATATAGGAAAGGGACTGAAAATCAAGTTGTGATCACTTGTCAGATTGGAAGAAGAAGCAATGTTAAAGTTGGACGATAGGTTGAGATAGATAATACGTTTCCATAAGAAAAGATTTTGGTAGTCTCTTATGATCTTATCCCTTGTTCGTAGATCTCGCTAATTACTTGGTGAGTGATGTGGTACTTCACGACCCAAGGTACCCCCTAGACGTAACAAGGCACATAGACCTCGAAAGGCACCATGTAAGCCACTTAGCATATCATAACATGAGCATAAAACAATAAAGAGTAAAAAGCATTTCAATCCAAGATTTTCATAAAGGAAAGCGAAGTCTAGACTTGTCTCAATTAGCCATCTATTACAATACTTGAATAAAATAGGGTCACAGCCCATACAATAGAATCTGAAAGTCAAATGCAAGAATGAAACTTAAATGGAAAATATGTCCTCGAATCATGAGGACTCACCAACAAGCAAGGGGAAATGAGTAAATCCAAGCTCTAGCCACAATAATGACCACCTTGAAACCGGACCCTACACTTACGAAAAATGTAGGAAAATATGGGTTAGGACAAAAATGCACTAAGTATGATAGCTATGCATAAAATCATGAAAACATGCTAAAAGGGACATTTTAGTTGAATGCATGCAATTTACTAAGTTAAAGCATCATTTTGAAGATAATGGAAAAGCATAAGTCATAAGCATAGTCAACTCATAGATCATCATACCATAAGAGGAACATCTCTACATACCCTAAAGCTTACTTGTGCAATGCATGAATCAGATCCCATAATCTCCCTGTAGAGACCCTTTCGAAAAAAATAAGCCAATAACTCAAGATATTTTATGCATATATTGTCCTCACACTAGTAAAAAGATATAAAAAGAATATTTCCAACATCTGAGCACCCAAACTAGGTGGTTTTGCTTCACAGAATATTCAAAATTAGTGGTAAATTTAATATATTACAAACTTGGGCTTACACCCCCAAAAAGAACAAAACATATAGGCTACTTATATTACAACCCATGGTGACATGATCAGATTAGCCCTCAAAATTTCATGTAAATATACAACACATAGATCATGTATAAGTCCCAAGGTTTATACAAAATATAGATGCCTATATGCAAATGTGATCTTCCTTGAAGCTCTCAAAATCTCCATCTCAATGGCCCGCTTCATGCCTCCTCTCGATCATTCCCTACGATAGAAACAACTATCGCTAAGCATATAGCTTAGTGGTGTAAAAAATATAGGTTCGGAGCTCTCAGATTCACTAAGCTACCTTTCTCAAGTCAGGAGAAGCACAGTTGAAACATAATAAATAAATCAAGTAACAATATATAAAGAGTATCAAGTTTGATATTTAAAGATCCAACTGTCAAGAAGCTCATAGCACCATTTTCCAAGAGACTCAATAACAAGGCTCGCCCAATATATACATCATGTCGTCACACCAAGCACAAACATGTATCAAGAAGGGTCAAAGCCCAATAATCAAGAGAACCAAGAACCATATTAAAAATGGCTTTCTAGTTCGTACTTAAAATGGACAACTTCCATTCTTAAGATGGACTAAAAATCCAGAGTCAAGATGGCAAATGATCTGAATCAAGAGGCATGCCAATAGTGACAAAGTCACAACCACAAGAAGGACAAGATCCCAATAAGAGTGCCAAGTGATCAAACAATATGTATAAGTGGGCGAGTTACACAAGTGTCTTTAACGTCTTAAAGGATAACAACATGACAATGCAAAGTGACAAGAGGTAACCAAGGAACCAAGATAAACTTTCAGATATACCAGCAGGTAAAAAGAGTACAAGTACAAGTTTAAACACAAACCTCAATACTTTTGCGTAGAAATAGTCCAACAAAACTTCGCGAGTTCAAATAGTAGACCAACCAACGGATCAAGGTCCTCAACTTGTTTACGAGTATATACAACCTTAAAATACAATTAAATAACTTCTATAATTCCTAGTATCTCAATAATGTTGAAGTAAAACAGGATTATCATCACAAGTAAGCTTAGCCTGTACAAATATGGCTATGCTCCCAAAACAGTGATTCTGGCCAGCCTAGTACCTCATGTCGCAACTTAGATTTGAAAAGGAAAATGGCAAAACTAGACTTTATAACCTTCATGAAAGATGTAGGTACATATCTTAAGGTTGCTAAAAAAATAATCACTGCAAAATATTTTTGTACAAAAAGATATATTCAAAACACAAACAGTTTTCCATACATGATTTCTACTTTCGAACTCTGGACAGAACTTGTCCTATGTTGCGTCCCATATTTCGAATCCATAACAACTAAATTAGAGTTTTACATAAACATAAGAGTTGTACATATATGAATTATATTTCCAAATCATATTTATTCACTGCAAATTAAGTTTATAAAACAAGTTATGCTTAAAATACTAAACACTACCCAACTTAAAAATAGATTTTTCCACTTACCAAAGAGAAGGGTGTGTCTCGAATCCCAGCCAAAAGGACAAAGTTTTCCTCTCGTGATTTTGAAGAACAAACTGTTTAGATATGTTTCTAAGGTTCTAAGACTTGAGGGAAATGAATTTACTAAAGGAGGTGTGAAAATATGTAGTCACAAAGGTGATGTTTATCCCTTGTACAACTGTCCTTCAAGGTGCTGCCCAAATAGTTGTGTGCTGCCCAAAATGCTTACATATACACCTATATATATATCCTTCACCTCCTCTTAAAGTTATACCTAATTCTAACTAGAATATTACATAAACACTCCAACTCAATCCCTTAAATTATGATCACAATTTATGTTAAGCAAGTTAGCAATTATCACAACATTTCAAGTTCCCAAAATGAGAGTAAAACATATTGTACTAATTAAGCAACGATAAATCGACATACGACTCTTGGCTAGTATTTCGGGGTGTTACAACTCTCTCCCCCTTAAAGAAATTTCGTCTCAAAATTTACCTTACACTAGTCCCGAAACAAGTGCGGATATTGGGTCCTCATGTCTTCTTCTCTCTCCCAATAGCTTCTCCCGATTGGTTCCTCCAAAGTACCTTTACTAAGTGGATTTTCTTGTTCTAAGTTGCTTCACTTCCCGAGCTTGAATTAAAATAGGTTCTTCATTATACGTCAAGTCAGGATTAACCTCAATAGATTCAACTGGAAGAACATGAGATGGATCAGAACGATATCTTCTGAGCATAGAAATATGGAAGACATTGTGGATCTTGTCTAACTCAGGTGGCAAAGCCAATTTCTATGCAACTGTCCAACCCTTTAAAGTATCTCATAAGGTCCAATAAATTGGGGACTAAGTTTTCCTTTTTTGCCAAATCTCATAATCTTTTTCCATGGAGACACCAGAATACTTTATCTCCCACTTGATATTCAATGTCATGCCTTTTAAGATCAACGTACGACTTTTATCTATCCGAAGAAATCTTTAGACGATCCTTGATAATTTTTACCTTGTCCTCTATTTGTTGCACAATTTCAGGACCAATAAGTTTCCTGTCACCAGCTTCACTCCAACAAAGATGGGTTCGACATTTCCTTCCGTACAAGGCTTCATTGAGAGGCATTCCAATACTTGATTGATAACTGTTATTGTAAGCAAATTCTATCAAAGCCAAGTGTTTGTCCCAACTACCCTCAAACTCCATAATGCAAACTCGAAGCATATCCTCCAAAATTTGTATCACCCTTTCCGACTGGCCGTTTGTCTAAGGATGGAACGAAGTGCTAAATTTCAGCTTAGTACCTAAACTTCCTGCAAGCTACCCCAAAATCTAGATGTAAACCTTGGGTCTCGATCAGATACAATAGACATAGGGATCCCATGAGTCTACAATCTCATTAATGTACAATTTGGCTAAACGCTCAAGTGAGTAATCCATCCTGATTGCTAAGAAGTGAGCACTCTTGGTTAGCCTGTCCAAACCACCCATATTGCATCATGATTTCTTTGGGTGCGAGGAAGTCCAGAAACAAATTCCATAGTTATTCTCTCCCATTTCCATTCCGGCATCGACAAGGGTGTAGTAAACCAACTGGGACCTGATGTTCTGCCTTTACTTGTTGACAAACCAAACATTTGGAAATGAACTCCGCAATGTCTCTCTTCATACCATTCCACCAATAATGTTCTTTGCTGGTCTGGTACATCTTTGTACCTCCATGATGCATTGCATATGGTGAAATATGTGTTTCATTCGGTATTTTTCTCCTCAATTTGTCATCATTAGGGATGCATAACATGTTCTGATAAAATAAGACACCATCCTCTGTTAATGTAAAATCAAGTTTTCCCCCATTTTGAACTTCTCTGGTCAATTTTACAAGTTTCTCATCTAACTTTTGTGCTTCCTTCACCTGTTCAAGTAATATTGGCTTTACTTGCAAATTAGCAATAACTGAACCATTTGAATCAGGTGTAAAACAAACATTCATGGGTCTTAACTCAAGAAGCAAGGGTAAAGGACTCAAAGAAATGCTTGCAAAGGATTTTTAACTTAAGGCATCTGCAACCACATTGGCTTTACCTGGATGATAATCAATCGTGCAGTCATAATCCTTGATGAGTTCAAGCCATCTACGTTGTCGAAGGTTTAGCTCCTTGTGAGTACCCAAGTACTTTAAGCTCTTGTGATCAGTGAATATATGACATTTCTCTCCATACAAATAATGCCGCCATATTTTTAAAGCAAACACTACAACAACAAGTTCAAGATCATGGGTAGGATAATTCAATTCATGTAGTTTTAATTTTCAAGAGGCATAAGAAATAACCTTCCCTTCTTGCATCAAAATGCATCCTAGACCATTGCGAGAAGCATCACTATAAACTACATACTATTTCCCTTCAATTGGTAGAGTAAGTATAGGCGCTTGAGTCAAAAAGGATTTGAGAGTTTCAAAGCTCTTTTGGCATTTGTCATCCCAAATAAACTTTACTTCCTTCTGCAAGAGCTTAGTCAAAGGAGAGGCGATAATGGAAAAGCCTTTCACAAATCTTCTGTAGTATCCCGCTAAGCCTAAGAAACTTCTTACCCCGGTTGGACTTTTGGGAGGCCTCCATTCAACCACTGCTTGTATCTTACTAGGATCCACCTTCACGCCTTCGGCTGATACAACATGTCCAGAAACGTCACTTCATCAAGCCAAAATTCACACTTGGAAAGTTTAGCATAAAGTTCCTTCTCCTTCAAAATTTGCAAAATAATCCAGAGGTGTTTATCATGGTCTTCACTACTTCTAGAAAATATTAAAATATCATCTATAAAAACAACCACAAAATGAGCAAGATAAGGCTTGAATACTTGATTCATTAGAACCATGAATACCGCAGGATGATTTGTCAATCCGAATGGCATCACCAAAAATTCATAATGACCATACCGAGTTCTAAAAGCAGTTTTAGGAATATCTTTCGCTCTAACAAGCAGTTGGTGATATCCAGACCTTAAATCAATTTTTGAGAATACTTTAGCACCCTTCAGTTGGTCAAACAAATCATCGATCCTCGGTAATGGATATCTATTCTTGATTGTTATTTTGTTCAATTGTCTATAATCAATACAAAGCCTAAGAGTGCCATCTTTCTTGTTTACGAACAAAACAGGGGCTCCCCAAGGAGAAACACTAGGTCGAATAAAACCTTTCTCGAGAAGTTTTTGCAATTAGATTTCAATTTTATTAATTCTAACGGAGCCATTCTATAAGGAGTGATAGAAATAGGGGTAGATCCAGGAATAAGCTTGATTGGAAATTCAACCTCTCTTTCCGGAGTCAATCCAGGAAGGTTTTCTGGGAAGACTTCTGGAAATCACATACATCAGTTATGTCCTTGATACAAGGACTCTCCAAATGTGTATCAACTATGTGAGCAAGGTATGCCCCACAACCTTGACGCATCAACTTTCTTGCCAAGGCCGCAGAAATAATACTAGATGTCAATGATCTTTCACCTTGTACAATGATGTGTGAAAATGTCGGATCTTTTAATGTTAAATGCTTAGACCTACAATCTACTACTGCATGATATTTATAAAGCCAATCCATCCCGATAATAACATCAAAATCCTTAAAGGGCATTTCAATCAAATCAGTAGGGAAGACTATTTGAATCACGAAGGGACAATCTTGGTAAACTCGATTACACGTAACTTGATAACCCAAAGGACTTTCAACCAACACATCAAAATTAAGTCTCACAGATTTCACGTTTTCAGTAAGAACTAGCGATGAACAAAGATAGGAATGTGTAGAACCAGGATCAAAAATGTAAACACACATAAGACAAATAAGTGAAATTTACCGACAACCACGTCTTTTTCATCTTGATCATCCCTTTGCCTCATAGCATAAGCATGTGCAATAGCCTTTGGTACACTAGCTTTATTCGCTCCACTTGCCCCCTGCTGCTTGGGTGATTTTAGGTTTTGCACCTTCATTAGTTTGAGGAGGATTATAGAATGCTTATGAACTGAGCCTTCAGTTCTCTAGGAAGGAGCATTATTAGGATTAGGACAATCCTTTACTTTATGATCAAAGCTCCCACAATTGAAACATGCACTAGAAGCTCTCATGCAAGTACCATAATGGTTCTTTCCACATTGTGGACAAGTGGGAACGCGAGGGTTGCCTTGGCCATAATTTGGAGTGCTAACTGTAGAAAAATCTGATCTGTTTTGCTTTTGTTGCGGTGGCCTGTTATCACTACTAGCCTTAGAATTATCAAACCTTCCCCTTTTTGATGGACCCCCAAAATCTGGTCTAGGCTTTCAGAATTTGTTTTCATTTCTACTAGCTTCTTCTTTATCAAGTAGTTCCCAAGTGAAAGCAGAGACACTAACTTACAAAAGTTCTCATGTTGCAGGATCGCCACATTCTTTCTAATGGAATCATTTAAACCGTCTTCAAATTTCCTGCACTTGTCTTTTTCCTCTTTAATAATACCCCAGCATAACGAGAAGCCTTAGAAACTTCTGTTGGTACTCAGCAATAGACATGCCTCGTTGCCTTAAATTCAAAAACTCATTTCTCTCTGCATCACAATAAGAAGGTGGGACATATTTCATACGAAATTCCCTAAGAAAATCATCCCAAGTAAGAACAGGAGGTTTTACATTGGCATTTGGAACACTTACCCACCAATCGTAAGCATTCTTTTGTAATAGTGAAATAGCATACTTAAATTTGACAACATCTAAACACTCTAACTGCTCAAATACCCTCTCCATGCGCTCCAACCATTGTTCAGCATCTGTGGGATCAACGGTGCCTTCAAACTCCACTCCACCCATTTTACTCATTTTTTCAAAGTTAATCCTGTTGGGATCATGCATCGCTTCAGCCATGTGGTGGAAGAATTCAACCATTTGTTGAAAAGAGGATTCATGGCTTGAGTACCACGACTCATGTGAGGATGTTAACCAACTCTTACACCTCATGGTTTCCCACTTCAGACCCACTAGTGTGGGGAACATATTGATTCGAGAAAGGTTCTCCAACCTCTTCTAGTGCATGAGGTTGGGAAACAGAGGTACCCGAACCTTTACGAGCAGCTTCCATAGGTCGCTCAGAAGAAGAGGCCATAACTTAATTCCTTCAAAATGGAAGATCACATTGCATTAGGACATGTACATGATGCATGTGCACTCTACATGCGATAAAAATATTTTAAACCATGTAACTGAACAAATAATCCAAATAAAACCTTTTTTGAAAGCGAACAATTATACAAGTAATTCACAGTAAAAGTCCTAGATCCACAAACTTAGGCTCTGATACCAACACTTGTAGCGACCCTTCCGAAATAATATAAGCCAATAACTCACGAGATGTTTATGTGTATATTGTCCTTACAAGTAAAAATGATATAAAAAGAATATTACCAACTTCCGAGCATCCAAACTAGGTGGTTCATGCTTCACACAATCATTCAAAATTGGTGGTAAATTTAATATATTACAAGACTTGGGCTTACACACCCCAAAAGAACAAATCATATAGGCATACTAATATTACAACCCATGGTGACATGATCAGATTAGCCCTCAAAATTTCATGTAAATATACAACACACAGATCATGTATAAGTCCCAAGGTTTATACAAAATATAGATGCCTATATGCAAATGTGATCTTCCTTAAAGCTCTCAAAATCTCCATCTCCAATGGCCCGCTTCATGCCTCCTCTCGATCATTCCCTACGATAGAAACAACTATTGCTAAGCATATAGCTTAGTGGTGTAAAAACTATAGGTTCGGAGCCCTCAGATTCACCAAGCTACCTTCTCAAGTCAGGAGCAACACAGTTGAAACATAATAAATAAATCAAGTAACAATATATAAAGAGTATCAAGTTCGATAATTAAAGATCCAAATATCAAGAATGCTCATAGCACCACTTTCTAAGAGACTCAACAACAAGGCTCGCCCAATATATACATCATGTTGTCACACCAAGCAGAAACAGGTATCAAGAAGAGTCGATGCCCTGTATCAAGAAGGGTCAAAGCCTAATAATCAAGAGAACCAAGAACCATATTAAAAATGGCCTTCTAGTTCGTACTTAAAATGGACAACTTTCATTCTTAAGACGGACTAAAAATCTAGAGTCAAGATGACAAATGATCCGAATCAAGAGGTATGCCAATAGTGACAAAGTCACAGCCACAGGAAGGACAAGGTCCCAATAATAGTGCCAACTGATCAAACAATCCGTATGAGTGGGCGAGTTACACAAGTGTGTTTAACGTCTTAAAGGATAACAACATGACAATGCAAAGTGACAAGAGGTAACCAAGGCACCAAGATAAACTTTCAGATGTACCAGCAGGTAAAAAGAGTACAAGTACAAGTTTATACACAAACCTCAATACTTTTGTGTAGAAATAGTCCAACACAACTTCGCGAGTTCAAACAGTAGACCAACCAATGTATCAAGGTCCTCAACTTGTTCACGAGTATATACAACCTTAAAAATACAATTAAATAACTTTTTTAATTCCAAGTATCTCAATAATGTCGAAGTAAAACAGGATTATCATCACAAGTAAGCTTAGCCTGTACAAATACAACTATGTTCCCAAAACAGTGATTCTGGCTAGCCTAGTACCTCATGTCGCAACTTATATTTGAAAAGGAAAACGGCAAAAACTAGACTTTATAACCTTCATGAAAGATGTAGGTACATATCTTAAGGTTGCTAAAAACAAGAATCACCGCAAAATATATTTTGTACAAAAAGATATATTCAAAACACTAATAATTTTCCATACAGGATTTCTACTTTTGAACTCAGGACAGAACTTGTCCTATGTTGCATCCCATATTTCGAATCCATAACCGCTAAATTAGAGCTTTACATAAACATAAGAGTTGGACAGATATGAATTATATTTCCAAATCATATTTATTCACTGTAAACGAAGTTCTATAAAATAAGTTATGCTTAAAATACTAAACACTACCCAGCTTAAAAATAGATTTTTCCACTTACCAAAGAGAAAGGTGTGTCTCGAATCCCAGCCAAAAGGACAGAGTTTTCCTCTTGTGATTTTGAAGAAAAAACTGTTTAGATATGTTTCTAAGGTTCTAAGACTTGAGAAAAATGAATTTACTAAAGGAGGTGTGAAAATATATAGTCACAAAGGTGATGTTTATCCCTTGTACAACTGTCCTTCAAGGTGCTGCCCAAAATGCATACATATGCACCTATATATATATTCTTCACCTCCTCTTAAAGTTATACCTAATTCTAACTAGAATATTACATAAACACTCCAATACAATCCCTAAAATTATGATCACAATTAATGTTAAGCAAGTTAGCAATTATCACAACATTTCAAGTTCCCAAAATGAGAGTAAAATATATTGTAATAATTAAGCAACGATAAATCGACATGCGACTCTTGGTTAGTATTTCGGGGTGTTACACTCCCCCACACTAAGTATAGCCTCTTGAGTAACTAAAACTCATCATTCATACTCTTGTTCATACAATTATCATAATGGGGAATAAGCCTTAACCGACATAGACCATATGAGCTTACCATGGAATCCAGTGTCGACCCCACACTGGAAAGGGTTGTCCTACTTGCCTAAGGTAGAACCATACTCTTAGCTTAGGTTAATCCACTAGCTAAATACCTATGAGGGCACATAGTTTATGGGATAAGGAGATTGTTACTAGAAACCCTAACTCAACAATGGTAGAAGGTTTCCATTTATTGAGATACATACTTTGGGAACCCAGACTAAACTAAGGTAAAATAAACCTATTTGGAAAGTCGGAGTCAACTAGTGTAAAAGCTTTCATTGGGAAGCCGGACTCAACTATCGTAGAAGCTTCTAACTCATATTCATATCCACTCGCATTAATTCTCGTGGAGTTCATATTAAGTCCTGACTTAAGTTCATATTCATGAAAGAATGTCTTGACACTAATCCAACATAACTCATACTATAGCTCATAGATTCAATAGGTGAGAATAGCCTTTCAACTTTAGAATCATCATTTTGTGAGAAACCTTTCACATCATATCATATTCAAACATAGGTGTGTATATGAGGATAACCTTCCAACAACACAACAACTAGATCATAATCATAATCATTTCACTCTCAAATGTTCTTAAATCATATACATAAATCTCATAATCATGCATAATTCTCATACTTTTGCCTTCAAGGACCATACATGATATTCCATCAACACGTCTAGAATTAGTACATTAGACATGGATAATAACATGATTCAATTAACTCAATTACTACAAGCATAATCTCAAAATATCCTTCTTTCATCAATTTACCCACATCACAAGGTCAAAAATTGGGAATATGGGATTTCATGGATTCTTGGGGGATTTCAACATAAAACCATAATAAATCATCAATTCAATCATAACATAAAGTAATTAAAGCATTAGAATCGTTTTTGAAAGGAATCCATGACTTGGAGTCAAGCCCAAGCTTTTGGGGAATTTCTATCTTTGAAATTGAGTTTTGGAGGGACTCCATGGATGAAGAGCTACCATAGCTTATCTATGAATCTCCAAAGAATTTGAGTAGAAAAGCTTTCTCCTTCAAACCCTAGCTCCAACTTCCTTCTTCTTCTTCTTCCTTGAAGTTCTAGAGAGAGAATTTTTGGAGAAGATGAGTTCTTTTGGGATTTTTTAGAATAAAGCTTGGATGCCTTAATTTGGTGACTTAAAAACCTTATATAGTTAATCTAATTTAGTGTAAAATGATGTCACTTAATATTAATTAAAACTGGAAATCCCTATAATTCCCCTATGTGTAACTGCCAAAAGGCAGTTATATGCCTCACCCACGACCACGGTTATGGATGGACCCATGTGGCGTGCTGGTGAACCGTGGGTTGAGGTTTTAAAGCCTGTTTTTGCAGGCTTGACCCACGACCCCTCACCCACAGGGCGTGGGCTGACCCATGAGGTGTGGGTCACCTCCGTGGGTCACTACCAGGCAGCCTTCTAAGGATTTTTCTCAAGGACTCATGGTTGGTCCTTGGGGTCGTACCTTGACGTTCTAACACGAAACCCTATATTTTTAGGTACGTGGAGGTACGTTTATGACTCTAACCCTCACATTAAGCTCTAGTTTAGCCTACTAGTTTTTGGAGTGTTACAATATCTCCCCCTTAGGAACATTCATCCTCGAATGACGATCTAGACACCTTACAGAATTAAAGACTCAAAACTAGCCTCCCAACATGCATGAAACATCAAAATAATGCACAATTCAAAGGAGAAAACTTCAACTCCATCTAAAATATAATCAATGCAACACAAGAAAGTAGGAACTACATCTAACAACCCATTATGCATGAAACTCAACATTTCTCATATTCATGGGAGGAACTACCTTCTCCAACTAAAAGCATGCTCAACACAATATCATGGAGCCAATATGAAATTACTCTCAAAAGCATACTAAATCATGTTCATCAACTCATCTCATGAAGTCAAATAGGCAACTCCTACTAAATGCACAACAACATGAGGAACATCAATCATGAAAACTCATTTTCTTACTAAACATGAATTTCTCAAGAACATGCATAACATAAGGAAATCATGGAAAAACGCATATAACACACATGACTCCCAAAATGCTAAAAGTGAAGAGGAACTACTTACCTCAAGCTTGAATAGGAGTTTAAGGAAAGAGCTGGGATTTCAGGACTTCATATCGGCCTCGGCTTCCCAAGTAGCACCCTCAACTAAATTATTTCTCCATAAAACCTTCACGGAAGCTATTTCCTTGTTTCTCAATCTCTTGACTTGCCGGTCTAGGATCTCTACCGAAACCTCTTCATATGAAAGACTTTCGTCATCTCCTAACCCTTCTAGGGGAATAATGGATGTCGGATCTCCAGTACACTTCTTAATCATAGAAACATGAAATACCGGATGAACTGGAGCCAACTCATTTGGCGAATCCAACTCATAGGCAACTTTCCCAATATGTTTCAAAATTTGATATGGGCCTACATACCGGGGGCTAAGTTTCCCTTTCTTGCCAAATCTCATCACACCCTTCATGGGTGAGATTTTCAAATAGACCCAATCATTAACTTCAAATTCTAGATCCCTTCTTCTCACATCGGCATAAGACTTTTTTCTACTTTGAGCCATCCTCAACCTCTCTCTAATGAGCCAAACTTTCTCAATAGCTTCATAAACCAATTTGGGACCAATAAGAGTAATTTCATCTATCTCAAACCAACCAACCGGAGACCTACATCTCCTACCATACAAGGCTTCAAAGGGAGCCATACCGATACTTGAGTGATAACTATTATTATAGGCAAACTCTATTAATGGCAAGTGGTCATCCCAATTACCCTTAAAATCTATAACACATTCCCTCAACATATCTTCTAATGTTTGAGGGTACGCTCTGCTTTCCCATCAATTTGGGGATCCATGCTAAGCTTAACTTTAGTACCAAGCCCTTTTTTGAATGACTTACAAAAGTGTGAAGTAAATTAAGTACCTCGATTCGAAATAATAGATAGATGAACTCCATGCAACTTCTCTTATATACAACTTGGCATAGTCTTCCGCTGAATGAGAAACCTTGACGGGAATGAAGTGGGCTGATTTTGTCATCCGATCTATAATGACCCAAATAGAATCATGTTGTCTTCAAGTGCATGGCAAACCCACAATAAAGTCCATATTTACATCTTCCCACTTCCAAGTGGGAATACCTATATTTTGGGACAAGCCTCCCGGCCTTTGATGTTCGACCTTAACTTGGTTACAATTAGGACATTTGGCTACAAATCCAGCAATATCTCTCTTCATACCATTCAACCAATAGACTTTCCGTAGATCACGGTACATCTTTGTGTCTCCTGGATGAATAGAATATCAAGAACTATGAGCTTCCTCTAAAATTTGTTCCCTCAAACCATCAACATCCGAAACACATAATCGACCTTGGCACCTAAGAACCCATCTCTTCTTGGGAGAAAGCCTCAACGGACTTCTTGAGTACCGACTCTTTCAACTCAACTAATATAGGATCAAGGTCTTGTTTAGACTTCACATCCATCACAAAGGATGATTTGGAACCATTATGGACCATGACACCACCCTTGGTGGAATCCATTAGTTGGACAACTAGTCGGTCCAGTCTATGCACCTCACGAACCAATACTTTATTTTCATCCTCTACGTGAGCCACACTACCCATGTACAATCTACTAAGTGCATCCGCTACAACATTAGCTTTGTCGGGTGGTAAATGACACTCATGTCATAATCCTTTAATAATTCTAACCACCTTCATTGATGAAGATTCAAGTCGTTTTGACTAAACACATATTGAAGACTCTTGTGATTAGTGAAAACATCCATATGACCCCATACAAGTAATGTCTCCATATTTTCAAGGCAAATACCACCGGTCGCTAATTCAAGACTATGCGTAGGATAATTCTTCTCATGGACTTTCTTTAAGTGTCCTTGAAGCATAGACAATCATTTTACCGTTTTGCATGAGGACACATCCCAACCCACTCTAGAGGCATCACAATATACCACAAAACCATTTGTACCTTCTGGTAAGGTCAACACCAGACCGGATGTAAGTCTATCTTTCAACTCTTCGAAGCTTTTCTCACAAGCCTCCGACCACTCAAACTTAGCTTTCTGTTTAGTCAAAGTGTCAATGGAGAAACAATGGAGGAAAACCCCTCATCAAACCTCCTATAGTAATTGGCCAAACCCAAAAAAGGCTTCTAATGTCAGAAGGAGTGAGAGGTCTAGGCCAAATCTTGACTGCATCCGTCTTCTTAGGATCTAACTCAATACCCTTGCTTGACACAATATACCAAGGAAAGCTACATACCTTAACCAAAATTCACACTTGCTAAACTTTGCAAAAAGTTTTGGTCCTTAAGAACTTGCAACACAATTCTCAAATGGTCCATATGTTCAGTCTCACTCCTTGAATATATCAAGATATCATCAATAAACACAATCACAAACATGTATCGGTATTACCTGAACACTCTATTCATCAAGTCCATAAATGTCGTTGGAGCATTAGTCAACCCAAACGACATTACCACAAACTCAAAAGAACTACACAGTCACCAAACAAGAATTCCTTGTTGTAGTCTTCGCGTTCGAGAAGTTTAGATCCTATTTGCTTGGCACCAAAGTCACTATGCACATATTGACCAGGCAACTTTGTGATACCTTATGGCAAAGAAGGATGCTAAACCAAGACTAATTCGATAGGTGTTGTTTTTACAAGAGTTCAACTTCGAAGTGAAATATAGGAAAGGGACTGAAATTAAGTTGCTGATCACTTGTCCAGATTGGAAGAAGAAGCAATGTTAAAGTTGGACGATAGAGTTGAGATAGATGATACGTTTCCAGAAGAAAAGGTTTAGGTAGTCTCTTATGATCTTATCCCTTGGTTCGTAGATCTCGTTAATTAGTTGGTGAGTGATGTGGTACTGTCACGACCCAAGGGTACCCCCTAGATATAACAAGGCACATGAAACCCCGAAAGACACCATGTATGCCCCTTAGCATATCATAACATAAGCATAGAACAATAAAGAGTAAAAACGCATTTCAAGTCCAATATTTTCATTAAGGAAAGCGGAAGTCTAGACTTGTCTCAATTAGTCATCTATTACAATACTTGAATCAAATAGAATCACAACCCATACAACATAATCTAAAAGTCAAATACAAAAATGAAACTACTAAATGGAAAAATCTATTCTCGAATCATGAGGACTCACTAACAGACAAGGAGAAATGAGTAAATCCAAGCTCTAGCCACAATGATGACCCCCTTGAGAACCGGACCCTACACTTGGGAAAATGTAGGAAAATATGGGTTAGTACAAAAATGCACTAAGTATGATAGCCATGCATAAAATCTTGAAAACATGCTAAAAGGGACATTTTAGTTGAATGCATGCAATTTACTAAGTTAAAGCATCATTGGAAGATAATGGAAAAAACATAAGTCATAAGCATAATCAACTCATAGATCATCATACCATAAGAGGAACATCTCATACATACCCTCAAAGCTTACTTGTGCAATGCATGAATATGATCCCATAATCTCACCCATACTAAGTAAAGCTTCTTCAGTAACTATAGTTCATAAATCATTTTCTTGTTCATACTATCATAATGAGGAACAAGCCTTAACCAACATAGACCATGCGAGCTTATCATGGAATCTAGTGTCTATCCCACACCGAAAAAGGTTGTCCTATTGCCTAAGGTAGAACCATACTCTTAGCTTAGGTGGATCCACTACTAAATACCTATGAGGGAACATAGTTTATGGGATAATGAGATTTCTACTAGAAACCCAGACTCAACTAAGGTAGAAGGTTTCCATCTCATAAGATACATACTTTGGGAACTCGGATTCAACTAAGGTAAAAGGAACCCATGTGGAAAGCTGGACTCAACTAGTGTAAAAATTTCATTGGGAAGTCAAACTCAACTATCGTAGAAGCTTCCATCTCATATTCATATCCACTTGGTGCTAAGCATTAATTCCCATGGAGTTCATATTAAGTCTTGACTTGAGTTCATCTTCATGGAAGAATGTCTTGACACTCAATCCAACATAACTCATACTATAGCTCATAGATTCAATAGGTGAGAATAGCCTTTCAACTTTAGAATCATCATTTTGTGACAAAACCTTTCACATCATATCATATTCATACATATGTGTGTATATGAGGATAACCTTCCAACAACACAACAACTAGATCATAATCATAATCACTTCACTCTCAAAGTGTTCTTAAGGCATATACATAAATCTCATAACCATGCATAATTCTCATACTTTTCCCTTCAAGGACCATAGATCATATTCCATCAACACGTCTAGAGTTACTACATTATACATGGATAATAACATGATTCAATTAACTCAATTACTACAAGCATAATCTCACAATATCCATCTTTCATTAATTTACCGACATCACAAGGTCATAAATTAAAAAATAGGGATTTCATGGATTCTTGGGGGATTTCAACATAAAACCATAATAAATCATTAATTCAATCATAATATAAAGTAATTAAATCATTAGAATCTTTTTTGAAACGTATCCATGACTTGGAGTCAAACCCTAGCTTTTGGGGAATTTCTATCTTTGTAATTGAGTTTTGGAGGAACTCCATGGATGAATTAGCTACCATACCTTAGCTATGAATCTCCAAATAATTTGAGTAGAAAAGCTTTCTCTTTCAAACCCTAGCTCCAACTTCCTTCTTCTTTTTCTTCCTTGAAGTTCTAGTGAGAGAATTTTTGGAGAGGATGAGTTCTTTTGGGATTTTTTAGAATAATGGCTTGGATTCCTTAATTTGGTGACTTAAAACCTTATATAGTTAGTCTAATTTAGTGTAAAATGATGTCACTTAATATTAATTAAAACCAGGAATCTCTATAATGCCCCTAAGTGTAACTGCCAAAAGGCAGTTTCAGGCCTCACCCACAACCCCACAACCACGGTCCATGGATGGACCCACGTGGCATGATGGTGAATCGTGGGTTGAGGTTATGATACTTGTTTTTGGAGGCTTGACCCACGACACCTCACCCACGGGGCGTGTGCTGACCCACGAGGTGTGGGTCACTCGTGGGTCTTGCTAGGCAGCCTTCTAAGGGTTTTCCTCAAGGACCCATGGTTGGTCCTTGGGAGTCGTACCTTGATGTTCTAACAAAAAACCCTATATTTTTATGTACGGGGAGGTACGTTTATTACTCTAACCCTCACGTTAAGATCTAGTTTAGCCTAGTAGTTTCCGGAGTGTTCCATGTACCTTTGAATTTTTCATTTCACCAAATGAGAAAATTTGTGTATGATGTGAAGATGTTTTCATGGGAAAAGTCGTACATGTTATGTGTCTGTGTCGATGGGATTATGCTTCACTGCATACAAGATGATGGGTATTTTGGAAGCTTGTCATTCATCTCCTGTTGGTGGTCATCATAGTGGTAACTGAACTACCTACAAAATCTTTTAGTATGGGTATTACTGGCCTACCATTCACCAAGATGCTCATGATTTCATTAATTCTTGTGATCATTGTCAAATAAAATGAGGTATTTCAAGAAAGTAAGAACTCCCACTTAATCCAATTTGGTGATTGAACTATTCGATGTATGGGGCCTTGACTTTATGAGTCCATTTGTGAATTCGAATGGGATGAAGTACGTACTTGTTGTGGTTTACTATGTCAAAATGGGTTGAAGCTGTTGAAATTTAAACAATGAAGGAAAGAGTGTCACCGCATTCCTTAAAAGAAATATCTTCTCCAAATTTGGTACAGTAATGGTGATTATCAGCGATGGAGGTTCTCACTTTTGTAATAAGTTGTTCAGGACATTGTTTAAGAAGTATGATGTTCGACATAGCGTAGCTGATACGCTCAAATTACACCACCCTAAAGAAGTATAACTGATCGTTATCAAGTAAAGAACTCAACTTGTATATTGGGGTCATCCCACGAGAATATGGTTCAGACTTAAACTTAACTCACTATTATATCCGTTTAGTCAAACTATTTCTGAGACAAGTAATTAAAGAGGGGGGGGGGGGGTTGTAAGAAAGTAACAAACTCTTGATTAAGTAACAAGTAAGCAGGATTCAAACGTTAAGTTATCAATATGAGAGAGAAACTAGGGTGTATGTGTTCCCCATAAGCTTTTAACGTAGTAATCCTAATAATAATAATCCTTTCCTGGTGTTTTACATGCAAAGTTAGTAAGATAGGTATCCCTAAGTGATTGGTCCTCCAAATAGGGAATTTCACTATGCACCTTGGTCCGGCTATGGTGTATACTTTACTAATCCTTACCTTTACCTCAGATTAGGCATCACATCAATGTATGGCTTAGTTTTCACTCTCGCACCAATTGACATTAGACTATTAGATAGCATCCACTAAATCTTTGTTGTTAATTCTTTTCTCATTATTTAGCTCCTTGGTCCGACAAGTAGGAACGAGGCGTGTTCTAACGTTTGCAACCGTTAAAAAGACTTCTAAGCAAAAGAATTACCAATACATGCATAAACACTATTCAAGGATTACTTAATTATTATTCATACGTTGTTAATTGTTCATGGTTCCCACGACCCTAGTTGTGGATTTAGCTACTCATGCTTGAAAGAATACAATTAATATTTTGATAAAAAGAATCCATGAACTTACAAGTAGAGTAGAAGAACCTCAAATCTCCAATCGAATTTCAAAGTGAAAATCTTATAAAATGAAATACAGAAATCAAATTGCTAAGTTTGCAAGTTAATTCCACAAAATACAAAGAACTAAAAGTAAACAATGTTGTCTCACCCCCAAAAATGAGGTTTATAACTCATATTTATAGAAAACAAGTCCTAAATAAAAAGGAAACAAAATAAGGAAATAAGATGTCTGGAACGCGGCATCAGTTGACGACTCTGACCTATGGACAGTGGGTCGACCTACGGTTCATAAGTCCCCTTCCGTGGCTCCACACTTAGGATTTTTCATAAGGTATTGGAACTTCAACTCTCTGAATCCATCGACGGATGTGAAGGACGGACTGTGGGTTGACCTATGGTCCTTCAGTTGCTCCGTAGTTCCACACGCTTGCCCAACGGACTGTGGGTTGACCTATGGTCCTTCAGTTGCTCCGTAGTTCCACACGCTTGCCCAACGACGGTCCGTCATAGGACCTACGGTTTGTGAATCACTTTCGTGGGTGGCTCCTTCTGCATAATTTCAGCTATCATCTCCATCAACTGCATTCCAAGCTTATTTCCTGCAAACATAATACAAAAAAATCATTTCTAGTACAATATAGCCCTAGACAAACACAACTTCTAAGTGAAATGCATCAAAAATACCGTAAACTCACGATATATCAACACCCTCAACCTAAACTTGTTGTTTGTCCTCAAGCGACACAATAAAACTCTAAACGACACTTGTGTTGAAACAGACATACAAACTCAAGCAAACACATGGCCTTTTCAATCCATTCCATTTCCTTAGTGCAAATCTTTTCATTTAGACTCAACAAACTTACTCATACGGATCAAGACATGACATAGATTGATCAACAGACTTCACAACATACACCTTTCACAATCACCAAGGTATCAATTCTCCAACAATGTAACTAGTGCCCTCACTTCAAAAGAAATCCTTTCTCACCCACAATAATTATGACTTTCAAATTTTAGGATTCGTTCAACACTCACACTTAGAAGTGAATTCAAGTACAGTTAGTGCTCAATACCACAGGCTTACTCTTATTTTCAATGCTTAAACTCTCCAAGCTAGTTGCTAGGATTACTATAGGACTTTGTTAGCTTGTAACATAGGCTCAGGGTCAGGTATGGTACATTTAGGTACTTTTTTTTTATTTTCTGCCCTCCTTGACATTACATTAGCTTTTTACCTCTTTACTCAACCTATTTTTTTGACATCCTTTCATTGTATTTACTTCCCTAGACTCTTGTAAACACAGATTTGACTTTTGACTTTTGACTTTATAGCTCATATTTTTCACTTTCTTCTTTTTCTCTCACTTTATTTTTCTTTGTTTTTCAGCATCTTTGTCATTCTTCTTTTTGTTTCTTTTGACTTTAGTCACATCTTCTATTTTCTATCTTTTTCTTTCTTCTAAACAAAACCCTTTTCATACTCCTTTTTTTCTTTCGGTTTCCTTTTTCATAGCCACCCTCAACTTATGTATTTTGCATGAGTTGAGGCGCACAATATCCAATGTCGAACGAGGGCCGACAACTTTTTAAATTAGCCACCCTTAAATTAAGCTTTTGGCCTAAGTTAAGGTGCACAGGTCCAAGGAGGGACCGGGGCCAAAACAATTATTTTAGGGAAGGTGAGTTAGGTGAATTGAAATAAGTGGTCAATATTAGGCTCAAACATTTGGATCAAAGCGAACATTTGTTTCATTTGGTTAGATCATTTTAGGCTTGAGTAGACTTATTTGACCAAGGGCCTATGATCATTTCCCAACTTCTAGCCTAGATTATCTTAATAGGACCAACGAGGCAAGTTCTAGATTGGCACACACTGTATGAACATTCATACATTTCTCACCCACACTTGGCACATTGTTTCATTATTAGAATATTTAATTACTCAGTTCAAGTTTTAGCTTAAGTCATGAAGCCAAATCATTTCCTTATCATGTCATATTGTGATCCAGCACATTCAACTTATCAAGCCTAAAGATCTAGCATATTTCAAATTTTTGGATGGGAATCATTTTTTCATGCTCTTTATGCCATCATGCTTTCATTTTTCTACTACTTCTACACATACATTCCTAAACATGCCGGTTCAACAGAAATTAAAATAGTCTCTTGGGGGAAAAGAACACAGGCAAGAAAACACCAAGAGAGGATTATGATTTAGTTTACTCAGACTACACTCTATCACTCACAATCCATTTACCCCACCCCCAACAAAATAAGGTGCGATTGTCCCCAATGCATAAAAATCAAAAGTAAAGCATAGGGTAAAGCAAACTTATGGCGCATATGCGCCGAAGACCTCTCAAGAAGTGGGTGAGTCTGGTTTCCCAGAGCCCACTGGATCAACTCTATGAATCCCATCAATAGCGCTCTATTCAACTACCTTAGCACCCTCAGTAGTGCTCACTCTGCCAGATGGGCTAATATCCACTTCACAGGGTCGTTGCTGTCTCAACTCCTCATCCAATATAGACGCCCTCTGAGCCTCCTCAAACTGTTGGCGCTCCTTATTCTTTAATTGGTGGGCCTCCTCAGTGTCGGCAGTGCAGTCGGAGCGGGGGAGCTTCCCAGCAACACGGGAAGAGTTCGGTGGTGGCATGGAATCGCGAAGTAGGGCAGAAATCACCACAGTATCAGCCTCCTCTGTAGGGGCAACCTCTAGTGCAGAATCAGGAGGGGCTAGGAGGGTATCAATATCAGCACAAAGGCTAGCCAACTTCGTCTGGAAGGTAGCCAAATCAATAGTTGGGGCCGACCTCTCTAAGACTTGCAACTCGAAGGCATCCAGGCGCTTATGAATGGTTTGAGTCTTTTGGTCCATCAACTGCTCCATCCTGGCCTCGGACTACTCAATAGAACACTGCATCCACGGCCTAATATATTGCAGCAGTGTGGCCATCTGTGTCTTCAACTTTAGAACACGAGCTAGAGGAATGGGAGTGGACCCAGAAGAGGGAGTGACTTTGGAGGTGCTCGGGGTCTGGATAGTGGCTGGAGATGGTGAAGCTGGAGCATTTGCTGATGGGGACGGAATGGTGGATTCATCGGCCTAAATCCACTCTACATCTGCATCTAGGTCATCCCCCAAGGGTGGTACCACAACCTGTGGCTCTCTCTGTAGGGCAGCTAAGTTGGCATCATCCCGAATGAGGCTAATATCCAGAGGCTTGGTTGCAGTAAGAACTCGATCATAATGCCAAATGGGAATAGAAAAATCCTTGTAAATCTGGAAAATGAGGCATGGGAAGGTCAGGGTGGTGGCTTTGAAGGCCCTCTCATGAATCTCCGCAATCAGGATGCAGGAAAAGTCCACCTCCAAACCTGCTAGAAGGGCTCCGATCATCACGACCCGGTCCCATGTGACCACATTGTCCACCTGAGTCGGGGACAGTCGATTTTAGACTAGCAACTAGAAGAACTTTGCAGTGAAGCTCAATGTAGCCTTCTTGATACCCATGCTAGGAGTCTGAACCCAATCAGCACACTCCCCCATCATCAGCAATGTGACAGGATAACAACCTCAAAAGAGACTCTCTCTACTCGACATTCCGTTGAAATACCCCACTCTGTATGATGCCCATCTTGTAGTCATACTCAGCCGTATAAATTGGCAAAGTGTTGGCTGGGCTATAGATAAATTGATAGATCGTGGTCTCGGAGATGTCAACTGGGAACCGTCGTACTAGTGTGGGCTCAAGTGGAGGATAAGCCATGGGCTTAACCCATTTGCTGATGGAATTCCTGACCGTGGCAGCGTACGAGGCATAAAACTCCCAAAATTTCTCCTATCTGTATATCTCGGGGCTTCATGCCATCCACTCACATCTGTGCTGTCGGAAGAGCTCCTCAATGACTAGTGAGGCCATCTTCTCGTGCTCGTTCAGCATGCGAGCATCGGTGTAAATCTTATATTGGCCCTCCACAAACCACCTGTTAGGCTCTGTAGCAACCAGTGTTGTAACACTCCAAAAAATTTGTAGACTACACTAGAGCCTAATGTAAAACTAGTAGCCTAAACTAGAGCCTAACGTAAGGATTAGAGTCATAAATAACATCCGATAATTAGAATGAAGGTTTTAGGGGTTAAACGTCAAGGTACGACTCCCCAAGGACCAACCAAGGGTCCTTGAGGTGGACCTAAAATAGCCCCTAAGAAACTACCCAAAAGGGGCCACCAACGGATGGGACCTACGCTAGTAGGTGGACCCACACCCCGTGGTTGGGTGTCGTGGGTCAAGATCCAAGGTGAGGAGTTGTAGGCCACCACCCACGGAGGTGCATCACTCCCCGTAGACTCACCCATGATTTGTGGGTCATGGGTCGTGGGTCATGCCTGCACACTGTCCAAATTCGGCCAAGGCTAAGGGTTTTTAAGTAATTTCCTTTTTAGTTAAATTTATGTGGGGTCATTTTATATTGTTGTAATACACCTATATAAGAGTTTTTAAGTCATTAAACACCTCATACACCTCATAAATCCCAAGACCCAAATCCATAACTAACTTTTCCCAAAATGAACTCTCTCTAGAATTCCAAGGAAGAAGAAGAAGAAAGATGAAGGTAGGGTTGAAGAATCAAGATTTTTTCCTCAAATTCATGTTAAAACTTCAGTAAGGTATGGTAGCTTTTCATCTATGGGTAGCCTTCACCCATAGAGCCCTTCCAAAACGGCCAATTTCAAAACTAGAAAACCCAAAAGTTAGGGTTTGACTTCAATCTCATTAATTCCTTTTAAATTCGTTTTCATTGATTGAATTATTGTTTTTTATTGATATATTTATGATTTTATATTATTTTAAGTTGAATTCCTCAAGAATCCATAAATTACCCTATTTTGCAAATTGGATCTTAATGTGCGGATATTGATTGATGCAAGTAGAATGTCCTAGAATTATGAATGTTGTGAATTGATTACTTGAATCTTGTTATCATCCATGTCTATGTAGTAATTCTAGATGTGTTGGTGAATTATGATCCATGGTCCTTGAAAGGAAAATTATGAGATATATGTATGATCTTGATATTTATGTACATGCTTTGTGAATACTTTGAAAGTAGTGTGATTATGACTATGATGTAATGGTGTTGTTGTTTAAAGGTTATTCTCAATATACACACACACTTATGAATGAAGTTTCTATGATTATATAATGATGTTGTGTTGATTGAAAGGCTATTATCAATTGTACACTTATTAATGATAATGACATGTTGTGAGAGGTTTTCTCATAATATGGGGATTCTTAGGGTGAAAGGCTCTTCTCACCTATTGAATCTATGAGCTATCTAATGAATGATGTTGGTTTGATATGGATATTTATAGAGATGGAAACTCATACGTGAGTTGAGGCGGGGTTTCTAGTAACAATCTCTTGAGATGGATACTCATACGTGAGTTAAGGCGGGGTATCTAGTAACAATCTCCATATCCTATTTCTCCCATAATAATGAACTTAAGTGATGAAATTTTAAGTACCCTGTGGGGAATAATGCTAAGCACTGAGTGGATATTGATTGAGATGGATACTCATACGTGAGTTGAGGTGGGGTATCTAGTAGCAATCTCTTTAGATGGATGTACGTGAGTTAAGGCGGAGTATCTAGTAGCAATCTCCTTATCCCATAAACTATGTGCCCTCATAAGTTATTAGCTAGTGGATCCACCTAAGCTAAATTAATGGTTCTACCTTAGGCAAGTAGGACACTCTTTTCGGTGTGAGTGACACTAGATTCCATGATTTGCTCACATAGTCTATGTCGGTTAAGGCTTACCCCCACAATGAATGATAATGAACTATGGATTCTCAAAAATGCACTACTTAGTGTGGTGGGGGTATGGGACGTCATCCCTGCATTGCACAAGTAGGCTTTGAGAGTAGTCATGGTGTGTTCCTTTATGTTATAATGTGTTATGAAATGAATATGCTTATGATGATGTTACTAAGTATGTTGATATAAATGCTAATGTAATGAAGTATGCTTAATGTGGATTGTTGCTATGGGTTGCTTTCCTTGATATGATTTAGTAAATGTGAAGGTTTCCTTGTTTATGAGTATTAACTAAAGATGGGATCAAAGAATGTAAGTATGATTATGGTAGCCTAAAAGTGGTACTTAGTATATATGGGATTATGGGATCTTTATCTATGCATTGCACAAGTTTAACTTAGGGTTACTTATGAGATGGTTCTATTATGCTTTGATGATCTATATGTTAAATATGCTTGTGACTTATGTTTTTATACTAAAGTGCATGATGATTCTCAAACTTGGTAAATGCATGTGTTTCAACTAAAATGTCCCTTTTAGCATGTTTTCAAGGTTTTTATGCATGACTATCATACTTAGTGCATTTTTGTACTAACCCATATTTTCTACATTTTTCACAAAGTGTAGGTTTCGGTTCTTAAGGTGATCTTCTATTCGTTCAAGCTTGGATCGACTATTCTCCTAGCTTGTGGTGAGTCCTCAAGATTCGAGGACGTATGAGTCAATTGTAGTTTCTTTCTAGTTATTTCACTTTCGGATTATGTTGAAAGGGTTGTGACCCTATTTTTGATTCAAAGATTGTATTAGATGGCTAATTGAGACAAGTAAGACTTCCCCTTGCTTTCATAAAAGACTTCGATTGTATGGATAAAAGTTTTTAAATTCCACATCATTTCTTATATCTTATGTTATGATATGCTAAGGGGCCTACATGGAGCTTTTCGGGGTTTTATATGCCTTGTTACGTCTAGGGGGTACCCTTGGGTCGTAACAGGTGTAGGCTCAGAACTGGGGGCACTAGAATATCTCCCGTGCTATCATACTCAGAGGAAGAGGTGGTGCTGCCACTAGAGCTGGAGCCGGACTGCGACTCTGAGCTAGCCTGTGATCTGATCGGTGTGGCTCCCTCAACAGACTGGGGCATTGACTCGTCGGAGCTCATCTGTTGAGCTCTGTTCTAAGTAGTGCGGGGAGCAGTAGGGGCTTTCTTAGGAGACATGGTACCTGTGAAGCTTAGTTAGTACCAAAACAAGGCAATAAAACACATCGAAGAATTTTAGAACAAGAAACGGACCTGTCACGCCCTGAACTCAAGGAGCACAACTGGCTCATAATGCCAAAACTTAGGCCCGAGCCAACCCTGCTGAACCATTTGCTACTAGCGCATGGCAGCCACACGTAAACAAGAAAACAAACAAGCATATCTCGGCTTAAAACTAAGCGTTCGGCCAACAAGACCACTCTTAACAAATCTATAAACAAAACAGCTACTCCCAAGAGTTCATATAAAGAAATAGCCAACTAGCAGAGAAGACTTGATTGGGCCGTCGAGGCCACCATGATCTCTATAACAAAAATGGAAGCATGTATATATCAAGACAATACATCAAATAGCTCACAACATTCAGCAAACCAACAAACTAGGCCAGCATAGACATAACGTAGCTACACACCCCACACACTAGTCTGCAAGCCTCTAAGAGTAGTAAAGGTTGGCGGGACAGGGCCCCAGCCTACCCATAAAAGTATATACAACAAAAGCTAACAAACCTCCAAACTTTGGCAACTCCAGAGGAAAGGGGCTAGCCAACCGGATAGAAGTCAATCATGTTGTTGAGGAGGTCTACTAGGTCATCTGTCGGGACTTGCATGCATGAATGCAGCGCCCCCAGACAATGGGGCGTCAGTAAAAAATAATGTAAAAAGTATGAAAGGCAATACACTATGATCATGTATCCTAATATACTAGAATAATTCGATAAATAAATCAAGGATAAGATAAGTGTACTAACCTGCTCCTAAATCAAAACTTATCAAAATAATAAAACAACAACCTAACCAAGCCCCCATAAGCTCGACAGGTACAAACAGGACACAAGACCACTTACTGAGGCCCCCATAAGCCCGAAAGGTGCCAATCAGTCTATATACCCCTATCGGTAGTCCCCTAGCCCCATAGGCAGTCACATATCCCTATTAGACATTAATATAGCCTAGTAGGCAGCATATAGCTCTCTTAGGCATCAACATAGCTTATAGACAACTCATATCCCTCTTAGGCAACAACATGGCCCTGTAGGAAGCACATTGCCTTCTTAGGCATCAATATAGCCCTGTAGGCAACTCATAGCCCTTCTAGGCATCAATAATGCCCTGTAGGCAACTCATAGCCATTCTAGGCATCAATAAATCCCCGTAGGGAACTCATAGCCCTTCTAGGCATCAATAAAGCCTCGTAGGCAACTCATAGCCCTCTTAGGCATCCATATACCCCCGTAGGCAGAACATAGCCCTTCTAGGCATATATCACTTTCTTGCAGCTAACCACAATAGCCCCAAAGGCAACAATAACAATCCAATCGCTAAAAGCGAGTAATTTAGTTATAAGCAACCTATACAATAGCCTCTAAGTCGTATCCAACATAGGGATGCTACTAAGTGAACAAGAATCCCGACAATGGATAATTATATCAACTCGAGCAGCGAACAATCAACAATAATGGCTACAAGTATAACAACGATAACAACCCAATTACATTGCTCCTAAGCTTTAAGGAAACATGTCGTAAGTTGGGAATAGCTTGAACATACCTTTTTCGTTGAATCACCTGGCCTAACGACTTTTAATCACAACCCCCTCCATACTACAATAAGGCAGGACCATAATCAACACACAAGAATCGAGGATACCACGATAATCAAATAAAAGATATGTATTCCCATTGCAAGTTGCTATTTGCAGCTTATTAAACCTAGAATTGATGAAAGAAAGGTCTTACCTTGATCTTAAGTTTGTAATACACCTCAAAACCTTAAAATATGTCCAAACCCTTGCTGTTCCAACACCAAAGTATGATGTGCTACGGAATCGATAAAAGAAATTATACCATGTTGACGAGCTCAACGCGTAGAACAACTTCCATCAAGAATATAAGTCAAGAAAATCTATAACTTGGCTGATCCTAGAAGTGGGTTTTGATAGTTTTTTGGAGAAGATGATATATAAAAAGTTCCACCGACCTAGGGGACCCACCTCACATGCCTACTTGTGCAGTCTCGCAAAAACATGAATATCTCTTTATTCTGAAGTTGTATGAACAAACAGTTTTATGCGTTGGAAACTAGACCTTCGATTTCATAGGTCGTGGACCCCAAAAATCTTTATAGATTGGGAGAAAACCTCCGAGACATTTGACCCAAATTTCAAAAAAAATCTTTAAAAAGGAATTTACGGTAACTTTTGCCAACTTTAATTTTGCCACTTACCTAACTTCAAAACTTGAGATACAACCCTTGAACAATTAAAATATGACATACCACATCATTCTTAATTTATTACCCACCCTCCTGGCCTTTCCATGAAGATATGAGTAATTTTATATGTTTTGAAAAGGCGGGGTGTTACAGGACCCAAACAAAAATTAAAATAATTCCGGATAGTAGCTGAACTGTTGACCCACGGTGGGCACCTACGGTCCGTGGGCACCTACGGTCCGTCGATGGAACGACGGTCCGTGGGTCCCCTTCGTATGTCAGAGTACCCAAAATTGGGCCTGTGATGTGGGAACCACAGATGTGTAGAACGGTCAATCGATGGAACTATGGATCGTAGTCCACACCGGGTTCTACACTTGGTCAAAACATTATGTGCAATTGACCCACGGACCCCGACCTACGGTCCGTGGGTTGGAGTCGTCGGTCAGTTCTGTGCTAGGTTTCAGAACTTGACTCCCACTTCATGCCTTTTTTCAATAATTACACAAACAAACTTGGCCTATGCGTGCATTTCAACATATAATATGGTAGTTAATCATCCTTAGAGTTTCATTGACACAAATTTCACATTTTAACAAACCAAAACATACGAACCCTAAGTCAAAACTTCCAGTTCAGCCTATTACATGATTTAGTTGGTTAAAATTTACGACAAGCTCACATATCATCATTCCAAGGGGTTTTCTAACTACAATTTAACATTCAAACACATGATTTACAACTGAAGGTCAAGTTCATTGTTGTGATTTCAAATTGATACTATGAAATGTTCAAAGTTTGGGAGAAATCAACTTACCTTACAAGTAATCAACAATGGTGAGTGTGTGATCGACTGCAAGAACTCCTAAACCAACGTGGACACTAAACTTGGACCGTGACTTTTGTTTGGGAAAAGATGGGAGTGATATGGAAGAGAAAAGGGAGATATGGGAGAAGAGAGTGATGGTATGGGATGTGGATAGTTGATATGGGAGTGATTAAGAGGATTTATGTGAGAATATGGGTATTTGGAGGGTTGAAAAACGGTTGGGAGGGAAATATGGAAGTAGGGAATGTTTTAAAATGAATGGTTTTTATTTAAAAGGGGATTCGGGTCAGGTCATCAGAAGCCCTAGGTTGGACCCACGAGACCCCGTCGACGGTCCGTGGTTCGACCTACGGACCATGGGTTGGGTCCGTAGGTCACTCTGACACTTAGAAAAATTTAGAAAACTTACTTGGGATCTACAGACGCCATTCACGGTTCGTGGATGGACTAATAGACCGTCAATAGGATCAGTAGACCACTGCACAACTATTTTCTACAGATTTTTGCCTTTCGTCCCTACACACGTAGCAACCATTAGGACTTTCTTTTTACATTTTATGGACACTTTTTAGACACGGACCCTATTCTATATCTAGCCAACACTAATACAAAAATTAACACCTATCAAAAGAGCTACAAAAAATCAAAATAAAAAAAGGAAAATCCTATATTAAAAAGAAAAACCTATAGTTGGCTAGATTGTACATCTTGGGTTGCCTACCAAGCAGCGCTTGATTTAACGTCGCGGCACAACGCAAATCCCTTGATTACTCAAACTTCATTAAGATAATTAGCCTCAATCACTTCTTGTACACTCTCTGATTTCCCCATGTAGACCTTGATCCTCTGCCCGTTCACTTTGAACCTTGTTCCCTCCTTGTTCTCGAGCTCAACCACTCCATGTGGAAATACTTGAGTGACTTTGAATGGCCCGGTCCACTTGGAATTGAGCTAGCCAGGAAACAAACACAACCTTGAGTTGGATAAAAGAACTAGATCACCAACAATAAATTCACGCTTTTCAATCTTTTGATCATGATACTTCTTCATTTTCTCCTTGTACAAGGCTGAACTTTCATATGCTTTTAGCCAAGACTCATCAAGCTCATTCATGTCATTCAATCTTTGGCTCGATGCGGCACCCCAATCCAAATTCAACTTCTCTAGCGCCCACATGGCCTTATGCTCTAGCTTTACCAGCAAATGGCATGACTTCCCATATACAAGTTGGTAAGGGGACATACCTATGGGAGTCTTGAATGCGGTGTGATAGGCCCATAGAGCATCATCAAGCCTTCTTGACCATTCCGTTTTGTTGGCGTTTATAGTCTTTGCAAGGATTTGCTTTATCTCTCTATTTGACACTTCAACTTGCCCACTAGACTGCAGATGGTAAGGAGTAGCTACATTGTGAACGTACTCCATATTTCTCCAGCAACGTCTTGAACAACTTATTACAAAAGTGAGAACCTCCATCGCTGATAATCGACCTAGCTGTACCAAATCTGGATAAGATACTATTTTTCAGGAATACAGTGACACTCTTACCCTCATTGTTTGAAAGCGCAATTGCTTCCACCCATTTCGATACATAGTTAACCGCAACAAGAATATATTTCATCCCATGTGAACTCACAAATGGACCCATGAAGTCAAGGCCCCAAACATCAAATAACTCAATCACCAATACCGGATTCATAGGTAGCTCTTTCTTCTTTGAAATTCCTCCTTCTCTTTGGCAACGGTCACAAGACTTGGCGAAATCATGAGCATCTTGGTGGATGGTAGGCCAGTAATACCCACACTGCAAGATTTTATGAGCAGTACGAATACCACTATGATGCCCACAAATAAGCGATGAATGACACACCTCTAGTATACTGATCATCTCAACCTTGGGCACACAGCGACGAATAATCCCATCAGCACAAATACGAAACAAGTAAGGCTCATCCCAAAAGAACTTCTTCACATCATGCATAAACTTTTTCCTTTGGTAAAATGACAAATCCGATGGAACCAAATCACTTGCCAAGTAGTTAGCAAAATCTGTGAACCAAGGGATAAGATCGAAAGAAGTAGCCAATACTTGTTCGTCTGGGAATGCATCATTAATTTCAGCCCCATCTCCTAACTTGAGCATAGCTTCCTCCTCTAATCTGGACAAATTGTCAGCAACTTGATTTTCTATACCCTTTCTATCTTCCACCTCAAAATCAAAATCTTGCAGCAACAATACCCATCTGATCAACCTTGGTTTTGCATCCTTTTTAGACATCAGATACCTCAATGCAGAATGGTCAGTATGCACTATGATCTTAGTACCAAGCAAGTAGGATCGAAATTTCTCGAATGCGAAAACCACAGCAAGGAGTTCAGGTTCAGTCACTGTATAGTTCTTTTGAGACATATTCAAAGCTTTGATGGCATAGTAAAATGGATAAAGAATCTTCTTTCATCTCTGTCCCAATACCACACCAAGCACCACCCCACTCGCATCACACATGACTTCAAATGGTTGCCCCCAATCCGGTGAAATAATGATAGGTGTTGATACTAACCTTGCTTTCAACTCTCCAGATGCTCTCAGACAAGCCTCATCAAAATCGAACTTACACTCCTTTTCGAGCAGTTTGCACAATGGGTGTGCAATTTTAGAGAAATCTTTGATTAACCTCCGATAAAAACCTACATGCCCAAGAAAACTTCTAACTTTAACAGAGATAGGTGGTGGAAGCTTTTATATTACCTCAACTTTAGCTCTATTAACCTCAATACCTTTCTCTGAGATCCGATGACCCAGAACTATTCCCTTTTTCACCATGAAGTGACATTTTTCCCATTTGAGCACAAGATTGCACTCTTCACACCGTTTCAGTACCTCGGCCAGATGCATCAAACAACCATCAAACGAGTCACCTACCACAGAGAAATCATCCATAAATACCTCAATAGTGTCCTCCACCATATCTGAAAATATCGACATCATGCAACGCTGGAAGGTCGTTGGAGCATTACACAATCCAAATGGCATACTTTTGAAGACGAAAGTCCCATAAGGACAGGTGAAGGTGGTCTTCTCTTGGTCTTCTGGAGCTATGTAGATTTGATTGTAGCCTGAATACCCATCAAGAAAGCAATACCAACCCTTACTAGCAAGGCGATCCAGCATCTGATCTATGAACGACATCGGGAAGTGATCTTTTTCTATCCAAGCATTCAGTTTGCGGTAGTCCATGCATACTCTCCATCCAGTCACTGGACTCACCAAAATAAGCTCATTTTTCGCAATAGGAACCACATTCATCCCACCTTTCTTAGGTACACATTGAACAGGACATACCCAACTACTATCTGCAATGGGGTATATGACTCCACCATCCACCCATTTGATGATTTCCTTTTTAACGAACTCTTGCATAGGTGGATTTAGTCTCCTTTGGTGCTCAATACTTGGCTTGTTGTCCAGCATGAGTTTGATTTTATGAGAATAAATGCCAGGAGGAATCCCAATAGTGTCTGTAATAGTCCATCCAATAGCCCGTTTGAACCTCTTCAACATAGAAACCAATGCCTCTACTTGTACCTCACTCAAATATGCCGCAATGATTACCGGTAAAATGGCATCTCTTCCCAAAAATACATACCTCAAATGCGATGGTAAAGCCTTGAGCTCTAATTTTGGAGCTTCTTCCACAGAAGGTTTTGCGGGTGGAGAGTCACGATTCTTTATATCTAACTCCAATTTCTATGTTTTGGAATGGAATTCGAACCTATCAAGTGCGGCAACTAATTCATCATAGTTTTTAATACCATCACCCTCAAAATTCATCATTACCGCTCCCAGTGCATCAACACCCAACCTCTCTTCAATAGACACTTTAGAACCTCACTCCACAATATAATTCACCACTGATACTGATTGAGATCTCTTTCCTTCTTCATAGACCTATAGATATTGAAAGTTACCTCTTCATTATTCAATCGAAACTTCATATGTGCTCTCTCCATATCAACCAAGGCACGCCTAGTAGCAAGGAATGATCTCCCTAAGATGATGGGAACCGCAAAATCAACCTTGCAATCGAGTATCACAAAATCCATCGGAAAAATAAATGACTCTTTCACAAGGATATCTTGGGAGAACACTAATGGGCTTCTTCATAGTTCTATCGGCCATGAGTAGTCGTATCGCAGTCGATTTTGGAGCCCCTAAACCCAACTTCTTGTAGATAGACAATGGCATCAGATTAATGTTGGCACCCAAATCACACAATGCCTTAGCAAAATGCAACATCCCAATGGTACAAGGAATAGTGAGCGCCAGGATCCTCTTTATTTTGCACTAATGACCACGTAGCAATAACACTATAATGTTGTAACCTCGCATCATCTTCAAAACTGACAGCCCTTTTTTTTGTCACCAAATCCTTCATAAACTTCGCATACCCAGACATTTTCTCCAAAGCCTCTATCAACGGAACATTGATGGAAAGTTATTTCAACATAGTTATGAACCTGCGGTATTTTCCTTCTTCGACGTTCTTCACCTATCTCTGTGGAAATGGAGGTTCATGTGTAGGCATGGAAATAACTTTTTGGGTTACCTCCACTTCCTTCTCTGTAGTTTTTTTAGACTCTCCTGTAACCTCATTATCATCTTCATCTCTTTCTACCACAATCTCAACATCAGATGGCATAGGGGATCAATGGTCTGTTAACCTCCTCGAGTAGTGACTATCATACAATGCCCACGATTCTTCGAATTCTGGATGGTGTTGCTAGGAAGTGTGCCAGGCTGACATGGGTTCACAGTAGTGGACAACTGACTAAACTCATGCTCAAGTTGCTTGATCGACACTGCATGGGCATCAACTTTTGGACTGATTCCAGATAAGTCATTTCGCATCTCTTTCACATTCTCATTAGTCGCATCAAACCTCTTCATCATCTTCTGCATCATATCCTCAATGCGTGACATACTACCCCCAACCTCTCTATTGCCAGATTCCTGATTCGCAGGTGGAACATAAGGCCCAACTCTCTATTCCTGTTAATAGAGTTGTTTCGGTTGTAGTTGTTATCACGATTGTAGTTCCCATCTCAGACATAGTTTCCCTCTCGATTGTAGTTTCTATAGCTCCAACCTTGGTTTCTTTTACCTCGCCACCAATTATCCGTGTTGGAACCTTGGGCGCTGGCTCGGAAACCCCCCGTCTGATCATTCACCAAATACACATACTTCTCATAGTAGCATTCCTCAACTGGTGGTGGTGGAGTTCTAGTTAGGTAATTTACTGCATTCACTTTTTCTGCACTGTCGCTCACATGCTTCAATACCAACCCAAGTTTTGTCCTCATTTGAGACATATCCTCACGAATGTCATCATTAGATTGATCAGGTGTTGCTTGAACTGCAAAGGTGCTTCTACCAGTGTCCACCTTTCTAGTGCTCCATGCCTTATTATTCCAAAAAATCTTCTTTACTTTCTCAGCGATCTCCTCAAAATCGCATTCACCATATGATCCTCCAGCAATAGTATCCAACACAACCTTTCCATTGACATCCTGACCTTTATAGAAGTACTCCTTCAGTGACTCATCATCTATGCAGTGATTTGGAACACTTCTTATGAATGCAGTAAACCTATCCCATGAACTGCTCACAAACTCTCCAAGTAATGCTACGAAATTGTTCAGTTTGTCCTTGTGATTTAGCTTCTTAGACAACGGGAAATACTTCTCCATCAACACCTTATGCAACTAGTCCCATGTATGAATAAATTGTATGAAAGCTCAGAAAACCACACCGCAGCATCACCAGTCAATGATAGAAGGAAGACTCTTAAACTTATGACATTCATATCCAACTCCGGTCATCCCACACAACTCTTACAGACACTTCTTAATTTAGCCATGTGACCATATGGATCTTCTGAGGCTAGACCAGAAAACAACCCCCTTGATGTAAGCATTTACATCATACTGATGGTCACCACAAATGTATGCCCTGGAGGTAGAGAATGGAGAACAATAAGTCTTTCTAATTCAACTGTATTGAAGTCGACCCTGTAGTTATCACACAACCTTGGTTTTGCAGGATTTGTACCCTCAAATCATCTGCGAGTAGATTACCACCACGAACCTGATCATTCTCATTACCAACTCCATCCTTCTGCTCCTCTATGATTTGATTATTACAGACCCCTTGATTTACCTTTTTTCTCAAAGTCTTGCTTAGTTCAGGATCGTATAGGGTCAATGGTTCGCCTCGACTCCGTGTACTTGGCATACACTAGAGTAGAAACCTATAGAAAACAAAACAAAAGGAAATGTAAAATCAGGAAATAATTGACTAAAGTTCAATAATGTAGTTAAACTTAATCTAAAAGCCTTATTCCCCAGCAGCGGCGCCAAAATTTGATACGCCCAAATTACACATCCAAAAAGAAGTATAAGCGGTCGTTATAAAGTAAAGAACCTAACTTTTAGGTTGGGGTCAATCCCACAAGGAATATGGTTCAGACTTAAACTTAACTCACTATTATATCCGTTTAGTCAAACTATTTTCGAGACAAGTAATTAAGGGGGTGGGTGGGTGCTTGTAAGCAAGCAATAGATTCTTAATTAAGTAACAAGTAAGCAGGAATCAAACTTTAAGCTACCAATATGAGAGAGAAACTAGGATGTATGTGTTCCCCATAAGCTTTTAACGCAGTAATCCTAATAATGATAATAATAATAATCATTTCTTAGTGTTTTACATGCAAAGTTGGTAAAATAGGTATCCCTAAGTGATTGGTCCTCCAAATAGGGAATTTCACTACGTACCTTGGTTCGGCTACGAGTGTATACTTTACTAACCCTTACCTTTACCTCAGATTAGACATCACATAAATGTATTGCTTAGTTTTCACCCTCGCACCAATTGACATTAGACTATTAGATAACATCCACTAAATCTCTGTTGTTTATTCTTTTCTTATTCTTTACCTCCTTGGTCTGACAAGTAGGAACAAGGCGAGTTCTAACGTTTGCAACCGTTAAAAAGACTTCTAAGCGAAAGAATTACCAATACATGCATAAACACTATTCAAGAATTACATAATTATAATTCATATGTTGCTAATTGCTCATGGTTCCCACAACCCTAGTTGTGGATTTAGCTACTCATGCTTGAAAGAACACAATTCATATTTTGATAAAAATAATTCATGAACTTACGATTAGAGTAGAAGAACCCCGAAATCTCCAATTGAATTTCAAAGTGAAAATCTTATAAAATGAAATCCGGAAATCAAATTGCTAAAGTTTGTAAGTTAATTCCACAAAATACCAAGAAATAAAAGTAAAAATGTTGTCTCTCCCACAAAAATGAGGTTTTAACTCCTATTTATAGAAAACAAGTCCTAAATAAAAAGGAAACAAAATAAGGAAATAAGTTGTCTGGAACGCGGCATCAATTGACGACTCCAACCTACGGACCATGGGTCTACCTGCGGTCCATAGGTCCCCTTTCGTGGCTCCACACTTAGGATTTTTCATTAGGTACTGGAACTTCAACTCTCTAAATCCATCGACGGATGTGCAGGACGACCCGTGGGTCGATCTACGGTCCATTAGTTGCTCCGCAATTCCAAACTTGGTCAGAATAAGATTTATGCAGTCCATAGAAAAAGAAAAAGAAGAAAGTATTCTGAAGCCAAATGCTCTTGGATGGGTAGTTGAATAGGGGGATAAATCTTTCTTTCTCCTTTATATTGAATGTAGTCAATCATTTTGAGGTCATGAGAATAAAAAGTCATAGAGATGTGAGAAGTTTTGCTTTCACTATCGACTGATCATCTTGTTAGCAGTGCTATACTAGATTGGCACCTAACTGGTACCTATACAGCTACTCCTTGTTAGTTGCTATATTTTTTCACCTTAAGGCTGAGAGGTTAACTCCTTCCACTCTCAACCGCCTTTGCCTATTTTGCTAGTAGCTCTATCTATTGGTACCAGCCAGGGAACTCCCTCTTTAATTCCATGATGCTCCATCTATGCCTGCCCAACGACGGTCCGTCATAGGACCTACGGTCGGTGGATCACTTTTGTCGGTGGCTCCTTCTGCATAATTTCAGTTATCATCTCCATCAACTACATTCGAAGCTTATTTCTTGCAAACATAATACAAAACACATCATTTCTAGTACAATATAGCCCTAGACAAACACAACTTCTAAGTAAAACGCATCAAAAATACCGTAAACTCACGGTATATCAGTAGCAACCCCTTACTATCCACAGTCTACTGGGCAAGTGGAAGTTTCAAATAGAGAAATCAAGCAAATCCTTGCAAAGACTGTGAATGTGAACATACAAAATTGGTCGAGAAAGCTTGATGATGCTTTATGGGCATATCCGACTGCATTAAGGACTCTCAGAGGTATGTGTCCTTACCAACTTGTATTTGGAAAGTCTTGTCACTTTCCTGTAGAGCTAGAGCACAAAACCATGTGGGCAATCAGAAATTTGAATCTAGATTGGGGTGTTGCATCAAATCATAGGTTAGATGAGCTAAATGAACTTGGTGAGTTTCTCTTGCAAGCAAGCGTATGAAAGTTAAGCTTTATACAAAGAAATAATGAAGAAGTACCATGATCAAAATATTGAAAAGCGAGAATTTTCTCCCAGTGATTTGGTCCTTCTTTTCAATTCAATATTGCGCTTGTTTCCTGGAAAACTCAAGTCAAAGTAGATGGGACCGTTTTGAGTAGTGTTATTTTTTCGCACGAAGTGGTTGAACTAAAAAATAATTAGAGAACAAGTTTCAAGGTGAACAAGCAAAGGAAAAAAGCACTACATAGGAAAGCAGAAAAAAACAAAGTGATTGAAGAATGGGCTTTTGATGAAGTCTGAGTAATCAAGAAGATATAGTGAAGTGTTTGAAATCTGGGAGACCCATAGTGTCAGTGCAAGTGTTGGGCCATCCAAATCGGTGGTGTATCATGGGCATGTTTGATATTTATACGGAGGCCATCCACCAAAATCTCCATAACAAAAATAAGTGATTTCAGTAGAGCCACAACTACTCATCGGTAGCCTACACATGGTTCCATATCATGCTCTATTCGGGCGACACTGATGTTCTTCGATAACGGACCATAGGGAGATATAGTGCATCCATGGTTCATGAGTTATACACCTCATATGCGGCAATGGTGCAAAATGACTTACCAAAGAAGGCCAAAGAGCTTGAGTAGCCCTCACTTCTGACTACTTTGGTATAGGACATCCCCATAGATTTATCTGAGCACATGGTCCGATGGTTCCTCCATGGACCGACATATGAGTAGACCACCTCCACAATTGAGTTTGACTACAAGATGCAAGTGGTTCATGATAAAAATGCTATGAAGGATGTGTCATAAAAGCAATAGTTGTTGAGATGGGTGGCTGGATACATACCGGATCAAGGTGTTGACGCCTATTGGGTTCATAATATTTAGGTCCTGATCAAGAAGGCCTCACTAAATTTTACAACCAAGTTCTGGTGGTCTATTCGTGCTAGACTATCCTCCACCATTGCGGATAACCACTTAACCTTAAATCGAGCAGTGATGGTGACATGTCTTATGGGTGGATATGAGATTGCATTACCTACCTTTTGATTGCCAATATCGACAAGCGAGCAATTAGGAAGACAACAACTCTCTATTTCCCAGCTTGATCTTTCGCCTATGTAGAGAATCTACTGCCCCCATGATTTATGTTATTGACCCATTGATTTAGGTGACCATGACCATGTACATTGGTTTGATTAGGGATAAGGCCAACCCGATTGCACCGCGATGAGGCTCACAATTCAACATGTCTGAGATGCCAATGGCTGCTCAACCTAGAGATAGAGAGGTTCCTGAGCAGGATACCGCCACTATAGAGTCCATTGAAGCTACCCATACCTCCTCATCTACACCATCAGTTATCACACCACATGTTTCTACTACTGTCGCGAGTCATTTCACGGTGCCAATAGTTAGATTTCAGAGCTTGTAGACCCAGATGGCACAGTTGTTGCACATCTCTACCCATGGGTCTATTCAGTCATTGAGGAGTTTGAGGTGAGGATATGGACTGCGATGGCGGAGCATACTTAGGCCACATCGAGAAGGATCATTGTTTTTGAGTTGAGGATGTTGGCTCGACCTCAGACCACCCCAAGTGCTGATCTAGAAAGTTTCTGAATGAAGTTAGATAAGCTCCATACAGATGTTGATGCACTAGCTGCTGCCCCACCACCACCTCCAATATTTGTTCCCTCACATCCAAAGGGTATAAATGAGGTATTGATATCTTTTTTGGCGAGGATGATATTCCTAGTGCAGTAGGGAAGTGCACACGGTCCAAGGATGATATAGGATATGGGCTACTAAGTGTGCGAGGAAGAGGGATCAGCGTGCACTTGAGATAGCCTGTCAGTATCCGGGCTAAGAAATATTGGAGAGAGTACGACAACAGGCGATTGGAGCTTCAAGCTTAAGGGGAACCACTTTTGGTGCTCCCCAGATTGATCCAAAGGCGCACAGTGATGCACAAGGGTCCAGACCATTGGACCCACCTACCTCTAGCTAGCTCTTTGGCGCTTAGGCGCCATAGGTTTGTCTTCACCCTTTGTTCTTTATATTTGTTTTCTTAGTGCATTGAGGATAGTGCACAATGTTTTATGTGGGGGTGGGATAAACCATTTAAGAGTGTTTGGGTGAAGTGTGAATAGCCAGAACATTCAGATCTTGCCTTGGGATTTTTTTCCATGTTCTTTTTCCCAAAGGACTATTTAATTTATGTTGAACCGACATTGTTTAGGATGTTGATTGTGATAATTGACTATAAGTAAAAGCATGATGGAAATTTTGATGAAAATTGATATACAAAGTTTGGGCTTTGTGCTATATCTGTGTTACTAATAAGTAAATTGTGTTGCATCTTGGTATGACATGGTAGGAACTGATAGGATAACATGAGTTAAGATGGAGCATGAACCAGATACATTGATAATTGATAGTGAAATAATGTGCCATGTGTGTGAGAGGTATTTATTTATTCATACAATATGTGCCAATCTAGAACTTGCCCCGTTAATTTTGCTAAGATAATTGAATTGTTAATTAGGAAAGGATCATACATCGTTGTTGAAATTAAGCCTAAAATCAATCAACCAAATGAAAATGCTATCTTCAATCCAAATTGTTGAGCCTTAAATAAACCATTCTTTTTGTCTACCCAATTCACTTCCCATTCGTGAATGTTAATCTTTGTTTTGGCCATGGTCCCTCCTTGAACATCGTGCACCTCAACTTAGGCTAAAAGCCTAAGTTAAGGGTGAATACTGTAGAGGAAAACAAGAGATGAAAGGAGTATGAAAAGAACTATGTTATAAGAAAAGAGAAAAATAAGATGGTGTGGCATAGAAAAAATGCTTGTAAAGATGAAGATAATATTGTAACGAGAAAGAGAAGTAAGTCAAAGCCACATCCAAGCTTTAATGAGAAATGAGGAGAAAAGAAAATAGAGGTGAAACAAGTATTGATTGTAAAGAGGAAGAGTAGCTAATGAAATGTCAAGGAGGGTATAAAAGTCACTTTGAATCTAATTATACCACACCTGACCCTGGGCCTATGTTATAAGCTAAAAAAAGGCTCATAGTGATGTTAATTTAATAGTTTGAGAGTCTAAATAATGAATATAAAGGCAAGCCTATGGTATTGTGCATGTATTGTATTGAATTTGAATGTGCGAGTGAGCGTATATTAAGTCCCAGTGGTTGAAATACATATTGATATTTGTGTGAAAAGGGAATTTCTTTGGAGTGAGGACACAAGTTACATTATAAAAAAAATCAATACATTGGTGATTATTATCGGTACATGTGAATATATCCATTGATATGTCTATATCATACATTGATCCGCATGTGTTAACTTGTCATGGAATTAATGATTGCACTGTCTTGAATGATGAATCTGGTGGATAGATTGTTGAGAAAAGACCATGTGATTGCTGGAATTCTAGGTCTATTTTTGCATCATGTAGTTTCATGTTAGTAGTCTCGCTTGAGACAAGCCACTATTTTAAGTTGATGGTGTTGATGTACTAAATATTTTATGGTAGTTATGATGCTTTAAACTTGGAGTTTTGCATGGTTCTTAGGCCCTTGCTAGTAGGTTTGATGGGTTTTTACCTTTGTTTTGCAGGAAAATAGGTTTTTGACACATCAGAATAAAAATTCAGGGAAACAGTAGCTTTTGGAGGTTAGACGATTTGACCTACGAGCCGTAGACTATTCTATGAGCCATAGGGATGAGTTATGGAAGGAAGCAGTGACTTTTTGAGCTAAGTGTTGGGCAGCAAGACTGGACTACGATCCGTAGGAACTTCTATAAGCCGCAGGTTCAAGTCTTAGAAAAAATTAGAGATTTTAAGCTCTAGTACATGGGCAACGAGTTGCCAGGACGGACTGTGTAAAGTTCTCTGAGTCAAAGACATTGTCCATACAAAAGTCCAAAAGATTGAAATAGTAAGTTGTTTTGACGAAAGGTTCCTACGAGCCGTAGAACCTAACCGTAGAAGCGACAATCAAAATCCCATTTTCCTATGTTTTCTTAGCCTACTGTATTTAGAATTGGATGTTTATAAATAGTCTTTTATTATTTGTTTTTTTATGGTTAGACAATTAAAAACCTTATTTTTGCTTTTTGAGAATTAATTTTGTGAAACACTTTTCCATTTTAATTCTTGAAATTGTCGGTTCATATTGCAATTTTTTGTTCATCAATTCAAGATTCCACAATTTATCTACTCTAATTGTAAGTTCATGATTTATTTTAACAACATTAATAGGCATTGTGGTCACCTAAGCATGAGTAGCTAAATCCACAACTAGGATTGTGGGAACCACAAGGAATTAACAAAGTAGACCTAAAATTTGTAATTCTTAAATAGTGTTTATGCATGTATTGTTGATGTCTTAGCTTTAATTGCTTTTTAACGAGGGCCTACATTAGAACTCACCTTATTCCTACTTGCTTGACCAAGGGGGTAACAAATGAGAAAGAGATTAAAACAACAGAGATTTGATGACTACAAACTTCATCTAATAGCTTGAACAACCAGTGATAGCTAATCTTGTATCAAGTGAAAGAGTTATTAAAACATACACCCGTAGATCGATCAAAGTTGTATGGTGAAATTCCCTATTTGGGCGACCAGCCACTTAGGAGATACCAAGCTTACCAATTTTGCATGCTCGACACTAGAAAATGTTACTACTATAAGGTTTACTGCTAAGGACTTGTGGGGATCATATATACCCTAATGCTTACTTGGTTTCATATTACTGAAATCAATTATTCAAGCTTTTGTTTTACAAAACGCCCCTTTTTACGGAAATAACTGGATTAAGAGTATGACTAGCAATAGATTAGGCGAAGTTTAGACCTCATTCCTCGTGCGATCGACCCTAACCTCTGTTAGGTTCTTTATTTGAACAATGACCGCTTATATATTTTTTAGGGAGGTGTAATTTGAAAGTATCACCCTACATTATTGGATCAGGATGAAATTTAGTAATAAATTAACCAAAGGCCATAGAGGAAAAAAACATCAGGAAATAAAGTCTTAAAGAATAAGATTTTTATTATTTATTTTTACACATTAAATTCTTTATTTTATTTTTTAGATTTAAATATTCATACTTAAATATTTTGGAATGAGTTAATATTAAGAATTTGAATAAAAAAATTATCTTTTGAAATAAATAGAAGAATCAACGAATTAGTAAGAAAATCAAATTAAAATTGAATTAAATTTGGATTTAGAGTGTTTATAGACCAAAAGATAAAAGGAGGGGTATCTTGAATGAAAAATAAAGGTTTAAAGGTATTTTTACACCAAAAAGTAGAAGAATGATATTTTTGATATATTTCCAATACGTTAGGGATATTCTTTAGCTCTTTTCCCTAGAAATTTTGAATACTACACTTCACGCCAATGAGTGATCAAACTTGTCACTTTATTGGTGTGAGAAAATGTATAGGTTTGAAATAGTCCTTTAACTATATATTTATTGAATTTGTCGTTTAACTATCCAAAACAATATCAAGTTTGGTCCCTTAACTATTCACTTATCGGTTTAATTTTCAAGTATCAAAAAACTTATCAAGTTTCATATTTGTCTATTTTTTTTATATACAAATAACTTAAGTTTGTATTAAAGAAACTCGTGCAATCGTGAAATAAAATATTTAACCCATTTTTGTAGTTGTTTCTCTTTCTACCCCACTACTTCTTCTTCAAATTACTCTAATGAAAAGAACCCGACTTTAACAATTCAAAATAAAATTAATAAGGAAATAATATACGAGTCCTGATTTTATTCAATGAAAGATAAAATGAAGCATATTATTGTTGCTAATAACTTGAATATACTATAATCTCTTCTCTAGAGGTTAATGGTTCATAATCAGTGTGAAATTTTTTTAATTCTACTTTTTCACAAAAAAATAAAAGATTCGATCTCATTACTCAAATTTATCTAAGTAAAATAAAATAAATAGAATAATAAAATCAACCTATTTCAAAATTAAAAAAAAGTTGCAAATCTACCATTTTATAAATTTCAACTTCTAAAAAATTAAACAAATTTCTTTTAATAAAGTCATTGGAGTAAAAAATTTGGAATCAAAATATGCGAGTAAAGAACTTTTAGTTTTATTCTCATTGCAAAAAATTCATTTCTATTAAATATAAATAAATAAATCTCTCCCCACACCTAATGAGTAATAACAATAATTTTTTCTTTTTATAATAAACTTTAGCATTTTGAACTCATTAGCAACAATTATATACATATTTTTCTTCTATATTGAATAAAATCATGACTTATATCTTTTTTCTTCGTGAATTTTATTTTGAATCATTGAGGTTAAAGTTCTTTTCATAATAGTAATTTGAAGAAAAGTTGTCAGGGAGAGAGAAACAATTGAAAAAATGATTTAAAAATTTAATTTCAAGGCATGAGTTCTATTAATATAAATCTAAGTTATATATATATATATATATATATATATATATAATAAACAAAGACTAAACCTAAATTTTTTTTAAATAGTTAAAGAACTAAAATGAGTAAGAGACTAAAAATGATTAGTGTGTATTTGTATATATATAATAATTAATAGACCAAACTTGATAAGTAATATTTTGAATAGCTAAATAATTAAAATTAAATTTGATAAATGTATAATTATTTGTGACTGTTTTAAACATAGTCGAATAGTTGAGCACCATTTATTGCATTTTGCATAGCAAATATATGAGAAAAAATTGCAAGCCAGCAGTGAAACCTTCCGCCGCCGCTGCTGTAGCAATGGCAACCAGGTATGAGCACTGCCGAAATCTCTATATGTATGATGATGAAGATGGAATTAACGTTTATATTACTGTATGGTTTCTAGTAGGAAATTGAGAGCATTCAAGAATTGGATGAAGTCGCAACATGTAGAGTGTAGCGACGCGCTGGACGTGGTAGTGACGACGAACTCTTCGGCGGTATCCGTAAGAGCCTTGTGCGATCTCAATGTTGGTGATTTAGTGGCGACTATTCCCAAGGAGAGTTGCTTGACGGTAAAGACTTCAGGTGTGCGGCAAATGATAGAGGAATCGGAGCTTCAAGGCATCTTAGCTCTAGCAGTTGTCATCATGTATGAGCGAAGCCTTGGTTTGGTTATCTCCAGTTGATCTCTTATTCTGAACCTATCCCTTTGTTGTGGTCCCTATCTCAAATCGACTCTCTTCTCGCCGGAACTGAGCTTCACAAGGTCTCCTAATATATCTTTCTATTCATTCTTAATATAAATATCTGTACGCAAGTATAAGTTACCCTAACTAAGGTCCAAAGTTTTTTTGCTTTTCTTCGCCTGTCTATGATGCTACTATAAAGAATCTCCAAGCTTCTCTGTTTGATTCTACAGTAATCTTTTTAGGTTTAACGTAGATGGCTTTGCACATAAACTCTTTAACTCTGGTGCAAATTGGAACGTCCTGGAAAAATGTTTAAATTTCTTTGATGAGTATGTTCTTAAAATTTTCTGCGCAGATTGTTTAGTGGCATCTTCTTGAATAGTTGAGTAAGTTCACTTGCAACTTGAAAAAACTGGAATGAGTTGGCATGTATCTTGATTACAACTACGAGTGAGTTGACTTTGAATAGGATTAAAACTTGGAGTGAGTTGTCTTACAACTTCATTGCTGCTCAGAGGAGCTGTCTTGTAATCTGATTATGACTTGGACTGAGTTTGCCTCTTGGTGTTGGTGAAAGAGAATCAACTGTAAAATAGCGGTCTCTTGTTCAATATTTAGCCATGGATGGAATGACAATCATAGACCATAAGTGTGAGTGGAAGTTAGAGAGAGATCTTTTCAAGTATGAGGGCTGAAAGAATTTTTGGGAAATATTAAAGTTGTTTTATCTTATTTGCTGTCCAGTTTGAATTGTCAGCCTAAAATTTGGTAGCAGAGCCTGACACATTGTATCCATAATAGCAATAATTACGCTGCAATCCCAAACAAGTTGGGTTGGCTATATGAATCCTCATTTCTTCATTTAAGCTCATATTATATCATACTCATAATGAATAAAATAAAACTGGAAAATACGTTAAAACTATATATAAATAATAATGATAATAATAATAACAGAAGTTCTATACGAGTTTAAAAGCTAAGCTCAACTAGTAGCTATCACCCCTATCTTTATCTTAGTCTGTATTACACACTGTATCCATACTATTGAACTTTTCATGGTTATCGGTGTCTTTAGAGTTTAGATTGTGTTTTCTGATCACTTTGAGACAGAGGTAATAAATTATAATGTGATTGTGAGAATGTGAATCCTGTATACTCTAACCATTTGTAGATTTGTAAATGGATGGAATGCGAGTTCCTTTTTTTCACCCATCTATGATATGATATGAGCTGAAATGCCGAAATGAGGATTCATATACCCGACCTCAACTTATTTGGGACTCTGTGGGGTTGCAATGAATGGATGATGAATTCCTTTGTATTGTAAAGCCTATGTAGTGTTGTAATGAATAGAGTGATGATTTCTTTTGCAACTCTAGCATTTTTAAGGCAATGTTAGATGGAAGAGAGTCCTCTTAAGCCATCTATGGGTCAAAAGGATGAAAGGTGATTTCTATCATATATGGACTGCGATGGAGTAGGCGAATTCCCTGTAATATGTGGTTCTGAAATAGATTGAAGGTGAGTTCCCTTTTAGAACTAACTATCTGCAGGGTTGTAAAACAATGAAAGGCGTATTCTCATGTATAAAGCCATTTGTGGGGTTGCAATGGATGGGAAGTGCAGACCCTTTTACACCTACTCCAAATATTAACTTTTTTGGCCAAATCGATATGTTTTATCAGAGCAGTATGCAAAGAACAAGCTACTATTCCAATTTCCACATGAACGAATATGCCAAATCGTCCAAAGTAGCATCAAATTCAAGCTTCTGTGTAACAACTCCTTACCGTATGTTTGAGGAAGTGGAGTCAGCCTCTCTATATTACTGAATCCCTAGTAAGCAATGCACAACAAATCTGAGAGTCAAGTATTGCAAGATGCATAGAAAAATATAATTTGGAGTATAGAGGCATTGGAGCATGTGTAAGCACAACTTGGAGGAAGTATGAAAGGATAGTGCATATTAAGGCACAAGTGCTAAGAGCTTATAAAATTCTTTGATGGAAAAGTTGTAGTAAAAGAACTTCAAGTAAGAGCTGATTGAGGTGGAACAAGTCTATTGTGTTAGAAACTCCAGCCAATCCTCTCTGTATTACTGAATCCCTAGTAAGCAGTGCTAACAAGCCTATTTTTTGTTTATTTTTTTCTTTTGAGTAAGTAGGCTAGCAACTTGATTACAACTTGGGGTAAGTTGGTTTGCAACTTGTCTACATTTTTGAGTGAGAGATTACAATTTTGAATTGGCTTGCAACTTGATTGCAACTTGTATTGTGATGTCTTGCTGCTTGATATAACTTGTATTGAGTTGACTTGTATTTTTTGTGAGTACAACTCAGAGTGAGTTGGCCACTTAGGTTTGGTGAGGGAATCAACTTTATAAATTGCCATCTCTTATTCATTGTTTAGTCGTGGAAGGAACTGAAAATGTAAAAAAATGGAACTGAGAGGTTGAGAGAGTTTTGTCAATGTAAGAGCATTGAGAGAATTGTAAACTATATGTGGCAGAATTGTGAGAAAATAGTATAGAAATAAGTTATGGATACACTTGTGTGAAATTGTCATGGAATGAATTTATGGGATACTCTTGATCTTGGATTTATTTTCTGGATAACGTAGAGTGGGATCTCTAATTTGTATTCTTTTTCAATATGTTTAATACTTCGGTTGTAGGAAAATTCTTCCTTTATGCCGATTGATGTAGGTCTAACCATGTAATTGTCGGTGTCAATGTATTCTTTCATAAGTGTTATCATAATTTGTTTTCATGTCCCAGTACGGCTGATCCTTTTTGTGGTGTAGCTGGACTTATTCTAGAAGGATATTATAAGTTGTTCAATAGTTCAACTTCTTTTGTTTTTTTAATGTGGATGAATCTGCAGCTCAATAATCTGTGTGCGGAATCTTGATACTTCTATTGAAAATATTATGTTGGAACTTTCTAGAGTAATTGTTCAGTTCTTCAGTAAAGCTTATTGAAATTCATCCAAATAATGCCAGAAGAGTGAAGAACTTGTTGCTCTGTTCGGCTTTCAAATGAAACAAAAAGGAGAAGCCGAGCATATGAAGTTGTCCCTTTGGCATTCGTCAAATGGTTGCATATAAAAAAATAGGATAGCTTCTGTCAGAAAGGGTTGAAATTCTTATGCAAATATAGTTGGTTAACGTTTTTTGTTTTTGGTTAACGATTTGGGCATCCATGGAAGTCCGGTGATTATTGATGAGTGGGTGCCTTTTTAGGATAATGACATTTTTGCCTAGATCTCTCTACTTCATGTCATTTGCTTGTATATGAAGCTTTCTCCGACACAGCAATAAAATCATTACGTTATCATCTGAAGAAAAAGATTGCTGATGTCGCTGCCTGCCTGTGTTGCTACTTCTGTTTGGTGAACTTCAAACTAAAAGAGAATGAGATCTCTTCTACGAAAGAATGTATTTGCTGCTTTGCCAACTTTTGATCTTCTGACAAGCTATTTGAAGTTGGGTAATCATGCATATTAGACTTTATTTTGTTCTTATTCTATTGTATGACCATTATGATGTATTTGTAGGCAGATAGTTAAAGACGACAAGGCACTTATCTACGAGGACTGGAAAGAGTGTATTGAGCCTCTCTTAACTTCAGTTTCTTTACAGCTTAAAGCAGAACATTTTGGTGTTAAGGAGTATCTTGCTGCAAAAAGTCTAATTGCGTCGCGGTCTTTTGAAATAGATGATTACCATGGATGCGGAATGGTCCCATTGGCAGATCTGTGAGTATACCTTTTAGTGGAATCTTCTGCATCAATTCTTACTGCTTCATCTCCCTCTTACTTACTGAACTTCCCATATTGGTTTGAGCTGTCTCACTATTTCCTATTCAATGGTAGTTGCTGACTTATTTTACCTCTGCTGTGAGGGGTTCATTCGCTCCTTGTTATGTCATGATGTTACACGTCATAAATTTCATCAGTGTTGTTTCATGATAATTGTGAAATCTATGCCTTGTGTATGCATGTAAGCACGTTGTTTGAAAAGTCAAAATCTATTCTTCTCTCACCTTATTTAAGTCGTCTTCGTGTATCCATTTTATTTCCTAGCCATACTTTGTTTAACTTCATAGTTTTGCAATTACCGAGTTTCATTGCATTTTTATTTTTATTTTAACGACTTGTTGTCTCGTTTGTCTTATTCCAAATCTAATAGGTATATGTGTTGCTTGAACTACTGAACTGGTGGAAATATTAAGTGGACTACCAGAAAGAATATACTCCCCAAATATAGTGCCATTGCTTGTTTGACAATCAAATGTTTTAGAAAGATAAAATACCATAGAGTAATTTCTTATAAAGGTGATAAGAATCAGGTTACTTGAACGGAAACATGAAATAATGCAGATGCAAAAATACATTAATTAAAGAGAGGAAATTAAAGATATGTGAAATTCGAGAATAAAATACCCAAATTTCAAAATTAAGTGCTAAGAACCCTAGTTGAGCTTAGTAATCAAAATTAGTGGATTAAAAGCAATTGCTATATCTTCAGTGTACCCAGGTTTTGCCAGTTTGACTCGCTCGCTTGCTGAAAAGACCGGAACTAGATTTATAGAGCACAAAGCATGTAGAATCAATTCAAGAACAAAATATGGAGGTACTTATGGAAGACCAAGCCAATCTGGTCTTTCTGGATAACAAAGTGATCTAGACCCCCTATATCGAAGAAATTAGAGACAATAATTAGTTTACGACTAATTGCCTTTTTTATTTTTGAGAATTGGTAAACATAACTAATTGCCTTCTTTAATTTTCTTTAATAATAGAAGTCAAAGATATCAAGTTAAGAATTAATCATACCTCTTGAAAGAATTGGTCATGTAAGGTTGTAAGATAAATCCCAAGTGGCCAAATACAACGGTGTAAAAAGAACTCTCGGTAATATTGATAATGATGTGTTATCTTGAAAAAAGGAACAAAATGCAAACCTATCCCAAATTGCTGGGATTCAAATTCTACTTCTATGGAAACAATAAATAGTAAAAACCTAACTACAAAACTTTAAACTAGATAAACATGTAAATATAATGTCAAAATTCTCGCCTAACGAAATAGAAGTTGCCAAACTTTCACCAAAAACCACACACCTATTTGCTCCACTTTAGGCGTGACTTGTAGCTCCTTGGGGGCAAGATTCTCTCAACTCATTTGGGGCTTCATGTGGGCCTAATCATCCTCCTCTTGGGATTGAACTTGGACCATAAAATATATATAGCACTTACACACTCTTTGCCATAATTCTTGGGCTCAACTCACTCTTCACCATAATTATTGGTCTCGTTCTTGCACTCTTCTTCCACGATAGGCATCTTTTTGATTTCCCATCGAAGCCCAACAACCTTGCCTTCCAACTCCTTAGCTTGAGACCTTAACGACGGTCGTCTTAGGGTTTCTATAACTTCATCCTTGTCCATGGACCTATCGAAAGGATTATTTGACTGATATTCTAAGTGAAGCAGTAAGTTACTATGCAAACTCAATTGTAATACCCTAACTTTGTACAAAAACCAACTGAGCATCCGGCCTTACTGCTATTTAAAATTGTTTCTGGTCCGACTGGCAAAGGTTCCCAGTATGGATCTGTTTCAGAGACTTTTTAGCTTGATGCGTGTGGATCCTCTTGTAACCTAGAATATCTATGTGCTAGGAGTTCAGTAACTCATCAAAAGTTGGTTAATTTTTACTTGTTGGATCAATGTCTTGACCAATGAACTCATAGAGGCTCCAGCGGGAGAGCACTCTAGTGCAGAATGATTGTTTTCTCTATGACCTCTGATACACATTTCATTTAAGGGCATGTAGCTACCTTATTAAACAATTAAATTCTCTTAACTTCCCCTGAAACTGATAAACCCAGCTGATTTTGTATTCTTGCACCGGTGCTATAAAATTATGGCAGTCTTGATTTGTTGTGCTGAAGGGTTCCTCTCAATCCAAAAAACATTTGATGTGCAGGTTTAATCACAAAACTGGTGCTGAGGATGTACACTTCACATCTTATGCTGAATTGAATAATGCTGCTGACAATGAAAATTACGGAAATGATAAGACTCATTCAGGAGGTGAATGCCTCCAAAGGAGTGACTTGGAGTCTTCTCATTCTGAATTGGATGATGATGCTCACAGCGACAAGCATGTAAATGACGACAATGAACCAACCAAGGTTAATTCAAGGGATGAATCGATTAGTGGGAGTTACTCGGAGTTTTCTTCAGCTTCTGAGGATGATCTTACAGTTTTGGAAATGATCATGGTGAAAAAGGTCGAAGCTGGGGCTGAGGTGAGGAGATCTTAAATCTGAAATTGTTTTTCTAATTACAGCTACTGTGTCACACAGATGAGCAAGGTTTTCATCTTTTGTTTAGTTGAAGTTGGACAGCCTACTTTGATTATGAATTAGATCCTGCCAGTATGCTGACAGTTCCTTATCATGAAGCATCCCACTGCAAAATACAAAATTACCTATCAACCGTTTAAAGAAGTAAAGAAGGGGGAGAAATAATAACTGATATCTTTCCTCCTCTTGGGCAAGGGAATAGCTGAAAGATAGATGCAACGGAAACATCTGCTTTATGATATCTTCTTTTAACTAATCAGACAATCTGAGTGATATTCTATGAGTTGTTTGGAAGTAGGTTAGAATTGTCCAGGTATTAGTAATATAGGGATTAGTTATGAAGAAATCTATGTATTATTTTATGAAGGTATTAGTTAGGTAGACATTAGTTTTTAATGTATTAGTTATACATGTATTAGTTATTTCACCTTCTATCCTGCATAAAATATTACATAGATTTCCTCATAACTAATACTGTATTAATTATGCGGGTTTCTAAATTATCAATCAAACGTCGTATTTGGTTTATGCTGAATAATTTATTTTCTATGGAAAAGGGTCTATATCCTTGTATTATTAGAAATAGTTTTGATATGCCCTTTGTTATACTTTGGGGCTAAATATACCCCTCTCATCATACTTTTGGTTCAAATACACCCTCTCATTATATTTTGACACAAATTTGCCGTTACTACAAATTAATTTTAAATTACTTGGTTCTTTTAAAAACCCATTCGTTTAACTCTTTTTTGACCCATTACGTCCGGTTTAAGTTCTTTTCTTTTCATGGTGTCAACTGTCAACATATGATTTTTTTGAATCTTGATGGATTATCATCAGTAATAGTACTAGCTGGACCTAATTCATCATCCAATCTTAAATGGTGAAATATTGCTACTGAACTTGTTGGGAAATCGTATATGGGCACAATGAAAAGAAAAGCAAAGAAAATAATTCTAAGTGGAGGCAATGGTCGGAGAGGGTTAAGCAAGTGGCTTTCTAAAATAATACTTCCTCTGTCCCAATTTATGTGACACTTTTCATTTTTCGAGAGTCAAACAGTTTAAGTTTGACTGGAAATTCGCGCGTGGAATCTTCAAATTTTTTGAAATGAAATTTATATATTTGTAAACTACGTAAAAAGTACTATAATTCACAACAATTGGCAACTCAAAATAATTAAAACATATATAAAAAGTTTACGGTCAAAGATTAACTTGTTTGAATCTTGAAATTCGTAAAGTGTCACATAAATTGGGACGGAGGGAGTAATTATTTGTTTTTAGCTTGTCACGTGTTCTTTCGTCAAAATTAAGGGTAAATTTGTGCCAAATATAATGAGAGGGGTATATTTGGATTGTAAGTATAATGGAAGGGATTATTTGGACCAAGAGTATAATGAGGGATAAATTTAAACTATTTCTAATAGTACAGGGGTACATTTAGCCCTTTTCTATTTTCTCTATCTACCTTCCAAACGTCATATAAGTTATACGAAAATTAATGCATGGATAAATTATTTCTTATCTAGCTACCAAACGACCCCTTAGTGGTTGTTTGACTCGAGGGACTAGGGTGAATTATCCCAAGATAAGCTGTTGCATAAACTAATAGGATGTTTGGTTGGCCGGATAAGAATACATTAATTGCCGCATAACTAGTTTAACGTTTTTCTAAAGGAATTAATCTCAAAATAACAAATGCAACTTTTGGTTGGATGTATTAAATAATGCACGTAAACAGGCGTGAGAATCTCTGATTCCTTTTATGTGGGATAGAATGTTGATACAAATTCATATATTAGCAATGCGGTAAGTTAAAGTCAAAATATGCCCTTTTAGTAGCCTAGTAGGGTATACATAAAATTCCTTGTAGTGTTATGCACCGCATTACAATCCCTACGCTATTTTTTACTGCATAAGAATTCCTTCATTGTTATTCACCATGTTAATAATCTCTATGCTATAATCATATAACTAGTGTGTGAACTAATTAACCCCTTATTGTCCAATTGATATTTCGTACTGGTTTGTAAACAACTTATTTAATGATGATCTTGTGGTTGTACATTCACTTTTATATGAAATTGTAAGAAAGTTTTGAGTGTATTATACTCTCTTACTGTGTAATCTTTGTAGGTATTAAATACGTATGGGTCTTTAGGTAATGCTGCTCTGCTACATAGGTATGGATTTGCAGAGCCTGATAACCAGTATGACATTGTGAACCTTGATCTGGAGCTTGTACTTCAGTGGAGTTCATCTCGATTTTCACATCGCTACAGTAGGAGGAGGTTATCACTATGGAGAAAATTAGATTATTCTGGATGTGTTAGCCAAAATTTAGAATATTTTGAAATTTCATTTGATGGGGAGCCGCAAGTTGAGCTGTTGATTTTACTTTACATAATATTATTGCCAGAGGAAGTGTTTGCTGAACTCGATCTTGCAGTATCTATCACCAGTGGTTTTGAAAAGTCTGAGGGCTTCAATTTGTCGAAGAAAGATATTGTTTTATTTCGAGAAGGTGTTGAGTCGAGCAACAATATGTTGCTGACAGATGGTGTTTGTGTGGCTCTGTCGGGACTAGCAGATATTCGGGAAAGTTTATATGGTTCAAACCATCTAGAAGATGATTTCAAAACTTTGAACTATTGCTGTCTGGTGAAAGAACCTAAGATATATTATTCATTGGTGTTGCGCATCAGTGAGAGAAGGATCCTTGAAAAGCTAAGGTGTTATGCCTCTGCTGGTGCTATAATGCAAACAAAAGGAGGTAAAACTAGAAAAAGAGCAAAGTTTGAATGATCTGTTTCAACTATCCGCGATCACCGCCAGATGTGTTTCTGGATGAAAGGTGCATACTAGACTGAGTTCCATATCATACTCCCGCAACCAAAGTTCCTTAATTGTTTCTTGGGCTTGTTTGTTATTCTTGACATTAATCCTGGTGTTGTATTTGCTTTTGGAATCATGAGCTGGCAATGCAACTCCAATGACTAGTATTCTGTTCACATTCTCCTTGTTTTGAAAAATCTGTCATTACTTTAATCTCAATTGTTTTGGTTGACACGGTTTAGTTGCGAAATAGGGGTATCTAGTGCTATCTTATTATGCAGTATTCATTTTCTTTGAAAGAACCTTTTTGAAATTGTATCTTATTGTAATCCAATTGAAATTATAATGCAGATTTGTTAGCTATTTCATTCGGTCTTTTGTCACCCTTACGATGTTTTTTACATGTCTCTTGAAATATTAGGAATGTAGTTTGACAGTCACTTCTTGACTTGGAGAGTGTTTGAATTTGGTTTAACCAACTTATTTAAAGTTATTGTTGACTTATCTCAGTGTCTGGCAAAGTTGAAACAAGGCAAACGTAATAATTGAAGCCAAAGTTAAAAAGTGCTTAAAATCATTTGCCGTTTAAGCCAAAATAAGTTGAAACAAGCCGGAAGCAATAATTTGAGGAAGCGAAGCCCAACTTATTTCAATTTAAATACCACTTTTGTTTGACCAAGTAATATACTAGATAGCACTCCATTTAGTTTGATCTTTTATAGCATCTGGTGGGGTTAGTAAGATATATGGTTGATTGGTCATTGTTAGCTTGGAACCTAATCTGGACAAATGTTTGGCAAAAGTTATGGTGGACTATTGAATTCTCTAATTTCTTCAAAATTAACCTACAAGACATAATAATAAAACTATAAGTTGGTTGTGTGTCTTCTAAGTATTGTAAGATCTCAGTTGAGTCTGTTTCAATTTCTATTGGCAGGAGGCTGTGTGAGAGCTAGATTTAGGTCATTGAGAAAAACTTTCAATTCAGTCATGGTGTGGTTGTGGGCTTGTGGCTATAGCTCCTCTTGTATAAGTCCACAATTCAGATTCCGCTAGTGTTTCTACTGACTCCACTAATTTCATCTTTTCCTTTATGTTTAGAAAAGAATCTACCAGTGTTTAACTTGTAGATTCCAATTTTGGGGGTGGGGGTGACCATTTTAATTTGAATAATAACAGTAACATTATGATTACTTAAGATTGTGTGTAACTAATATATTCAATGGTTCTATTTCTTACCAGGGATATCAACAGGAAATCAATTTTATCACAATAAATATTAGGGTTTCTGTTAAACAATATATGCACAGAGCACGGGGAGTAAGTCAATCCAATGAAAATGATTTTCAGTGTTTGGAAAATTCAATTTTTCTTTTTAGAATTCGTAGCCGTTGGTTTTGTTGAAAAGGTAATTACGATATCTTAATGTGTAAGTCTAGTTAAAATTTTCGCCGTACGTAAGGATATGGGTAAGAGTTCTCTGCATGAGATGACACACTTGATCACATGTTTTAACTTTTAACTATTATCCTTCACCTATAAATAACACTTTTTTGCTATAGCAAAATATACCCACAACAACAAAGCTAAAACTTAGCAAAAGTTACTAATACTACTTGCCCTCTTTCTTCCTCTTATCATCCTTCTCTTTCTTTTTCTTTCTTTTTCTTTCTTTTGCTTTTATTGTTTCTTTTAAAACTTGTTGACGTTAATTATGTTGATTTATGTATCCTCTATTAATTAGAAAAAAACTGGTTTAACTCTGGAGAAACATTTTACACTCCTAAAATAGTTTCTTAAGACTATGTCTCAAGTATTATTTCTGAATACTTAAAATATTACAGCCGTAATATTTATCTAATTTTCAGTACTATTATTTTGCTAAATAACAAATATTCTTATTCTTCTTATTATTATTAAAAAAAAATCATTGTTCCCCAACAACCTATAATTTACTGTCTTTTAGTTGTTTTTTTAAAAAAGTTTTTCATCCTTAAAGAGGTCATGATTTTTCCCATATCGTTTTGATCCATGGAAAAAAGTTGCTTGTATAACTGGAAAAAGAAAAATGGGTAAAAATGTCTTTAATGTATCGAAAATGATTTAAATTGTTTTTTTTTTGGTAAGTAAAACTTTATTTACCAAGTAAACGTTACAAAACAAAGAAATTAGCCGGTGTGCACATATGCTCCACCCTTGCTAAACCAAAATCTCATTACTACTACTATACTCTATGAGAAGGTATTCAACTTTTGTAATCTAGTATCTATTCTAGGATATCGACTGCCTCTCCCATGAATCTCCTATATTATAAGCCTAATCAGGTAGCTTGCTGGTTTTTGTTGCTGCTTAAAAATCCTAGCATTTCGCTCCAACCAGATATGATAAACAACATTTGACATTGCCATTCTGTACATTAGTGCCTTGCTGCTTTTGCCTTTCATATACTGCATTCCCCATTGTACTCCCTCCGTCCAATTCATTGCATTCCTTCTTATTTCTTGCCATTGTAGAATACTCCTCCATATCTCTGCTGCATAATCACATTGAAAAAATATATGGTCATGATCTTCATTAACTAACTGACATAGAGGACACAATAAGTCTTGCATTACTCTCCATTTTGCCAATTTGTCCTTTGTTGCTAGTCTCCTTTGTACAGCTAGATACATGATGAAAATTCACTTAGGAGGTCCATAATTTGTCCATACTAGTGATCTCCATCCTACCTTCTCCTTTGTACCTCTCATTTGCATATATACTTTGCTTATGCTATGTTGTGTCATGATCCTCATATCTACCTCAGTAAGTCCAGCCTCTTGTAGATGTTTTGTTGTCTTCAAAATCTTCTGCACTACCCAGGAAGCCTGTTTGGCTTGTATGTTCCACACACCATTTTGCCCATAGTAACTATGTATCCAAACCACCCACAATTTTTCTTTGTTTTTGCATAAGTTCCACAACAACTTCCCAACTGCAACTTTGTTCCATGTATATATATCCAGAAAATTTAGTCCACCACTTGCTTTAGGCCAACACAGCTTTTCCCATGCAATTAATGATTTAAATTGTTACTCTTTCATCTTTTGGGCCCTACTTGATTTTAATATTAATTTTGAAGTAAAAATGTGTCTTTTTTTATTTATTGAATGACAATTATTATTAGGGTAAACAAATATTCTTTATTTAACGTAATTGTGAAATGACATAAGTGAAATATTTAAGTACATAAGTCATACTCATTTGTTGATCCATGTAAATATCTTACCTAACTTGTAAATCACTAGAATTTATTTGTTTGAAAATTAAAGCTAGATTTCTAAGAATTCACCTATGTAAAAGAAAGAAGAAGTTGACTTGAATCTGAATTTGGAGTCCTTTGGAGCTTGTTAGCATAAAATTTGAATCTATTTAGTCGCAAAATATGAAGCATGGAACGAACTTGTTTTTAGTTATTATTGGTTAACTTGAATGAGTCGGGTTATTGGACCTCAGATTACGTGGATCAATAAATCAGTGATCTATTTGAATTGTATAATCATCAAGAATACATCCAAATTGATAAAATAGTTTATAACATTCTTCCTTGGATGTTTTATTAACAAACAATGTGCCTCATTAAAAATCTTACTAAGAAAAATCGGTGAGAAAAAATCATAATGAAAAAAAGAGTAAACATATTTTGATAATATACTTTCTAGATGCCTTATTGAAAATCTTACAAGAAAACTCAATTTTGGAACAAAATCTTTGTTAAGAAAAAAAGAGTGAAACACGTATTTTACTCACCCTAATTAAAACATCACTTAACTCTTGAAGATGATGTACTCCTATCATAAATATCAACTCATTGCATATTGAGGTTGACAATGACTTTGTGAGCAAATATGTCAAATCATCATTTAAACAAATTAATTGATCACCTATGTTGCCAGTTTCTTGATAGAGATGCATCATCGTTAACAAAATATTATTGTAACTATGTCACGTACATTTCTTGTTCATTGTATGTAACACCTTGGATTTGAAAATAAGAAAAAATGTAGGTTTTCTAGAACTGGTGTTACTACCGACAGACCGTAGGTTCAGTTACGCGTCGTAGGTGGGAACCGTAGGTGGCAAGTCAAATGATTTTCAAATGTCATGTTCCAGTACTCTTTTTACGGTCCACCAAGACGGTTTGTCATTCTATTACGAGTCATAGGTAGATCTCGTAGGTGAGCCTAGACTAAATGAAATTTTGAAGGTCTATGTTGGGAACGACGGATGACATGTACGGATCGTAGGAAGGCCAACAGACTTTACATGGGATCCATTGAAAAAGGGTAAAATTTTAGGTCCCAGTACTTGACCTACAACTCACTAGGACGGTTTGTAAGTGGACCTACGAACCGTAGGTCGAGTCGGCAGTTATTTTAAGAGGGGATTTTGGGTATTTTCCTAATTATTCTAACCCAATACTATGTCGTTTTACCTTCTATCCTAGACCCTATATAAAAGTTTTTGCCCCCAAATTACCCAATTGAACTCATTCTCCTAAAATCCCCAAAAGTTGATCAAGTTCTTCCCCAATATTTCTCTTTCTAAAGCTTGAAGAAGAAGGCTAGGATTTCAAGATCAAGTCTCCAAATTCACCATTTATTTGTGAGCTTTTAGCATCAAGCACTACAACAAATTTGATTATCAGGGACAAATAATTTCGTCATCTATAAATCATATTTCGTCACTAAAAATCTTGTGTGACGAAAAAAATTTCGTCAATCAGTCGTCATTAAATGTGTGTCACTAAAAGAATACAAAGGCGATTTAGTGCTTCGTCACTAAAACTATTATATTAACTACAAAAAAAACATCGTCCCCAAATGAATAAACATTTGTGACGAATTTATTTGTCATAAAAAGTGTAACTTTTTCGTAGTTAAATAGTATGTTTTGTCACTAAAAAGGTTATTACTACCGACAAAATTATATCGTCGTTAATTATTTAGTTCAATTAGTGACGACATCAATCGTCTCTAAAGTTACATGTATTTCGTAGTTGAACAAATGCAATATCGTTACTAGTGACTATTTTTTATATACAAAAAAATATTTTGTCCTTAAATGTATAAATTAGGGACAAATTTATTATTATAAAAAAGGTTAATAATTTTGTGTTTAAATCTATCATTTTGTCACTAAAAATATTGCTTTTACCGGCAACATATATTATCACTAAATATGATCATGATTAGTGACAATTACAATTGTCACAAAATAAGAAAATAATTATTATTCAATAAAAAGGAGGGACAATACATTTTTTGCCACTGAATAGTATGATGAATTATATTTCATGACGATAAAAAATTTAATTTGGTCGTTGCTTATTTAATTAGAGTTCCATATATCAAAAATTAAATAATAAAACATCCTAAATAATAATAAAATTCATCCCTGGTTATATAATAAAAATAACTAAAATTATACGAAGATAATATCGCATTACAAACTCCTTAAATAAAAGTAAAATATGTCCAATGACAAGAAAATCTAACTGAAATATACTAAATATTACTACTAAACAAAGAGAGAAAATGTCCTTCTAAAGTATCAATAATATCGTGACACATAGCTTCCAATCAATCTTGATTCAATTCTCACCTTTTATACCTGTGAAAAAAAGAGAAAAATAAATGTAAAGTTTAAATTGAGATGTTCATACTAGAGTCAAAAGTAAAATATATAACACAATTTGTCTTTCATATGTTGTAATGTCCAATTTTATAAATCTTATTGGATAGATTGTCCCTGGTATTACAATTCCATATATATATATATATAGAGAGAGAGAGAGAGAGATTAGTTTTTACAGTATAAATTTTATAATTACCAATTTAACATAAGTGAAAGTTTATGAAGTATATCATCACAAACTACTCTACATGGAAACATGAATTCCATTATTCATGAGACCCATTAAAATATAATGTAATCTATGTAGGAATTCTCACATTAAAATCAAACATGACATGAATTAAAGGAGAAACTACTTCAAGTCTTCCACTAAAATATAAGTTATTGAATTCTTTGAATACTTTTATAGAATAAAAATCAAGCCTTTTCTTCACTTAAAAAGATGGTAAGACAAAGGCATATGTTCATAAAAGAATTAAGACTTTTCAGATCCTTATTTGGAACTACCGTTGTTGTAATAACCAAGAGTTCTAGAGAAATTTTCAGTCACTAATTGAATGTAGCAAACCATCTAATAAGCCTAACTGAAACTACAACTCAGGTCACTTTATTGAATATGAATCATGGTTGTTTTGTTAACATGTTAAGAGAAAAACTATATGATTAAATGACCAACTCGGAACTCAAGTCATACAGAACACAAAATGAAAAGGGGCTAACCTTGACTTTGACACGTATTTCCTGGTCAGTATGCTTGAAATTCAGATGCTTCACGTAGCAAAGTTATGGGTGAAATGCAGTATGCTTGATGTTAATGCCACTCTGCTGGAATAGAACTATATTGAAACAACATCTGCTATCATTGTGCATATACACGTCTCAAGTATTTCATATTTCTGTTATAATAGAAGGAAACAAGAGAATGAGAAATGAATTCAGATAACAACAGATTATACAATGTGTAGCCCGAGAGGTTGAGGGGATTCTTTTTCTAGTGATCAGTCATGAGAAAAGAATGAGACGAAGTTCTTATTATATAGTCAATAGGGCTGATCAGTTAATCTCTATCTTAATGGAAAAACAATATTGTCAAAGAGTCAATCAAGATTGCCTAGAATCAATCAAGTTCTATTATATAGTCAAGAATGTGCCTACTGCCTAGAATTGCTAGAAAATGGTTGTTACTTTCGCACTTCTAATTTTGAATGTTCCTACTGTCTAGACTTGCAAGAAAATGATTGTCATTTCATGCCAAATGCTGGAAAAATCATATGTTCTATATGAAAATTTTATAATCACGTATATTAATATATATGAATAGGGTTAAACCGAAAACTAAACCGTTAAGTACCAAAAATCGATAAGAAATATCTTATTGGTTTGGTTATTTGTTTGACGTATTTACAAATTGAAAACCGATAAATCGAACCAATAACACATAAAATCGGACCGAACCAACGGATGCGCGCCCCTACAACTAATCAATGTTACAAGAATCAATTAACATGCTAAAATCTATCATAATAATGAAGTATTAATCTATTCTGATTCAAATAAAGAAGCAGGATCAATCATGATATAATTTACCAAAATAATGAATAGTTGTTTACCTAAAAATAGTCAAATGACAAAGCTGCCCAATTAAGGATATGAATCAATTAAGGAAGGTAAATGATATCCACATGTGAATTAAAGCAACTTAGTCCAACACAATAAGAGATTTACAGAATAACCACAATCATAATAAAACAAACTTAAAAGGAAAAGAATATATCAAATTAATTAAGCTCAAGAGGTATAAGAAACTTACCAACCATAGCCAAATCAAGGCTGTCCCCATTAGAATTTACGAAGGATACGAGCTTTCCGATTGGTCTGTTGGTAACCATGGTTGTTGTCGTTATTGACCAGAGTTGGCTTAAGGTTCTCGTCGGGGTTGCCGGTGTTTCTCTTCATCGAAGCTCAATGGGCACAGCTTGCTGGACGGGAGGTGAAACAACAGCAGCGACAAGTTGTTGTCATCGACTTTGCTAGAGGAGAGAAAATAGAAGAGCGGAGAGAAGAAAGGGTTTTGCCAGCATGGGGAAGGGAAACAGTGGATCGCATGGTGATGATCCCGTTCTCTGGTGTAGATGACGAGAAGAGAGAGTGGCACCAGTCTCCACCAGTTAGGGGTGGAGACGGTGGCGTTGGTGGTGTTCACTGGTGGTGGCTGTCTCGACGGTTTTTGCCGGTCTAAGAAGAAACATCATCGGAGAGATGGAGAGAACAACGTGGGTTGCCGCTTTTTTTAGAAGAGAAAGAGTTAAAATCATTAAGGGTTTGGATGTAGTCATTTTAGGAAAAAAAAGAAGAGGCCTTGATTTGGTCCACTCAATAAAAAATGGACGGATGAGATTGAAATGTTGTATTCGATGAATTTAGATAGACAGTTATTAAAAGGTGAGTTAGGATCTGAATTTGGCCAATTGGCCCAAATGTGACTAAAATTGACCTGAATTAGAATAATCAATTGGCTAAATTTGACATTGCATATTGAATAAAAGAGGCTATTATTCAAATAATTTGGAGAAAGATTAAATAGATTGCTTTTTAATTAATAAACATATTATACATATTAATAAATAAAAATGAATAATAATTTTTTGTACATAAAATAAATATACTTAAATATGTTACACACAATAAATAAATACATAAAGTTTGAAAACTATAAAATATAATTATTTCAAATTTAGCAAACGATAAAAATAGGGAAAAAGGTATGAAATATATCGGAACTTTGACCGAAATTGATGTAACGATATCAAACTTTGGAAAGGACCTTTTACCCCCTACACTATTTAATAGTGTATTTTAAAGGTATATATGTGTCCACGTGGAAATCATAATTATTGCATAATTATAAATAGTAATGTGTCCACGTGGGCACATATATACCTTTAAAATACACTATTAAATTGTGCACAGGGAGTAAAAGGTCATCTATAAAGTTTGGTATCGTAACAACAAATTTGGCAAAAGTTGGAATATTTTTCAAACTCTTTCTCATAAAAATAAATGTAATAATAATAATAATAATTTCATAAATTATGAATGCTAAAATATATTATAAATTAGATAAAAATTAAATATAATTTTAAGCATATAATAAAAGAAACAAGTTTTGAAAAATACATATTTAATCTAATAGCAATCCAAAAAGGGTTATAGGTCAGTCAAAATAGAGTGTCAACAGCAGAGAATCGACACAACACTTTGAAAGAAAACTAGCTTTCAAATTTTTTTCCACTCTCTTTTGATATTGTTTTACGTGTATCTTTTAATGTAAATCCTTATTCTTTAAGAGATAAAAAAGATCTGTTCTTTCGAGGGTCCAAAGCCTTTTTCCAAATTAGTGCAGAGATGTTATTTATAAGGGATTGGGGCGTTTTAGGGGGAATTCAAGTAGGAAATTTGAAAAATTTCAAAATCCTTTGAGTGGACAAATAGTAGGCAAGGATAGGCATAAAGTAATGATGAAAAGATGGAAGAAAAGAGGGATATGGTTACCTTTCAGATTGATGTTTGGGAGAGAGATGTTTTGGAGGCCATTGATCGCGAAATCCTTCGAACAAAGCTTAAATCCCATGATATTTCGAGTTCCTCTTCTCTTTTCCAAAGCAAGTTGTGGAGAACTAACTTGGTGTAGCTCGAAAAAAGGGGAAAGAGATGTGGGGGTGAGGGAGGCGGCGGATATATGTTTATCTGGTGGTCTTCGAGCAAGATCCGACGAATTTTGGGGTGAAGGACATAGTTATATGTGAAGAAAAAGATAAACAGTGTAATGGGTCGCAAGTGAGGGTATATGGGTGTGTGTACATGTTTGAGTGTGTGTACAGATGTATGTATATTTTACTAAAAGGATATGAGGGTTTTAGAATAAGGAATTTAAAATATGGCCAGCGGATTGTAAATTTAGCTGAATTGAGTGACCTAATAGTATTAGACATTTAGTCAAATAAATTTAAATATTGCTAAGTCTAATCAGTTAGCTAAATTCAATCGAAATTGAAATAAGACGAAAATTTATCAATTAATTATTTGAGGTTCTTAATTTAAACAAGACAAAATAATTATTAAGACATAATTAATTAATATTTATACATAAAAACAAAGTTAACTAATTTAAAGGAAGTAAATACATATTTGTACAAAACACAATTTTTAGGTTTTATATATATATATACACACATAGTTATATAATTATTTCTGAAAACTAACAAACCTATTTAGAGAAAAGATTTAATATATTTTTGGATTTTTAAAAAGTAATCATTTCATTTGAAATTGAAGAAGCTCGATAATTAATACGAATTGCATGGGTTAAATATCCTAATTAAGAATAAAAAATTTAAAAAGGAATAAAAGAGAAAAATGAACAAGGCATTTGGATATTTTATAGAAAATTTTATATAGATGAAAATAATATTTTTTTAGATGGACAAATGGATTTTAGTTGTATCCCCATTTATGAGTTGGAGGTTACATTATAATAAATTGATTGTTGATTTGAAATAGGTCAATAGGAAGATATCATGAAATTAATCATGTTTTCAATATTATTTTCAAGTGTATCGGGTCAAAATATGAATCATAAGTGGTTTTATAAAAAAATAATTTTTTAAGAATATCATTTTTATTATTTATTTGAAAATGGTTTAAATTTGAACCAATCACATTAAGTAGTATAATATATAAGTATTTCATAATTTTACTTTAAGACAACTATTAAAAATAAGGGCAAATATGAGCCAAAGGATTAGCATCGAGGGTATTTTGAGCCAAAAGGTGGACGTCAGGGGTATTTTAGGGCCGAAAGATGGATGGAGGGTAATTTGTACCAATCCAAATACTTGAGGGGCATTTTAGACCCTTCTCCATTCTTTTTATAACAAATTTTAGCATTTTCAAGCCATTAGTAGCAATAATATATTCCATTTCATCCTCCGTTGAATAAATATCATGACATCTATCTTCTTTTCCCGTGAATTTTATTTTGAATCATTGAGGTAAGGTGCTTTTCTTAAGAGTAATTTGAAGAAAAAGTAGTGGGAAAAGAGAAACAACTAGAAAATGAGTTAAAGATTTAATTTCAAAGAGATATAAGTTTAATTAATATAAACCTAAACTATTTGTATAAACAATAGTCAGAGACCAAACCTGATAAATTTTTGAATAATTAAAGGACTAAAACTATTAAGTGTACATTTAAGAGACTAAAATTGGTAAGTATATAATTAAGAGATCAAACTTGATAACGTTTTGAATATTTAAAGGATTAAATCTGATAAATGTATAGTTAAGGGACTATTCTAGACCTACTCCAATAGTTCATGGACCATTTATGATATTTTCTCTAATTATGAACAATCGTAGCCAAAGAAAATTTTGTATTTAGTTATGAACTTTTTTTTTTAGCAAATAATTGAATTATTCAACTACAAATTTTAAGTCGTCGCTATTTAACACTTTACATATTTTGTGACAATTTCTTGTTGTCACTAAATCACAGGTTGATTAGAGACAATAAAATGATTGTCACCAATTGTTTATATTATTAGTGACGGATTTAAATGTCACAATTAAATCTAAACTTTATAGCTAAAACTTATAATATTTAACCACAAACTCTAATTTGTCACTATTGTAACAACATAGTTTCTTAGACTAAATTATTTTGTGTCCAAAGATTGATTAATTTTATGACAAAAATATTTTGTCACGAATTAGATACATCATTAGCGACGAAATAATGTGTCACTACTAAATTTAAATTCGTCACTAACAATACTCAATAAATGGCACCAATTTATTTTTGGTGTAAAATTTTAGTGGACAAAACTTTGCTACGAATTTTTATGTTTCGTCACTAAAACTATCTATCTCATATATTTAAGCACGAAAAGTACTTTTTGTCCCTAAAAGTGAACAATTAGTGACAAATTTCATGTCATAGCTAATAATTTTGTAGCTATATATCATATTTGTTGTAGTGAAGGTATGATAGTATTCAACTATGGAGTCCTTTCCTCCATAGAGTTCCTAAATTCTTTAATTTTACAAGTTAGAATCTCCAATTGAAATTAGGGTTTTTATCCAATCTTATGGGTTCTTTTAAATTATGATGTAATTGATTTTTTTGTCTTTTTATGCATGAATATATTGAGACTATTACATGTTTTTAAGATGAATTCACATGAACCCATACATGATTTCAAGATTATGATGAGGAGGAAATTCATGATTATGATGAAGTAGTGGCTACTCTATCGGGTTTAGGTTCTTATTCTAAGAGCCCTTTGAAACTTAATATCGATTTGAACAACAGGAAAAGTCCTCCTGCAAAGCCATCTATTGAAGAACCATCAAAGCTCGAATTGAAGATACTTCCACCTCATATTCGTTATGTGTTCTTGGGAGCAAATAATACTTCACCCATGATTATTGCTGCAGATTCGCTTAAATGGCAAGCGTAAGCACTTGTTAGTGTGTTCAAAATATTTATCAAGGCTATTGGGTGGACGATTGCCGTACATTGTGGGAATTCCTCCTGATATTTGTACTCTCAAGATTCAATTGGCTAGTGATTGTAGGCCAAGTATTGAACATCAAAGGAGGTTGATCCTCCAATGCAAGAAGTCGTCAAGAAAGAGATTATTAAGTGGATTTGATGCGGGAGTTGTCTACCCTATTGAGGATAGCAAATGGGTTAGTCCCGTCCAATGTGTTCCAAAGAAAGGAGGTATGACTGTGGTCCCTAATGAAAAAGGGGAACTTGTGCCAATGCGATCGATTACCGGTTGGCGTATATGTATGGATTATCAAAAGTTGAATGTGTGGACCTAGAAGGATCATTCCATGTGCCCTTTATGGATCAGATGCTTGATAGACTTGCGGGTCGTTGATGGTATTGCTTTTTAGATGGTTACTCCGGTTATAATCAAATCTCCGTTGCACCGGAAGATCGAGAAAAGACAACCCTCACATGTCCCTATGGGATGTTTTCTTTCAAAAGAATGCCCTTCGGATTGTGTAATGCACCGGGGACGTTTCAACGGTGTATGCTCTCTATTTTTGCTAATATGGTAGAGGAATCGATGGAGGTCTTCATGGATGACTTTTCGATTGTGGGAGATACATTTGAAGTGTGCCTTGAGTACCTTGGTAGAGTCTTGCAAAGATGTGTCTAAAAAATCCTTTTTCTCAATTGGGAGAAATGTAATTTCATGGTCAAGGAAGGTATTGCATTGGGGGACAAAATTTTGGGGGAAGGCATACAAGTTGATTAAGCTAAAGTTGAAGTTATCGCCAAGATGCCTCCTCCTATCTCGGTTAAAGATGTTTAAAAGCTTCTTGGATCATGCGGGTTTCTACCGAAGGTTCATAAAAGATTTCTCTAAGGTGGCTCACCCTCTTTGCAAGGTACTTGAAAAGGAAAGTGTCTTCATGTTTGATGAAGCTTGTATCAAGGCGTTTTTGTGTTTAGAAGAGAAGCTTGTTTCGGCTCCTATTATGGTTGCTCCGGATTGGAGGATTCCATTTTAGCTAATGTGTGATGCAAGTAGCGTGGCTTTGGGGGCTGTACTTGGCCAACGCAAGGGAAATTTATTTCACCCGGTCTAGTAAACAAGCAAGACCTTGAATGTAGCTTAAAAGAACTACACTGATGTGAGGCAAAAATACATATTTTTAATCATTATTTACCTCATATTTAGTATTTATGTTTGTCCTTTTTGAGCATGACTTTTATGTATTGTGCTAAATAGTATATTTTATTTGTAGGATTAAATTGGTGGAAAAATAAAGAAATTTGGAGCTAAACCGAATTAAATATGAAAGGTTGAAGAAGGAAATCAAGCAGACAACTTAATATATTAAATTGAATTATATATATATATATATATATATATTTATTTATTTATTTATTATAAAAGTTGCAAAGAATCAGAAGTTGAACTGAAATACTAGAAGGCCACGTGTCAACATTTGAAGGCACTTCTAATTGAAGGCGGCAGACGTAACACTGTTTCGCACAAAATCTAGTTCTTTTAGGTTTTAGGTTCCTAATTTGTTTTGGACTCGGTTATTTTATTCATGGTTTTCTACATCTATAAATAGTCCATAAGAATAATTATTAAAGGAGGAGGATACAATGTAGAAAATAACTTTTGATAAGGGTTTTATCTTTTCTTTCTCTTTTATTTATTTTGCATCTTTTCTTTGAATGATTCGTTGTAATTGCTCTACGTCTATGTGGAGTTAAACTTCTTGTTCTTGGATTATATTTACTTACAAAATAATTATTTAGTGATTTTGATTCGGCATAATTGTTTATCATATTGGTTGTTCTTATATTCTTGTGATTAGTATTTTGATGCTTGGCCACCATTAGAATAAATTTATTATCTTTTTTTGAACTCGGGAGAGGAATAGAGGAATATAACGTGGAATATAAGGAACATGATCTTTTCTTGTACATCAGTTGAATTGATTTGTGTCTAGGATAGGGATACACCTAGGTGCCTTGCTTGGCTCAAATACGGGAAGACAACGTAATGCTCCATAGTTGGTTCAGTCAATCCCCGCTCAACGATGTAGTTAACCTGTCAATTGTGGTAGACGGTTAGATGTCGGGAGATCATGACTATATTATCAACTAGATAATTAAATAAATTGATGAAATTGATGCTAAACACGATTGTTAGTTAAATCATAATCTTAGCTAGATTCATTGATTGATTGTGTAAATATCTATCTTTTCGTAGTTAATTGTTTTTACTCATTTTATCTTTATTTTTAGTTTAGTTAATATATATTCATCTTTTGAAATCCTCCCTTGAATAAATAATTAGAATTAGTACAATTTAGTAAATAGTTAATCGACAAGTCCTTTGGGTTCGATAATTCAGTTCTTATAGGGCCACTATAGTACTTGCCCGACCACGTACACTTGCGTGTGAAATTGGAAGCAACAAGTTTTTGGCGCCGCTGCCGGGGACTTTGAAATTAATTATTTTTCTAGGTTATACTTTTTCTTTTATTTATATAAGTTTTTTTTATAAAATAAAAAAAGAAAATAATAATAAAAAATTACTTCTTATTTTATTAGTTTCACTTTTTTTCTTTTGATCTTGTTTTTGCAGATTAGGGTAAGTCTGAGTACCCAAGAATTTGAAGAAAGGAGCATGTTAGAGCTTAAGTGTGGGGTGCGTACGACCCTTGATGAAAAGATTTTTGAGAGAACATGCTACTAGCTAGGCTTAAAGGCCTCGGGGAGTTTTTCTAACCCTTGTTTTAAAATTTCAATTGATGTTTTGGGGACATAGCATCTTTTCAAGTGTGGGGTGGGGATTCTTCCGCATATGCTAGTTAGGGTGAAGTGTGCTTTAGATTTGTTTAAATATAGCTTTTTAAAAAAAATTAGTGAAGTCCGTATCCAATCCGTGTTGCTGACCTGGTACGAAAATATTTTTTCATAAAAACAAAAATAATTAATAAAGAATAAAAATAATAAAAAAATTATTCGTTAGTAGCAGTACACTTTGTCCAACCTTTCTTTTACTTTTTATTTTTTTCATGTAAAAAAAATAATAATAAAAAAAAAAACAAAAAAATCTTTCTTTCACTCTTAGCTTATGTTGTTGCTCTGGGGACAATGCCATGTTTTAAGTGTGTGGTAGAGGAATGAATTCTTAGTTTTTACTGCTTTATTGAGTGTTTTCTTTATTTTAGGATGGGTTTTTTGGTTTTTGTTTTTGGTTCTTTTTCCGAGGATAGTCCCTTTAAACCGAGTGTATTTTATTTCTTAGGAATAAATTTTCTTTTAAATATTTTTATTTTTTTGAGAGAAAAGAGAAGACCCTTTTGAGTTGTGTGATACTTGCTATTTGGGACTAATTTTGAGTAGTACTTTCTTATGAATGCTTGATTGCTAGTGAAATTGTAAAATCTTTGACATCTAGGATCATGGTTGTGACTTTGTATATAGCTTATTTTATTCTATAGTTTGTTATGATCTTATCTCTCTTGGAAGTGGAATTGATATACTTGTGCCATGTGTGGTGAGAATTTGCTTATTCCATGTTTTGCATCTTAGTCTAGAACTTGCCCTGCATGTTATTGAAGCGAAATAAAAAGTGTTGCTTTGTTTAGGAGATGATAATAGGTGATGAGTCTGAAATTTGGACTCATCTAGGGCTTTGTTTATATAGATTTAGTGTCCTCAAATGCTTAATTTATGCCAGAAACTGATGCTAAAACCTTGATTTTTAGGTATATGGATTGAGGAACAAAGCAAGGACACTAACAGGAAAAAAGGAACAAAACAAGTTGAAGGAATGAAGAAGGGCGAGCCTGAGGATTTCCAAGAGCACTTGGCGTGCCGTCGAGTGGATAATCTGACCGCCTAAAGTTCATCTGTGCCAAGCCCTGAAGGAAGAAACCAAGTCGACGACGAAAAGGAGCAGTCGGTGAATTGCCGAGTAGTTTCGTGGAGCAAAGATAGATCACCCAAAGTTACAGAACTCGATGATGCTGAATGTCTAGGCGAAAAGGCAATGGAAGAGGTCAAAGGGTGGCTCATCGATTGGTTCGGTGTGCCCGACTTTGTCACGCCTCAAAGCTACCCCCAAAACGTGGACACAAGACCTAGGATCACGAGTGACCCTAAGCTAACCTTGCTGGCATATCATAAGCATACTAAGGTAAACTGAAGTAAGAAAATACTGTGCAGAAGCTAAATCATGAGATAATCTGAAATGATGGGGAATACCCATATACTAAATCTGAATATATGAAACTAAGAGTTTAAACAACAACTGAAAAGTCAAACTCTAACACTATAGCTGAATCTAACTATGTCTGAAAATAGCCTCTAACTAACTAGAAGTGCTGGGACATGCCCTAGCTAAATCTAGCAAACTAAACCTAAAACTAAAAGCAAAGAAAGATAATCATGTCATTCATCCTCGAAGAATGAGGACTCACCGCTGATGCTGCTGAACTGAAGATCCAAAACCGATCTATGCGTGATTTGAAAGCTGAGAACCTGAACCTACATCACGAGAAGATGTAGCGCAGAGTATGCGTCAGTACTTGGAAGGTACTGAGCATGCATGATAGAGTAAAGTTGAACAATAACATAACTGAACCAAAGCATAATTTCTGAGCAATGATAAGAGATAAACATGATACTAAACTGAAAACACTGAATCATGAACTACTGAATGCAATGACCAAGTTTATACATGCTGAGAATGAAATCTGACTGTAACTGATAACATGGTCAATGCAATAGAATCTGACTGAACTATGGGAGCTACAAATAACTGACATAAAACCACATGAGCTAAATGTGTAGTCCGATGTATACGCCCCATTGAGAGGTCCCAATTACCGTGCCAGAGGTTTACAAACATGACTGGCGTGATCACTAAAATGAAGCCCACAAAGGGGACTTACAACCTACAGGGCACATAGTTCTAGGACTTGCGGGTGACTGACCCTAGTCCACTCGGTATTAAGCTTCTCCTAATTGATTATGCAATTTAGCAATTTATAACTGAAATGCTGTAATACTGGATAGCTCAAAATACTGACATGCTAACTGAAAATGCAACATTAATGTACTGATAATGAAACATTCATAACTGGAGCATGTATAACTGAATAAACTGACCTAGCATGTGCAATTTATGAACTAAAAGAACTACATAGCTAAGGTTCTGAATTTATGAAGGAATTTATACCAAACCATACTAAAATCATGAAAATTTGATTATGAACATTAAAGTAACTAATTTATACTGATCTGCTGAAATCTAGAAACCTAGGTCTAGATAATATTAAGGGAATCAAGAATCTGACTGAATTCTAGGGACCTAATGGGCGAAAGGAACCCACTAGTGAAATTCCACATACTTGGTGACGAATTCTACGGAGAAATCTTTCTATTTCGGGGCTGAAACTGATGAAAACTTGATGCGTTCTTGAACTAGGGTTTGGTCGACTTTTTCTCCTTATGTGTTCTAATTTTTCTAAGTTTTGTTGAATGACTTGCTTAAGGTAGATTCTAATTTAGAGGCTAAAACTGACCAAAACTACATAGTTTAGGGTTTAAACGACATAGTTTAGGGGTCCAACGCATAAGGAAAACACCAAACGACCCCCGACTTAACTGCTGTCAGGGGCCACCGACGGACGGGACCGATGAACTGTGGATGGACCGATGGTACTTTCTGGTCAACCGTTGATGGGGTTCTGGGAGTTGAAAGCTGGGGTCCGACCTACAGCCTTGGACCACAGACCATGGTCTGACCTACGGTCCGTAGGTCCGGCGTGGGTCGACACTTAGCCATTTTTTCAGAGGGTTCTGAGGAAGAGTCGCAGGTGGTGCACCACGGACCTGCAAAATGGACCGTGGGTCCCCCTAGGTCTGTGAGTGGTGCCCGTCGATGCCACTTGCAGCTCCTGAAATTTGCAATTGGTTGTTTTAGTATACGAGGTGTTACATACTTACTTCACCAAACGACCCTTCGTGGCTTATTTTCAGTGACCATAAATTTTATTTTGAATATTTTATTTAGGAGAGAACTTGATGTTGGATAAGTTGGACAAGAGTAAATTAGTTTAGAACACTTTTCTCTGTAGTTTTTCATAGTTTTGAAGAACCTTAGAGATTCAATTTGGAGATTTTGGAGGTGGGTTTCGAATATTCTGCAAATTGAACATTGTAAAGAATAAATCTCTCTTACCCAGTTGATGGCTAATTAATTTGGTAATAGTTTTTACTTTTTTATGATTGGCTAATACCCCAATTCTTGGGGTGTGATCATGTGATTATGGGTTGAATTAGTTTATGGGTATTATTAATTACTAGTTTAAATGCTAATTTGAAGTGAGTTTAATCATTAATTGTGGTTTAAGTTATGAATTGTAGTTGCAAATGCAGTTCTAATTTTGTGTTCTTGGCTTGCTAGAGAGAGATGTTTTAGAACTAAGATTATTGATTAATGATTTGTAGGTATTGGGTTGAGCTGGGTTTAGCTCGAGAGAGTCAATCCTCAACCCAATCCTACCCATCTAGCTCCAAAGAGTGGATGAATTAAGGTGTGGATTGTTCTTCATTGTTATGCTTGTTGATGTTCGAAAGAAATCACCTGATTCGGGGTAGTTGTTCCAGAGAAAGCTATATCCCTTATAGTCTAGCCCACTCATTGATTGTTAGATGGTTACTAGTAGTTTGAATTACCCATATATCATAATTTGCCTATAATCGATCACATCCAACGAATCCTTCTCCATATTGTTATTTCAAAGTTTTTTGATTGCTTGTAGTTGATAATTAAAACCAAAACCCCCATCTGACATTCGTGTCACCCCTTTAATTTAATTTATGTCTTTTTCGACAATTTCTATTCCTATGGCTGATTAGACCACGTTTGCATTTCCTAATTGAATTTAAAACACGTACTGTTCCATGTGGGATTCGACCCCAACTCAATTGTTGGGTTTTATACTGATTTACGATCGTTGACACCTAGAATTGGAAGAGGTGTTCTTGAAACGTAAAATCAAAATGGCGCCGTTGCCAGGGAGTGGTGTTGTTTGAAATTCTTTTAGTGAAGTTGAATTCTGTTCTTTTTAGTCATAGTTGCATCTACTTATTTTATTTTTGGTTGTGTTGCTTGTGTTAAAACAAAGGAGGAGATGGGCGTTAACGGAAGTAATGGTAGCCAAGTGGGCCACCAAGATGATGTTGGGAACCTAAACGACGTCAATGACCCAAACATCAATGACCCAGTCCAAATGGGGGTGTTGGGGCCATTCGTATATCTCTGGCTAAAGGAAATACTGTTTTTCACATCACAAGCACCATGATTCAGCTCCTACAACTGAAGGGTTTATATGGGGGGCTGGCTCATGAGATCCCCATGAGCATATCAGAAATTTTGTTGATGTCTGTGGAACGTTCTTATTTAAGAACATATCGCAAGAATCGGTCTGTTTGAGGTTATTCCCATTTTTTCTAATGGGCGAGGCAAGAAAGTGGCTGGTTGAGTTTCCAAGAAATTCTATCACTTCTTGGATGGCTCTTATTTTTTTTTGAATTCGAAAGAGCGGGGTTTTACTTATTCAAGGGATGAAAGACAAATAAAGGGATCGGGGGGCTTTATGATCGGAGAAAGAGAAGGGGCGTGTTGGTGTGTACTAGGTCGGTAGGGGAATCCGTAGGAAGGGGGGACGACCCGCCGAATTCCAAGTGAGATTTTTCCCTCCATCAAAGATGATGACACTTAGGGATAGTATCCAAAGTTTCAAGCGCTTGGAGGGTGAGCCAATCCATGAGACGTGGCTGCGATTTAAGAAGTTGGTGCTGCAATGCCCAACTCATGGATTTCCGAACAACTTGCTGCTGCAATACTTCTATAGGAGCCTCGACTCGGTGAGCAAAGGAGTTGTTGATCAACTTGTTCCCGATGGTATAATGCAACAATCCTATGAAGTAGCTTCCTGATTTCACGTATTAGGACACTACTTCCAATTCAAGTGACAACGATCGTGAGTAGTAATATAACCCAACTAGTGAGTTGGGGTCGAGTCCCAAGGGAGCGGTCCATACTCAAGAATAAATAGTAAAGCATAAATATGGTCAAGTCAATTATAGCTAAAAATATTTACGAACAAAAACATGATAAATTAAAGGTTGACACAAGTGTCAAATATCAAAGGGGAGTTTGTAGTCAACTAGCAACTAAAAATAGCAAATAATGCGAAAATACGAGCATGGACACGTGATTCTTGGGATGTGATAGGATTATGGGCTAAGGTAAATTAGTGAGTAAGCTAGACTTAAGTGGGGGTAAACTTTCTCTCGAACTGTTTACCCCGAATCAAATTGGTTTCTCTCGAACACCAATAAGCCTCACTGAAGCACAACCTTCACTTTAGTCCATTCACTCTCTCGAGCTGAATGTGTGGAAAAGGGTTTAGGGTTCACTCTCTCGAGCTAAACCCATGACAACCCAATACCTACTGACCATCGATTCAGCAATTTTGGTTTTAAAACCTCTCTCTCGAGCAAGCCAAAAATACGAAGTTAGGATTGTATTTGCAACTACAACCCATTAATTTCAACCACAACTATCGAACGAAATCACTTTTAAACAATAAATAAACTATCAATTAGCAATACCCAATAGTTAATTCAACCCATAATCACACCCCAAGAATTGGAGTTTTAGCTAGACATAGTAAAAAGATAGAAATCGATACCGAAATGTGTTTCCATCAACTAGGTACGATTAATATTGTCTTTACAAACGTCTAAGATGAAGAATCTTCAACACCCACTTCCAATTTCTATGAAATGGAAATCTTCAAATCTTCAAAGCTAAGGAAAACTGTCTCTCAAACTCAGTTCTAAGTTCTAAACTTGAAAAACTACTAAATGTTCAATCAGATCCTAAGCTAAAAATTTAAACAGGTATTTATAGTTGTCGAAAAGTGTGCTGCGAAGGTTCAGTCGGCGTAGTTAGTCGGGATCATCGATTCACATGGCAATCTGCCCTTTGGTCATTTGTATCGCCATTTCGCTTTTGCCTTCAGCATCTTTGAGGTCCTGTAACTTTGGGCGATAAGGCACTATATCGCGAAACTGTTCGTCGATTCGCAGACTGATCCTTTCTTTCGCTGACTTGATTTTCTCCTTAGGACTTGGCACACAGGAATATTAGGCTAGAACAAGGCCATTCAACGACTCGCCCAATGATTTAGGCGATCATCGGGCCTTCTTTTGTTCGTTCTTTCAGCTGCCTTGTTCCTTTTTGCTCAATAGTGTCCATGCTTTGTCCCTAAGTCCAAATACCTGAAATTCAAGGATTTACATCAGTTATTGAGACAAAATATGCATTCGAGGACACTAAATCTATTAAAATAAAGCCCTAAATGAGTCCAAATCGTGGACTCATCAACACCCCCAACTTAAACTTTTGCTTGTACTCAAGTAAAACTCAAGTTCAGCAGTTCAAAAAGGATGTCTCAAATAGTGCTACTCAAGGCTCAATCATGAATGCACACAACAAGACTCAACTTACACATGCAATGATCAATTGTGCACTCAAAGATTCAAGTTGTGACTCACCATTACCAAATAATCTCAAACTCACATTACTTGCTTCAAATGCAAGTTCAAGCTCAACAAAAGTGATCAAATGCCCTCACAAAAAGAATGATTCCATATTCACACATAATGATTCAATGATTTACATTTCCGGAATCAAATGCAACGGTTACACTCACAAAGATGAACACAATGTATGATTTCACCCATAGGTTTGCCCGTATTTTCCAATCAACTTTTGGTTAAGCTCATTCAAGATAAAAAAGGTCTTTTCAAGGTCTGTAATGGGGCTGAGCGCAAAGGTATGGTGATTTAGGCTCATAGGCTATAATCCTCATGAAATGTGTTGTGAACAACACCTTCTTTCCTTTTCTTCATCACTTTTATTCGAGCTTAAAAGTCACCTTTTATTCATCTTCCATGGACTGTTGGAAACCCCATTTTCTTTGTATTTTCACAACTTTATTCCACAACTTTTGCTTTGATTTTTTATTTTTTTTTATATATGGAGGGGTTCCATTTTTCTCAAAACATGGGCAAAAGGGACTTCGTTGCATTTAATTGATTTGCCTTTTCTTTTTACCACACCCCTAACTTAGGCTTTTGGCCTAAGTTGAGTATTCAAACATGCCACAAATCATGAGGATTATGGGTAATGGATCAAGAAAGGTTATGTTTTCATCAAGTTTCTTCCAAGAAAAGGGTAAGGTTCAAGGGGTGTTCAAAAGGAGTTCACACACTCACAAGGTAGGCCACAAAAAAAGAGGTATAATGTCAAATTGGTTCACACTCTTTAAAGTTGCCTAAGATCATCTCAATAAATTGCATCACTTAGTCAGCCGGACCAACGGGGTAAATTCTAGGTGTAACGACCCAAGAGCACCCCCAAGTCGTAACATGCGTACTCGACCTCTCGGAGGTCTAATACAAGCCTCTTAGCATTCATTCATCGCATTCGGTAATAAAAACCGTAAGGAATTTAAACCATTTTTAAAACGAATTCATAATACTCATAAAATCTTTCAAATGTAACGAAGTAGAATTTCTAAGTCTCATGTACCATCTTAGACACGAATAGAACATCTTAGGGGCACGACCTTTTACAACAAAATATAAGTCTTATACAATGTCTAAGTGGAAATACTAGAAAGGTAACAACTATGCCTCGAATATATGAGGACATACCAAGCTTCTTGAGAAGAGTCAATATCCCAAGCTTCCTCAAAAGATCTCTTCAGTTTCCACCACCTACACTTGTAACAATAGATAAATATGGAATTAGTACAATAAGTACTAAGTATGATGACCATGCAAGAAAACATGCACAACGGACATTTACAAGGAATGTATGCTTTTAAGACCTTCTTTAACAAACCTTTACAACCACAAGCATAAACCCACATTTCAAGTCACCATTCACAAATAAGACCATATTCACATCATTTACAACTCAATTAACACAAGTGTACAATACTTAAAAAAGATAGCAAAGTAAGTCCTTCATTACCATTTAAGCCTCTATCTCAAGTCACCCTAAGCCACACTTAAGTGAGTAATGAAGTGACCGCCCATACAACCTCTTCATATACACCTAAGTGTTCCTAAGAGTTACCATAGACAAGAGTTTTATTATTACATTCTAACATACTAAGTCAACATTCTTTATAAAACCATTTAGGAGACACACAAGCATATAGGGGACAATCACATAATAGCCCTAAGGCATAGGGAACTCACTTTAGTATCTTCTAAGCCTACTCGTGCCATGTGTAGATAGCATCCCATACTACTACCTACACGTTGTAGAACCTATCCAATATTAGAGTGCACATCCCATATGATGGAAATTGGCCTTAACCGACATAGACCATACTAGCAAGGTATGGAATCCGGAGTCTATCCTACTCCGTGGAGGTTGTTCTACTTGCCAAGGGTAGAGCTAAAAGCAACCCATGTTGGCACATGGTTTAAGAGATGTCCAAGGATGTTCATTGTGCCTTATCTCATGCTCAACTAGGCCACCATCCTAACCACATCCACTCGGTGCTTAGCCTTGGTTTCCATAGAGTATTCAATCACATATGTACTAGAGAGGGTTCCTTTTCTAGTTCAACCAACTCATAGTACCTCTTCCCAAGAAAGGCCCCATTTCTTAGTCATAGCCAATCTAGGTTCATAAGGATAGCTCATTTGACTTTCTTAGATAAGGATTCTCATGCCGTTCCGGCTCCATCCATCTCTAAGTCTATCATTTCACTCAAGAAGGGAACATCACCCTAAGGCCCATCCTTCAAGGTTATACATTTACTTAGGAAAGCTAGACTCATGAAGAGGCACTATGCTTAAGTCTTTCCAATTCAAGTCTTGTCCTAGAATTCCTCTTTTAGCATTTATAGGAAGAGCTCCATTACTAAGTCATAGCCCAACCAAACATTCATATACTCATATACATAATCAAGCTTTCATGACACAAGACAAGATACTCAAGTATAGCATATAAGCTACAACATCATCTTATAGAAACTCATCATAGTCCATCATCACCGCATATCACCATTTCAAGAGAAACATGCTTTCACATTAGCATAATACCACTTTATACAATATCACATTAATACCATTAGAACATCTTCACATTATAGTTTCACACAAACTTTACATATAGCTTCATATAGGACTTTACATATAGCCTCATATGTGTATAATAATACAACAATGTAATAACACTCATATAATGCCCTTTGTGGCCTCAATTCACAATAATGCAATATTCCCACATTATACAACAACTTCACCAATGCCTTCATGGCTACAATTCACAATAATACCACATAAGAATAAGATATAACACTTCCACCAATGGTGGATCCAACCTACCAACAACAATCAATTCAATAAATAGAGTTCAAGCCTTCTTACCATAATCCAAAGCCATAGCCAAAATCACCAATACTTCACCCATAAGGCTTACCACCCTTAATTCATCCATTATCAACAATTAATCATAAATAAACATTAAACAACACAAAAGATATCAATACCATTCACTTTACACATAATTCCATCAACTTCAAATTTATAGAAATAGACCCACTTCATAGCAAATTTTACGGTTTTTTAGAAGACAAGGGTTCATGGAGTATTTCATTCAAAAACCACAAACAAACATCAATTAATCCATACCCAAACGTTTCAAATCATTTTCACGCAAGAACCCTTGATAGAATTCAAAAACAAGCTTTTAATCACTTTTTGAAAACATTGTAAAATCCTTTGAAATTGACTCTAGGATAAAGATGAGTCCTAGATGAAGAGCCACCATACCTCAATTGATGAAATCTAAACGAAATTTGGTGGAAGGGAACCCTCAATTGAAACCCTAGCTCTCCACCTTCTTCTCCCTTGAACTTGAGAGAACTTTAGAGAGATAAAGAACTTCGGGGTTTTGATTTTGGAAGAATGAATTCAAAAACACCTCTTAAATGTTTTAATACCTTTAAAATACTTAAAAACACTTAAAATAATAATAACTCAAAGTACCCAAACTACCCCTCACTTAGTTGGACCTTTTTAAACAAGTCCAACTTGAGTTTTATTTTCGCAGATTTCGTTGGGAAACAAGTTCGCGACGCGGAGGTGTTCCCACAAGTTTTCTGGAAATTAAATTCGAGACAGTAGAGTCTGTGGTGTCTCCGCGATGCGGAGCCACTTTTTGGCCATTGGTGGAGCAGGTCCGCGACGCGGAGCCACTCCCTCCAAGAACAACTTTAAGCTGCCTTGGCAACTTGCTTGGCCAAGGGTTGGGGTCCTCCTCGGGAACCCTTAGGGTGGTCCCAAGGAGTCGTACCCGAACGTTTTGACCCTAAAAACATTTATTAAGACACTAGGGTCACCTCCACTGATTTTAGACTCCAAACAACCCATAAAAATATGAACAACATACTATAACACACCAACACATAAAAGACTAGTTTCCGAACGTCTTGGTCGTCCCTTGAAGTTTGACTTCCAAACTCTTTAAAACTGACTAAAAAGGCTATTCTTCATTATTTTAACAAGTTATTAATGCATAGGACCCATATGAGGCTCTACTTTATCCTACTTCATTTTGAGGGGTGTTACACTAGGTGTCATCATACATGGTTCACGGTAAGCTCATAACACAAGGCATTGATACCAAAGTCAAACAAAATCCACACTTTCACTAGTATGCAATGTTCATCACAAGAGACTCAATTCGATACTTGGCTAGTCACAACGAGACTCAAAGAGTTCACATATTGGCTATGCAACTTCATTTGGCCTCATCATAGCCGCACATTCATGTTTGTTTGATATGAGCACTATTCAAGTCATCAGTATTGATCAAAACCGATCCTCAAATTTGAACAAGAACAACCACATTCATCACAAACTAGAGGTGGCTAATTTTTTTCGAAAGGGTCAAAAATCATTTGCAATTAAAAAGATGGAGCTACAAGCTCAAACCTTCCACAAAAAGAAGTGTAAAACACAAATTCAGCTCAAAACCCAAATATTTGAACAAAACCAATCAGGTCACAAACAAAAGGTGAGCCTCACCCCACCACAAATAAAACATTTGTCCTCAAATGCAAACAAAACTATCCAAAAGTCAAAATAAAAGTAAGATAGCAAAGGGAGGTAAAGAGGGGATCATGTCTACGCATTCCCTCCATCTGTCTGGGCATCACTGCCCAATGCATCAGTCTGGTCTCGGGTATCAGTGCCAGGAGTCACCTCCGAAGGAACAGTAGTACTAGATCCACCAGGAGCTGCCACGGGTGTATCCTTCCACACAACTGCATAGAATATTTGGGTCCATGGAGGAATAGAGGGCCCTCAGAGAGTAGCCTTCCTGTTAGAAATGGGCCTCTTGCCCTTGCCTTTGTCTCCAGGTGGAGGTTCTTGTCTTCCTTTCTTGAGAGGATTTGACCTCCCTTTATTTATTTTGAAATTTCGTGCTCTTATATTTTGGGGTGGCATGTTTCTTCTTGCAACTTTAGGTCTGACCATGTCTGCAAAACATTGGGAAAAAGTTAGAAAATATTCAAACAAAATACATAAAATCAGTTGCAGACAAACTCGCCGAATCGCTATAGTGAGCAAGGGTTAGATCGTCGAAAGTTATAATGCAAAAAGGTTTCATGGGTGCAGACAAAGGGCGATCAAGAAGACTTTCGGTGAGTCGCCGAGTACCATTGGCGACTACAGACTTCTCGTCGAAAGTTACAAAACCCAACATCAAATGAAGCATGAAATTAAAGGTGAGATGGGAATATTCAGTTAACTGCCGAGTGGTTTGGCGAGCTTGACCCAACTCGCCAAATGACCCAACGTGCCTAGTTTCAACCCAACTTTTTAAATTCAACCCCGCAACCCCCAAAAACAAAATCAAAGCTTTCACATATGATCTTTTTCATGAATTCGACATCAGTGATCTACGACCATCCTTTCTTCTTTCCATTCCAAAGTCCCTACCGCTGAGTCGAAGCAACTCTACGCTATTTTTGTAGATGTCGCAAGCACTAGCTTAATTAAAGCAAGAACCATTACACCCATTACCCTGGGATACTCAGACTTCTCCCGGCTAAACTAGGCAACATGCAAGCACAACCCCACAAAATTTAATCTATTTCAAGGTGCCAAATTACGGGATTTCAACATTCAAAACAATACGGGCAAGATATTCAAATTAAAATAGGCAATCAAACAAATTAATCTTAACAGAGAGGTTCTGTACACTTCAATCAAGATAATAATGTTTCAATTGTGTACAAAATCGATAAAAATAGACCCGGGGTTCAAAAACCAACCTTAGATGTCGATGAAAATACTTTTGAAATGCTAGGCGGTAATGTAATCCAAATTCGAGCACAAATAAACAACAAAAATACAGTAATAAAGTAAGAAATATAGAAAATAAAGTGCGGGTGTGACCTTGGGGAGATTAGAAAGCGAGGGAAAGTGAAAGAATTTGAAACTTTTGAACCTTTGGCCTTAAAACCATCCAGTTCTCGCCTCGTAGGCGACATTAGTCATGGTCGCCAATCCACTCGGCGAGTCACCGAGTGGATACTTAGCTCATCGAGTTTTACTGGACCTCCAGTTAAATAGGTGGTCCAAACGGCGGACTAGATGCAATCGCCGACCCGGTCGATGATTCACCAATAATATCCTAGGCATGCCAAGTTTTACGGACTCCATTTTGAAGTTGTCTTGATTACAACGACGGTCTAGGTCGGGGTCGCCGATCTTTTCGGTGATACGCTACTGAACCTTTAGCTCGCCAACTTGCACTTTTTAAACACTTTCCACACTTAAACCTGCACAATCAACACACCATTATTCTAAACTTAGAACAAAGTGCTAAACACTTGGGTTGCCTCCCAAGAAGCTCCTTAGTTATAGTCCTGGCATGACTTCCCTACTTAATATTGATTTGTGGGGTAGAGATGAGACAACACATGACCTATTTGGGTCTCCAGTAGCTGAATAGATATGGAATGGGAAGCAGTTATCTCATTCAGCAATGAGACATTCTCTTTAATCTCATTCAACACCTTGTCGTGACTTTCGACTTTGTGGAGAATGAGTGAGAGTATCTCCTCTATTTGTCCACCCTCATTTACATTGGGCTTTATACGCTCATAAGAGGGAATGTACTGATCTTTCTTTGTATCCGGTGCTTCCAATTCCATGATCTTCTTGGCCACTAGATCCAGATGAGTCAATAGTGTGGCCAAAATATGGTCCTTCTCAGTCTCCTTGTTGGTCATGGCTATGTGATCAAGAAGCTGGGCTGCTATTGCATAGGGTAGTCGTGAGAGACCCCCGAAAACATTTGGTCAGCCATTATTCTGTTTTCCGGGCCAAGACTTTTGTAGAAGCAGTCCAATAGCACGTTATCTAAGATTCCATGAGATGGGCACTGTAGGAAGAGTGCCTTAAATCTCAGCCATAACTCATGGACTGACTCGCCCTCCAATTGTCTGAAACTTAGGATGTTATCCCTAAGAAACATCATCGTCAATGGAGAGAGGTCTATTTGGTCACCGTTGCTACCAGACATGCTCCATTTTCCTATTCCAAACAACAACACAAAAACCAAGACTAAAAATTAAGTAAGTATTACTACAACTATTAAGAACAAACATTCAACTTAACTAGAAATTCTCAAGTAACACCACTCCCCGGCAGCGGCGCCATTTTAATTTCACGTATCAGTACACTACTTCCAGTTCAAGTGCCAACGATCGTGAGTAGTAATATAACCCAACTAGTGAGTTGGGGTCGAGTCCCAAGGGAGTGGTTCATACTCAAGAATCAATAGTAAAGAATTAATATGGTCTAGTCAATTATAGATTAAAAAAATTTACGAAGAAAAACATGATAAATTAAAGGTTGACACAAGTGTCAAATATCAAAGGGGGGTTTGTAGTCAACAAGCAACTAAAAACAACAAATAATGCGAAAATACGAGTATGGAGACGAGATTCTTGGGATGTGATATGATTATGGGCTAATGTAAACAACTGGATAATTGCAATTAATAGTAAACCGCTGCAAATTAGTGAATAAACTAGACTTTAGTGGGGGTAAACTCTCTCTCAAACAGTTTACCTTGAATAAAATTGGTTTTCTCTCGAACACTAATAAGCTGCAATGAAGCACTGCCTTCACTTTAGTCCATTCACTCTCTCGAGCTGATTGTGTGGAAAAGGGTTTAGGGTTCACTCCCTCGAGCTGAACCCATAACAACTCAATACCCACTGACCATCGATTCAACAATTTTTGTTTTAAAACCTCTCTCTTGAGCAAGCCAAAAACACGAAGTTAGGATTGTATTTCCAACTACAACCCATTTATTTCAACCACAACTACTGAACGAAATCACTTTTAAACAAAAAATAAACTATCAATTAGCAATACCCAACAGTTAATTCAACCCATAATCACACCCCAAGAATTGGAGTTTTAGCTAGACATAGTAAAAAGATAGAAATTGATACCGAAATGTGTTTCCATCAATTGGGTACGATTAATATTTTCTCTACAAACGTTTAAGATGAAGATTCTTCAACACCCACTTCCAACTCCTCAGAAATGGAAATCTTCAAAGCTAAGGAAAAATGTCTCTCAAACACAGTTCTAAGTTCTAAACTTCAAAAACTACTGAATGTTAAATCAGATCCTAAGATTAAAATTTAAACAAGTATTTATAGTTGTCAAAAAGTGTGCTGCGAAGGTTCAGTCGGCGCAGTTAGTCGGGATCGCCGATTCACTCGGTGATCCTCCCTTTGGTCATTTGAATCGCCTTTTTTTCTTTTGTCTTTTACATCCTTGAGGTCCTTTAACTTTGGGCGATAATCGGAACTGTTTGGCGATTCGTCGAATGCTCCTTTCTATCGCCAACTTGATTTTCTCCTTCAGGGCTTGACACACTAGAACATTAAGCGAGACCAAGGCTATTCGGCGACTCACCCAATGGTTTAGGCGATCATCAGGCCTTCTTTTATTCATTCTTTCAGTTGCCTTGTTCCTTTTTGCTCAATAATGTCCATTCTTTGTCCCTAAGTCCAAATACCTGAAATTCAAGGACAATTATTGAGACAAAATATGCATTTGAGGACACTAAATATATTAAAATAAATCCCAAAATGAGTCCAAATCGTGGACTCATCACTTCCCATTTCCTTGATTGCATGACCAAGATCAACAGGGCCTGGTACACTCTTGAGGACCAAGTCTCTCCTCTCAACTTTAGAATGACAAATGAGCAAATTGAGAAGGATCAAGAGAGAGGCCAAAACATGGCAAATATGATCACCAGCTAGATATCATAGCTAAACATATCATGGGTGTTGGTACTAAGAGTGTTAATGTTGTAGGTGTTGGGGGAGTAAACCCCGATGAAGCCTATTTTGAAGTGTTGTACAATGAGGAAGTGAACTTTCTAGCCAACCAAGGAGGTTATCGTGCTAACTACCCAAGGCCGGGTGGAAATAAGGGTTGGAATAGAGATGAAAGCTAAAAAGACCGTGACAGAGATTGGCATGATCAAAGCGCCACTTGGAATGAAAGATATGGGGAGAAGGATAGGTATGTACCACCTCATGAGCGTTGAAATCCTAAGGAATCTGAAGGTGTCTGTACGGAAGGCATGCTCTCACGCATTCTAAGCAAAGTTGAGGATCAGACAAAGTGTTAAAAGAGATAAAAGAGGATGTATCTACACTTAATCAGACTGTCACCTCTCATTATGTCTACTGGAGACCCAAATGGGTCAAATTTTGTCGCATTTGAACCTAAGACAACAAGGGGGGCTGCCTAGTGATACAACGACAAACCCCAAAAATGAAGCTTGAATGGGTACTTGCATCGTGCCATGACTTTTACTAAGGCGCTTCTTGGGAGGCAACCCAAGTTTTAATGTTTTAAGTTTGATTTTGAATAACGGGTGTTGATTGTGCAGTTTAAAAAGTGAAGTATGCTTGAAAATAGGTGGTTTGGCAAGCCAAGAGTCCAGTCGGTGACTCGCTGAAGAGGTCAGCGAGCCCGACTTGGACCGCCGTTGGATCCACTAAACATAAAGTGGAAGTTTGTAAAACTCGGCAGGACAATTGCTGAATTGGCGACTCACCGAATAGGTCGGCGAGCCCAATTTTGTCCGCCGTTTGGACACCTAAATTGATTGGAGGTCTTGTAAACCTCGACGAGGTAAGTCACCACTCGGCGCATCACTGAATGGTTCGGCGTGGATGACTAACACCACCGAAAGGGCCGTGAATTGAAAGGTTTTAAAAGGCCAAACAGTTTAAAATTTCAAAATCTTTCATATTCTCTCATTTCTAACCCAATAAATTCTCACCTGCACTTTTGATCTTCCATATTTTCCTATTTTTATTTTTTTTATGTTTGATCTCGTACTCGGATTTGGATTACTTTGCCACCTAGCGTATCAAATTCTCTATTTGGCATTCAAGTTGGTTTTTCGAACCCCGCACCTTCGAGTAGTGGTTGAACTCAAATTATTTTGGTAAGTAGGTGTTGTTTTGTGTTGGGTAATTGATGAAATCATGTTTTATGTGTTTGATTGCCTATTTTGTGTTTCGAACTTGTGCCTAAATGCTTAAAATGATGATTTCCTATGTTTAATGCGTTAAAATTGATTCTAAATTGTTGGGTTGTGGTTAATTTGTATTGGGTTTAGTGGGGTGAAGTGTGAGTAACCCTAATTGAGCCAAATGACATAATTTGCTCAATGATAGAGCATTTGATGTCATTATTAAGGGCAAAAGTCATCAAATGACCAATTTTGGCCAAATCGAGGGAAGTCTGAGTACCTTGAAGGCATGGGTCAAATGGGTCTTGCGTGAATTAAGTGTTGTTTTTGTTTCATTTTGATTTCGGGGGATGCAAGCTTGATTTTGAGAAATGAGCTTGAAATTTGGCACGTTGGGCAGTTTGGCAAGCTAGGTCGAGCTCGCCGAACGGTTCGGCAGTTCACCAACGCCCCCTTTTTAACGCCCTTGATTTCTTAATTTGGCTTAGTTGTATCTGTAAATTTTGGTAGGAAGCCTGAGCTCGTTGAGTAAAATCGGTGACTCACCAAAAGGTTCCTTTGATCGCCATTTATGCACCCCTAACCCCTAAAATACACTATAATATTCGGCGGGCTAGTCTGAGCTCGCCGAGTGGTGTCGACGATTCGCAGAAGGAACCTTAACATCGCCGACATGCCTTATTCCTGGGAATTTTTCAGGCCAGTACTTTTAACATCCCCGATGGCTCACCTAAGTGACTCGGTGACTCGCCGACTAGTTCGGTGAGTCTTTATGCAACTTTCTTGAATGATTCTAACACTTTTCGGTGTATTTTCCAGATATGGCTAGGAAAAATTTGGATGAAAGTGGCATGCTGCCCCACAAATGAGCATGGGGCATTGTAATAAATGAGGGAGCAGATGCTTCCACAAAAAAGGGCAAGAAAGCACCTCCGAAATGAGGCAAAGGAAAAGGCAAAACGCCTGTAGCTGAGCGACCGGAGCACAACTCCGGCAATGATGGGGAATATTTTTATTCACAGGCCTCATTCTCTGAGCCCGAGGATGACCAACCATTATAGAGCTGGCGAGTAGAGATTTGTGCAAGGGTTCGTCAATATCCATCTAGGATCCCGGAGTCTACCCCTCCTGCTGCTGATATAGTGCCAGGTCCTGCACAGATGGTGGTCCCAGCACCACCAGTTCAAGGTCCTCCTCCCCGGTAACTCAACCGGTTAAAGGCCAAGGGATTGAGTACTATCCTGTAGGAGAAGATATAGTCCACGAATGATGTGGTGGACATATACCCTTTGGTGTAGGACACATTCCGGTTCTACAGGTTTGATATATTCACCAGTCCCCGTGTCCATTAATTCCCACTTGGGTCAGAGAGTTCTACACCGCATATGGTGACTTAGTACCCCATGGGAAGAAGAAGGCCAGTGCCTTTAGACCGGTGGAGTCTGTGATTGTTCGAGGGAAGACAGTGGGATGCATCAACGATCATATTAATGTTGTACTTGACAAGGCTACAGGTTTTGAGCATGACTACCAGAGCATGATCACATCACAGACTCTAGATGACCTCAAGGGATGGCTAGATCCCCTCATTTCTGTCACCACCCCGAGATGGATTGGGGCCGGAGCCCCTATTGAGAAGAAGGACTTAAGCATAGCAGCTCAGTATTGGTTTGGGTTCATCAGTAACTCAATCATGCCATCACCAGACGAGTCCATTCTCTGCCACCCAAAGGCGTCCTGTCTCAGATCTATCATCACCAAGAAGCGGCTGAATCTGGGGTTAATTATAGAGCAGGAGATGGCCATGAGGGCCAAACAACGTCAACCATCCCTTTCATTCCCACTACTTATTATAGAGTTGTGTCACTGGACTGGAGTTCCTCTTGACGAGAAGAGGGATATTGAAGTTACACCCAAATCCTCTACTGACATCGAGTACACACGGGATGAGACGAATATGAGGAGAGCAACTTCGATGGACACATCCTCGAAGGTTGATGTTGATTCTATACCTGCAGAGGCAACTTTGCCTACTCCGACCTCTAGGCCTTTAGGTACATCTACTTCCACTCCTTCCGAGGCCCCATGTTCTACTACTTCCTCCCAGCCTCCTAGAGCTACTTTGGTAGAGGAATAAGTGCCCTGGATGATTGAGCGAGCTATTTTAGCTGCTTTGACACCTCTCTGGTCTTCCATTGATTCTATCACAGTGAGATTAGAGATTTGTGAGAGAGGACCGGAGTTACAACTGAGGTTATGACTTTGAAAGCCGAGGTTTTCGAGTTTAGGAAGGATGCGGAACATCTGAATTCCTCAGACTTCACTTCACTGTTTGAGTAAGCAAAGGTTCTTGATGTTTCAGGCGTAAAGGTCTCGGCTAGTTCTGATATGCCTCTGGCTACCACTGGAGATGAGACTATAGGGGATGGGGCTGCTACAGAGTCAGCGGCGGAGACCGATGAGGAGCAACTCGATGTTCAGGAGGCGACCATTTATGGAGACCTGCCTGATTTAGAGGAGACGATAGTATAGCCAGTCATTCAGATATCATTGACAGATACCTCTAGGGCAGGCACTAGTGGAGCTGGTGTTGATGTTACCTCGAGAAATGATGCCCAAGACCAGAGTATGACCCCGGGCATTGATGCCCCGACAAACGGAGTGACTGCGATGCAGACTTCACCCCAGGCTTAGCCTGGCAGGATGACATCTTTACCTCGCTTTTTGTTGTCTTTATTGATTTTTGTGTTTTTAGTTGTATTTGAGGACAACTGCTTTTCTTTTGTGGGTGGGGGTGAGGTATTTCCATAACTACCTCTTGTGATTAGATTTTTGTTTGTATCCATTGGGTTTTGTGATCTATATTTGTGTTTTGATTGTGTTTGGACATGAATCTGTGGATGTTTGAGATTGTGGCTTCTTGTTTTGAATGGAAATGGTTTTGACCTCTTTTTAAAAGTTGTGCCACCTCTATTGTTTGTGATTGTGGCTATTCTTGTGCGAATTTGAGTATCGGTTATGTCAATACCGATGAATTGAATAGTGCTCTTAAATGAACGAAATAAATGTGCAGCTACGATGAGGCCAAATGAAGTTGCATAGGCAATGTGTGTGTAACACCTCGGAAATCTAACAAACTAAGCTAGAGCCTAACATGTAAACTAGTAGCCTAAATGGGGATGAACGTTAGATTAGAGTCCTAAAATAACCTCCCTAAGTTAGTACTAATGTTTTAGTCCCTAAATATCAAGGCATGCCCCCCCCCCCCCAAGGACCCCCTAAGGGTCTTTGAGGAGGACCAATGGACTGCCCAAAAAGCTGTCAAACATAGCATGACCCACGAAATGGGCACCCACTCCCCGTGGGTGTACTCACACCCCATAGGTGGGGGTCGTGATTCGAGGCTAGACCTCCCCCAACTCTCTAAAAGTCTCTGTCCAAGCTACGACCATGCAGTACTATCGGTAGACCCACCCATGCCCATGGGTGGGGTCTCGTGAGTGGGAAGCTTGAGTTGGCCAAAAGGAGGGGCTGCAAACGCAAACCACGGATCTGCAGGACGGGGCGTGAGCCCACCTATGGTCTGTGGGTGGTGGGCCTAGGTCCCCTTTGCAAAAGCTGCTAAGTCTCGGCCAAAGAATAGTCAAAGCCATAAATTCCAAAACTTATTATATTAGTGTGGGGTCATTTTAATTCATTTATTTAGACATATAAAAGTAGTTTTAACTATTAACCAACCCTTTTAAACCTCATAAATCACTAGACTCAAATCATAACCAACTCCCCTCTCCAAATATTCTCTCTCTGGAAACTCCATTGAAGAGAAAGAACAAGGTCAATCTTAGGGTTCAAGGAGGAGCCTTTCTTCTTCAATTTCGTGTGGGATGTCCAATCAAGGTATGGTAGTCTTGATTTATGGATATTTTCCTTCCATAAAGCCCTTCAAATCTCTATTTCTCAAAGTTGAAATTCTCCAAAACCTAGGGTTTTCAATCTATGGCATGGATTCACTTTCAAAATGATCTCAATGTGTTTATTATCTTATATTAGGATCCAATTGATGAATTAATACTATTTTCCTATTGGAATAATCCAAAATCTATGAATTCCTAGGTTTCCCTAAATTGGGTCTTGAAGCATAAATACGGGTCTTTGTTACTAGATTGTGTTCGAATTATGAATGTGATGGATTGCTTACTTGGATTAGGTTATTATACATGTTCAATGAAGTAATTTTAGAGATATTGCTGAATCATGATCCAAGAACCTTGTAGGGCAATTTGTGAGGATTTTTCCTATGTTGATGAGGATTGTCTATAAGTTTATGAATCACTTAGAAAGTGAAGACTCAATGACTATGGTGTAATTCTGGTATTGATTTGAAGATCACCTTCCCCTATACCCTTACACATGATTATGCATGAAGTATGTATGTTTATGATAAACTTGTTGTGTTGATCGAAAGACCATTCTTATGAACACACTATGAATATGATGTGAAAGGTTTACTTACATGTTGATGATTCTAAGGTTGAAAAGACATTCTCACCTAATGAATCTATGAGCTCTTATGATATTATGTTGGTTTGAGCGTCTAGTGCATTCTCTCATGAACATGAACTTAAGTAAAGACTTAATATGAATTTAAAGGGAATTATGCTTAGCACCGAGTGGATATGAGTATGAGATGGGTTCCTTCATGCTAGTAGTCCGGGTTCCTGATGAGTTCACAAATTGGACTACTTTAGGGCTTTATTTTAATGGAAATAGTGTCCTTGAATGCTTGTTTTATCTCAATACTTGATTAAAATGCTGAAGTTTCGGGTATTTGAAGTTTTAGTGGAAGCATGGACACTTAGGCACAAAACGGAGCAAATAGGGCTGAAAAGAACAAGAAATGGAATCCTGCGGATCATCGAGTTTAACTTGGAGAGTCGCCAAAACGACATGAACCGCCCTTCATTCCAGTACGCGAAGCCTTGAAGGAAGTGGATCAAAAGGCGAGGAAAGGAGCAGTCAGCGAGTCGCTGATAAGTTCCGCGAAGCAGTACTGTACCGTCCAATGATCCAGAATGTGAGGATGCTAAAGGAAAGACACTGAAGGCGATGAGATGACCAAAGGGCGGATCGCCGAGTTCATCGGTAATCTCGACTAATGTCGCCGAACAATCCTCCGCAACACAATATGTGAAATCTATAAATACTATTTAGAATTGTAGTCTTAGGAGAGATTGGAGTGTGAACAATTATTATTATTATTTTCACTTTAGAACATATTCTAGCTAATATTTTTTTCTCAAGTTTGGAGAGGGATTTGTGGAGACTTGAAGAAAGGAGTTCGTCTTCCCCAAGTTGGAAGTGGGTCTTCTCTATTCATTTTCCTTTGCTTAATTCAAGGCTTAATTTCTTATACCCAGTTGATTTCATTATCATGTTAGGTATAATTTCTTATTTTTTGATGTGTGTCTAAGACCCCCCATTCTTGTGGTGTGATTTAGCAAATATGGGTTGATATTCTTGTTGGGTCTTGCCTACTGATTGGTTAGATGTATTTTAATGATGATTTCACCTAGTGGTTGTGGTTTAATCTAAAGGGTTTGTAGTTGCAAATACAAAGCCACCCATGTGTTTTCGGCTTGCCCGAAAGGGAGGTCGCAAAACTAAAACCACTAGACTGATAGCCTAAAGAGTGGGTCGACATGAGGTTCAGCACGAGAGGGTGAGCCCTAATCCCATATCCTAACACTCAGCTCGAGAGAGTGAGTGGGGTAAGGCGTAGGCTGGTCTTCATGCGGCAAATGGGTGTCCGAGAAGAATGCATTTGAAACGGGTTGAGTTGCCCGAGAGGGAACTTATTTCCATATAAAGCTTAGCCTAGTCACTATTATTTTGCAAATTTCCTATCGAAAGCATGTACCCAAAAATTTATCTCAACTTGTATTATGGTCACATACCAAGAACCTTTCCCCATACGTTATTTTCTTGTTTATTTTGCTGTTTTAATACTTGTTACAAAACTCCCTTTTGATATTTGACACTTTTGTGTCATCCCCTTTAATTTATAATGTCTTTTATCGCAAATGTCTTTAACTACGTCTAACTTGAATGAAATTCTAATTGGTTATTAATTCTCAAAACCGCTCCCTTGGGACACGACCTCAACCCTTGGTTGGGTTACTATATTATCGACGATTGTAGACACTCATACCGTAGGTCAGTGTCGTTGGTCACGATAAGCATCAGTTCCCAATATGGTTATCTCATGAGATGGAAACCTCCACGTTAGTAGTTTGGGTTTTCTAGTAGAAATCTCCCTATCCCATAACTATGTGCCCACATAGGTCTTTAGCTAGTGGATCCACCTAAAAGCTAAAATGTACGTTCTACCTTAGGCAAGTAGAGTACCTCTTTTCGATGTGGGGCTAGAACACCGGATTCCATGTAGCTCACATGGTCTATGTCGGTTAAGGCTATTTTCCTATATGATAAGAATACGAATATGACAAGAATATGACCTATAACTATGACTTCTTAAGAGGTACTACTTAGTATGAGTGGGCGTATGGGACTCCATTTGTGCATTGCACAAGTAGGCTTCAAGAGTGGTTGTGGTAAGGTTCTTCAATGCTATGATGACTTATGAATTATGTATGTATGATATGTGTTGTTGTTAAGGAGGACATTACTTGCCACAAGTTAGGAATATGAATATTTCATTGTCTATGAATATTGGCTAATGATGAGGCCAAGGTAAGATATGTATGATGTTGGTGATCTAAAAGTAATACTTGGCAATTGGTAAGGTTATGGGATCTTGCCTTTGCAGTGCACTAGTATAGCTTTGGGTTGCTTATGATATGGTTTGACTTATGTTTCTTCATCAATGTGCATGAAGGCTTTTAAACTTGATAAATGCATGGTTTGAACTAAATGTCCCCTTTTAAGCATGTTTTTAAGGATTTTTATGCATGGCTTCCATACTTAGTACATCATTTGTGCTAACCCATAGTTCTCTACAATTTTTTATAAGTGTAGGTTCCGGTCATTGAGGTATACTTCTATTTTCAAGTAGAGCTTGGGTTGACTATTCTCCAAGCTTGGTGAGTCCTCATGGTTCGAGGACAAGACATTATTCATTTGTAGTTTCGTTTGTACTTTCTATTTTCAAGACTATATTGTAAAAAAGGCTATGACCCTAAGATTGTATTCGATTGTATTAGATGGTGATTGAGACAAGGTCTAGACTCATTTATGAAAGAGACTTCTATTGTAAAAGTTTTAAATTTCGCATTATTTCTATTACCTATGTTTATCATTATGCTAAGGGCTTGTATGAGACCTCTTCGAGGTCGAGTACGCCGTGTTGCATATAGGAGGGTAACCCTGGGTCATGACAGTGTGAACTTTTAGCATCTCGTTGTGACTACCCGGTTATCGAATGAGTCTCTTGTTATGAACATTGCACAGTAGCTAGAAAGTGTGGAGTCTTGTTTGATATTGGTGCCAATGCCTTGTGTGATGAGCTTACTTTGAACATTGTGTGATGACACCTAGAATTTTCCCCGTTGGTGCGGTCGACTAAGTGATGCAAGCACTTGAAATGATCTTAGGCAACAATTTTGAAGAGTGAAATAATTTGACAATATACCTCTTTTGTGGAAAAATTTGTCAGATGTGTAAACCTTGCTTGAACCCTCTTGAGCCTTATCCCTTTCTTGGAAGCAACTTGAACAATTGTGAACCCTCTTTATCCGTTAACACATAACTCTCATGAAATGTTGTTTGTTTGAATAGCCAACTTTGGCCAAAAGCCTAAGTTTGGGGCGTGGTGAAAAGAGAAGGTAAATCAAGAAGTGTGAAAAATTCCCCTTTTGAGAAATGGTTTTGAAAAAAATAAAGATGGAACCCCTCTATGTTAAAAGAAAAAAAATATTAAGAATTAAAAAATCTAAAGAAAAAGAATGAAAAAGTTGTGAAATAAAGTAGTGAAAGTTACAAAAGAAATAGGTATCCGGTAATCCATTTGAAGTTGAATAATGGGGTGAATTATGAGCATGATCAAAATGTTGAAGAAAAGGAAGAAAGTGATGTTCAGACCACATTTCATGAGGGTAGCAGTCACTAAGCCTAAATGACTTTACCTTTACACTCAACCCCGTTAAAAGCCTTGAAAAGACCTTTGTGATCTTGAGTGAGCTGAAACGAATGTTGATTGGAAACTAAGGGCAAACCCATGTGTGAAGTCATGCATGTGTTCATCTTTGTGAGTGTGAGAGTCGTATGTGATTCTGGAACTTTAAATTGTTGAAGAGCTTTGTCTGAATATGGAATCTTCTTTGTTGTGAGGGCATTTGAGTACCTTTGTTGAGCTTGAACTTGCATTTGAAGCAAGTATTGTGAACTTGAGCATCTTTGATAATGGTGAGTCACATCTTGAATCATTGAGTGCACAATTGATCATTGCATTAGTAAGTTGAATCTTGTTGTGTTCATTCATGTTGAGTCTTCTACAACACTATTTGAGACATCCTTTTTGAACTGCTGATCTTGAGTTTTACTTGAGGACAAGCAAAAGCTTAAGTTTGGGGTGTTGATGAGTCCAAGATTTGGACTCATTTAGGGCATTGTTTATATAGATTTAGTGTCCTCGAATGCTTAATTTATGCCATAACCTGATGCTAAAGCCTTGATTTTTAGGTATATGGATTGAGGAACAAAGCAAGGACACTAACATGAAAAAAGGAACAAAACAAGCTGAAGGAATGAAGAAGGGTGAGCCTGAGGATCGCCAAGAGAACTTGGTGTGTCGCCGAGCCGCTAATCTGACCGCCTAAAGTTACAGTGTGCCAAACCCTGAATGAAGAAACCAAGTCGGTGATGAAAATGAGCACTCGACGAATCGCCGAGCAGTTATGTGGAGAAAAGATAGATCGCCCAAAGTTACTAAACTCGAGGATGCTGAATGCCAAGGCGAAAAGGCGATAGAAATGGTCAAAGGGCAGCACGCCGATTGGTTCGGTGAGCCTGACTTACTTCGCCAAATGGCCATCCGTGGCTTATTTTTGGCGACTATAAATTAGATTTTGGAAATTTTATTTAGGAGAGAACTTGATGTTGAATAAGTTGGACAAGACTAAATTAGTTTAGAAGACTTTTCTATGTAGTTTTTCATAGTTTTGAAGAACCTTAGAGATTAAATTTGGAGAATTTGGAAGTGGGTTTCGAATAATCTGCAAATTGAGCATTGTAAAGACTAAATCTCTCTTACCCAGTTGATGGCTAATCGATTTGGTAATCTTTTTTACTCTTTTATGATGTTTGGCTAAAACCCCAATTCTTGGGGTGTGATCATATGATTATGAGTTGAATTAGTTTATGGGTATTGTTAATTACTAGTTTAAATGCTATTTTGAAGTGAGTTTAATCATTAATTGTGGTTTAATTTATGAATTGTAGCTGCAAATGCAGTTCTAATTTTGTGTTCTTGGCTTGCTCGAGAGAGAGGTTTTAGAACTAAGATTATTGATTAATGATTTGTAGGTATTGGGTTGAGCTGGGTTTAGCTCGAGAGAGTGAATCCTAAACCTAATCCTACCCAATTAGCTTGAAAGAGTGGATGAATTATTGTGTGGGTTGTTCTTCATTCTTATGCTTGCTGATGTTCGAAAGAAATCACCTGATTCGGGGTAGTTGTTTGAGAGAAAGCTATCTCCCTTATAGTCTAGCCTACTCACTAACTTTTAGCTGTTGATAGTAGTTTCAATTACCCATATATCATAATTTTCCTATAATCGATCACATCCCGAGAATCCTTCTCCTTATTGTTATTTTGAAGTTTTGTGACGACTTATAGTTGATAATTAAAACCAAAATCCCCATCTGACAGTCGTGTCACCCTTTTAATTTGATTTATGTCTTTTTCGACAATTTCTATCCCTATGGCTGATTAGACCACGTTTGCACTTCCTAATTGAATTTAAAACATGTACCGCTCCCTGTAGGATTCAACCCCAACTCAATTGTTGGGTTTTATACTGATTTTTGATTGTTGACACCTAGAATTGGAAGAGGTGTTCTTGAAACGTTAAATCAATAGGCTTTCTTTGATTTGTCTTGTATATTTTAGCCTTTTCAGATATATATCACTAGTAGCCCCTTTGAGCTTGTAGCCTTTTATTAGTAGTCATATTTTTATCTCGACTCTTTTGTTGAATCCCTAGTTTTTGCACCCCGCTTCCTTGAGAACTGTATCATAGACTTATTATAATTGTTAAATCTGAAGAAAAAGGGATAGTTGAGTGAAAAAAGGTAATCAATGATAGCTACAAAGTGATTAAAAAGACCTCTTTGAAAGAATGTGACATGAAAAAAAAACAAAAAAATATTCTTTAAAAAAATGATTAAAACATTCTTGAGATGATGAGAATTACTTGTGAAATAATTGTTGAAGAAAGGGCTGAAAATAAAGAGAAGAAAATAATGGGTGATAAAGTCTTAAAGTGCAAAGTGCTTATGGAAGTGTAAGTCATTATTATATAGTTTTCCTATCCGTCTCCTAGCCTACATTACAACCCATTAAAGTGCTATTTGATTCTATTCAAACATGCTTAATTAGTGGGGATGTACAGAATGGGCAAGCCTATGGTTCTTTGTGCATACATGAAAATTTTCTATTCAGTGTGAGATGTTCTTGATGAGAAGTCCTTAATTTATATTCAATCTTTTGAATTGAGTGTGTGGACTAATTCATTTTGTGATGACACTTGTTTCATGATAGATAAGTGATTTTATTAGCTTTCTTTGATGAGAGTAGGTGAGCAAGCTTAAATTTGATGAGTTCAGAGTCTTTTCTTGAGGTTAGGAGGTTAGAGATATGTTGTTTATTGCTATGATTTGCATAATGTTTGAGAAGTGTACTTGATGATTTGAAATTTGTCACCTGGCATAATTGTTTGTGTTAAGGATTTTTGAGATGAGCTTTAATGTTTGCTCGAGGATGAACAAAAGTTTAAGTGTGGGGTGTTGATGTGAGGCCAAATTACATATTTTTAATCATTATTTACCTCATATTTAGTATTTATATTTGTCCTTTTTTAGCATGAATTTTATGTATTGTTCTAAATAGTATATTTTATTTGTAGGATTAAATTGGTGGAAAAATGAAGAAATTTGGAGCTAAATCGAATTAAATATGGAAGGTTAAAGAAGGAAATCAAGCAGACAACTTAATGTATTGAATTGAATATATATATATATATATATATATATATGCACACTGGTGGGTATACCAAAAGAAATGCGGGTAAGCAACGAACTACTTCGTTCCACAACAAAATCAATTTTGATTTCCAGAAAGATCCACACGCTGAGGGCTGAACCTCGCCAAATGATCTTATGGATCACCCATCCCCTCTTTTAGGTTCCATTTGGGTAATATGTGTCGCGCTGGGTATGACTCGTAGTAAACCTCTGTAAGATAAGGAGGATCCTAGGGTAGGTAACCCTTTCACCATTCTTTGTGAATGGTACCTTCCAGTAAGGGTCTCTTCAGGAACTACCAAAAGAAAAGAGAGAATTCATTTAGCCTCTGGGTGAGGATACTCCAACAAGAAGAGCCTAACCAGGCCCTTGAGATAAAAACCCATACCATAGGGTGGCCCTACAGAGCCAAAATGAAAGACACACACACACACACACACACATATATATATATATATATATATATGCAAAGAATCAAAAGTTGAACTGAAATACTACATGACCATGTATCAACATTTGAAGGCACTTCTAGTTGAATGCGGCAAATGTAACACTGTTTCACACAAAATCTAGTTCTTTTAGGTTTGGGTTCCTAATTTGTTTTGAACTCAATATTTTATTCAGGGTTTCTTACATCTATAAACTAGTAAATGGACCCGCGCTTCGCGTGGTTAGAACATTCTTCTTTAAAATTTATTAAAATAGAACTTTTATTGTAATTTGATGTTATAGTATTTTTATATAAATTTGTTTTTAAGAGTATAGAGGTTATTGAATTATAGTTTACCATTTGTTTTATTCAAAGAACAGGAAAAATTACAAATCATAACACTATTTTCTCCTAGTTTACATAATTTCATTTTACAGATTCATTAATTTGCTTTTGAAATTTTACAATGGTTAGTTTATTTTTATCATCTATATGCATGGTTGCACAGTGTTTTTAATTAGAGAGTCAAATAAATTTTTGTCAATTTTGTTCTTTGCAAATTTCCATAATCATATGATATATCAATAAGTAATATGCAGTCATTATGTGTTTTAAAATTAAAATGCAATATTTTCAAAATCCAAATTTCATATGTAATATAGTTATGATACTGTTTTGGTAATTGAAGTTGTGCACCAACAAAACATTAAGGATCCTTGTAAAGGATGAAAGAGAAGTAAGGGATAATGGAAAAAAAGTTCAGAAAAGTACTTTGGTGTGAGAGAATAATCATCATTGTGTATCATATAATTGTAATTAATTGCTAGTTTTAATTTGATTTTTTGGCTTTCTATATTTTTTTACTCCTATTAATATTAACATTATTATGACAACAACAAAAAAACATATAAATTTTTAGGCTTGATCTCTTGAAGAAGAAAATATTTCTTTGGAGAATGTTCCAAGTAAATGTATTATGTAAAAAGTTATTTGTGAATCTGCGGTAGTTGGATTTACATAGAGTCTGTACTAACAAATACTTATAACAATAACTTTACAGAAACATAAACAACAAAGTTTAAACATATACTCAAAAACAACAATTAAGATCATAAACATAAAATAATGATTGTAAAAAAACATACCAGGATCTATAACAATAGAATTAAATAGAAAGGAAAAATCGAGCTCACTGAATGCACAGTGTCTCCTTAAGAAAATCATTCCCTCTAGTACCCGAGGTTTAAAGAAATAGATACTCTCAGGATGAAATAATTTTATTCAAAAGTGTAATGATACAAAAACAATAGTGTCAGTGAGCCACTCAATAGGAGCAAAGTATACAGATATTTAATTGTGTAGAAGAAGAAGAAGAAGTTCAGAATCAAATATTTAATTGTTTAGAAGAAGAAGAAGAAGAAGTTCAGAATCAAATATTTAATTGTGTAGAAGAAGAAGAAGAAGAAGTTCAAAATCGAATATTTAATTGTGCAGAAGAAGAAGAAGAAGTTCAAAATTTTCGTTGTTTTAAAATGAGAGGAAAACCCCTCTATTTATAGACAAAAAGAGTAGTCTGAACAAATGCTTATTGTACGCCTTACCAGGAAGGTCACAACTCTTTGGAAAAGTCACAACTCTTAGAAAAGGTCACAACATTTCATAAATGTTACAACCTTTCATAAAAGTAGCAGCTCTTCATATATAAAAGTCACAACTTTTAAATTAAAGTCACAACTTTTCATAAAAGTAGAAGACAAATTTTGGAAATATATAAATTAAAAGGGAATCCTTGTTTGTGGTGGCGCCACGTAGGCGGGTCTAAGGTTCTCTTATATAGATATATATGATAGTACATAAGAATGATTATCAAAGGGGGAGGACACAATGTAGAAAATAACTTTTGATATAGGGTTTTATCTTTTCTTTCTCTTTTATTTATTTTACATCTTTTCTTTGAATGATTCGTTGTAATTGCTCTATGTCTATATGGAGTTAAACTTCTCATTCTTGGATTATATTTACTTACCAAAATATTGTTTAGTGATTTTGATTCAGCATAATTGTTTATCATATTGGTTGTTCTTATATTCTTGTGACTACTATTTTGATGCTTGACCACCATTAGGATAAATTTATTGTCTTCTTTTGAACTCGAGAGAGGAATAGAGGGATAGAATGTGAAATATAAGGAGCATGATATTTTTTAGCATATCACTTGAATTGGTTTGTGTCTAGGATAGGGATATACCTAGGTGCCTTGCTTGGCTCAAATACGGGAAACAGCGTAATGCTCCATAGTTGTTTCAGTCTATCCCCTCTCAACGATGTAGTTACACTGTCAATTGTGGTAGACGGTTATATGTCGGGAGATCACGACTATATTATCATCCCCGTGTTTTAGCAACTAGATAATTAAATAAATTGATGAAATTGATGCTAAATATTATTGTTAGTTAAATCATAATCTTAGATTGATTCATTAATTGATTGTGTAAATATCTATCTTTTTGTAGTTAATTGTTTTTAGCCATTTTATCTTTATTTTAAGTTTAGTTAATATATATTCATCTTTTGAAATTCTTCCTTGAATAAATAAGTAGAATTAGTATAATTTAGTAAATAGTTAATCGATAAGCACTACTAAAAAACTGCTAAAAAACAACGGACAGAAAAGTGACAGATGGCTTCGGTCTAAAAAGCGACGCCATTTGCCACACTGTCCGTCGCTTTTTAATAAAAATGATTATTTTTAAAATTATTTTATAAAAAGCGACGGATGGCATCTCTTAGTCCGTCGCTTTTTTCGCGGATTTTTTGCGCCATATATATATATAATTAATAATTATTTATTTAATATATATAGCGACGCCGTCTGTCACTTTTATTGAATGGTCATGGCCAAAGCATCAACCGAAACTTGATTGCCTTGAGGAACTTGGTCACCTTGAGGACCTTGATGAGGAAATCCCTCATTCAAAATCTCCTCTTCCACTGTTCTTGGGTTCGGCCTTGTATTCATATCCTATAAACACAAGAGAAGGGTTAGGAAAAGGACACTTATAGAGCTAAACTCTAAGGCACGACTACTAGAATACTGAAAGAAGTGTAGCTTCCTAACATTCTACAGACTCTCACTCATAGATGTGTCACGACTCACACCAATGAACAAGATTCTACTAGACGTGGCTTGTGAGACATCAATCCTAAAAACCATTCCAAAATCTTATGCTCTGATACCATGTTTGTCCCGACTCGAGCCTATACCACGGAAGTGACACGGCCTACTAGACTCTGAAAAGTCTCATACAAGCCTCATAGCATTCATAACATTTGATATAAGAAAAATAGTTTGGAATTAAAACTTTTCTTTAAATCCATACAATCAAAGCTTCATATAAAACATTCAAAAATAGCGGAAGTCTATTGTCTCACATGGCCATCTAAACAATATCTTGGAAACAAAAGTAGGGTCATGACCCTTTACAATCGAAAACCTTAACAAAAGTCGAATACAATGAGAAATATGAAATTATATCAAAAGTACTTGTCCTTGAATCCATGAGGACATAGCATGTCTTGGAAGAACTAAATCCAAGCTTCAACTAGAGGAACTCAACTCAAATGCCGGAACCTACACTTTGTAGAAAATAGAAGAATATGGGTTAGCACAATAAAGTACTAAGTATGATAGCCATACAAAAACCATGCTTAAAACAAATATTTTATTTGAGATCACGCTTTCATGCCAATTTGAGAAAACCTCATGAACATAAGTGTAAGAGGCATAATATACAAACATAAACAACATACAAGTACTTTCGTCACATTAGAACATAATCAACATATAAGACATTTCATTACATTAAGCTTTCACCTCAAGTAACCCTCAAGCTATACTTTGTGCAATGTATGAATAGCACTCCATACCACCATCCACACCAAGTACCACATTAGGACCACCAAAATTGAACTTACCATTCATCATTTCCATCTTTACACAATACTATACATAAGAGACATAAACATTTCATAAGTCATGACAAAGAAGCAACTCACAATACAAACCAAGTAAAGTATGCACCATCACATTAAGCATATAATTCAACATCTTTCAGTAGCTTCATTAAGAGAACATTTGTTCATTAGCCATTAAGACATTAGAGTAACACACCATAACCCCTCTCAAAGCCTACTTGTGAAATGCATGGATGGCATCCCATACTACCACCCACACTAAGTTGTGCATTCCTTAGAAGCTATAGTTCATTAACATTCTTTGTGGGGGGGGGGGGGTAAGACTTAACCGACATAGACCAAGTGAGAAATTCATGGACTCTCGGTGTCACCCTCACCGGATAAGGGATTACTGGTTGCCTAAGGTAGGACCATTACATTTTAGCTTAAGTGGATCCACTAGCTAGACCTATGTGGGCACATAATTATGTGATAGGGAGATTGCTACTAGATACCTGACCTCAACTTACGAATGAGCATCCATCTCAAGAAATTTTTACATGATACCCCACCTCAACTCCCGGATGAGCATCCATCTCAATTCATATCCACTCGATGCTTAGCATTATTCCCCGCGGAGTACTTAATAGCCATTACTTTATTCATCATTATGGGATAAGAGATTGTTACTAGATACCCCGCCTCAATTCCCGAATGAGCATCCATCTCAAACCCAACATTCATTCATTAGATAGCTCATAGATTCAAAGAAGAGAATAGCCTTTCAACTAAGAATCCCATATTGTGAGGAAGTCCTTTCACAACATGTCATTATCATTCCTTAGAGTATAATTGAGAATAGCCTTTCCATCAATACTTCATCATTAATATAATCATAGAAACTTCATTCATTAATCATTCATGAGTGTGTGTATATGAGAATAACCTTTCACATATAACCTCATCATTCATAAGTGTTAATTGAGAAATAACATTCAATCATAACACAATTACATTCCATAAATGATCCTAACACTTTCATTGAGGTCACACACATATACTTCACATCATAATCATACATAGAACCTTCATGAAATTGCCTTCCAAGGCTATGAACAAACATCAACCCATAAATCTAAGATACTACAATAGATAATGAAATTGACATGATTCAATAACTAATTCTATATAAACAAAAACAAACCAACATACTTCCATGATCAATCAATTCCCAATCACAATTCACAACTTAAAAATTTGGGGGAAAACATGGTTTCACAGGGGGGAAAATCTTAATTCATCATTAATTCAACATTCAATTCATAATTCATCATATAAAATCTTTTAAATCTTTTTTTGGAATTGAACCCATACATAGATTGAAAACTAGGGTTTTTGGGGAACTATGGAGATTTGAAATCATCTTTGAAATTAGCTCCTTGAATGAAACTAAGCCAAGGATCAAGAATACAATACCTTCCTTGTGAATCCCCAAGAAATTTGAGGAAGAAACACTTTGAATCCACAAACCCTAGCTCTTATTTCTTCTTCTTCTTCTTTGCGAACTTCTAGAGAGAGAATTTTTTAGAGGAAGAACCCTTTTGTTTTGATTTGGGTTTTGGGGAAATAAGGATTAAATGAAGTTTTTTATAAATTAAAACTATATATATAAGCGATATAAAACCTTTAAAAATGACCCCACACATTAATTAATTAAAAAGGAAATTACTTAAAAGTCCTCAACTTAGGCAGCCCCGTCAGGTATCACGACCAACTAAATGGGTCGTGAAGGGGACCAAGGCTCTTGGTGGTGCCCGTGGTCCCTTAGGCAGTGGCCTCCTCAACTTGACATGCCTCCCATGAGGCCAAGGCATGACCACGAGACATCCCACGATCCTTGGTCATGACCACGAGTTGTAGTGAAGATCGTGGTCTTGAGGCAGTGTCAAGGCTTCCCAACCTATGCCTCCACGAGCCTAAGTGATCTTTATGATCACCCTCCATAGCTCGTCAAGGGCACCACGGCCCGTGGTCCATTGACCAGTAGCACCTACAACATCCTCCAACTCCCACAAGGCAAAGGCAACCCCACGAGCCTTCCCATGGCCCGTGGTCATAACCACGAGCCGTGAAGTGGCTCGTGAAAGGTATCCTTGTCTTGGCACCTTTCTAGGGCACACTTCCATGCCAACCACAGGTGGCACAACGATTTTTGGTTGCAACCACGGGTCGTGAATATCCTCGTGGTCATGGTAGGCAGTGGCTAGTCCTAGTTTTAGGCAACCTTGATCCCCTAACCATGGCCTTCACCCAAAACCCTTAGGCCTTGCCCTTAACCCTTGACGTTAACCCACACATTTAGGCTTTAGTTCACTTAGTAATTTTTTGGGTCATTACAGAAAGCCTAGTAATAACTTGATCCGACCTTAGAATTGAAAGAAGCGGTGCTCAGAAAGTCCATTAGGCTTTTTCCCAAGGGGGAGATGGTGTTCTTAGATAGAAAGGTCGTTGAGTGTTCCTAATGTTCTTGATTTAGGTTTACTTTAATTTCTCACCCTTGAAAGGTGTAATAAGTTTGTGAAGTTTAGTCCCCGTCTTGTAGCCGGAATGTGTTGGTAAGGGTGCTTCTGAGCTAGGTTGCCTAATGAGTTGGCATTTGTGCATCCAGTTTTCCATGTTTCTATGTAGAAAGAAGTGTGTTGGAGATCCGACATTCATAGATCCCTTAGAAGGGTTTGGAGTTAATGAGTTCCTCATGGTTTGTTCTTTGAGTGAAGTCATGTATGTTTTAGATGTTTTCATTATTTCTTTACAACCCGGGGGTGCACCCTACATGCCACATGGCGTATAAAACCCCCGAGAGGCCTCATACAAGCCACTTAGCTTATCATAACCTAAGATAATAAAAAAAATGATACAGAAATTTAAAACATTTTCAATAACATTAAAGTTTCATAAAACGAAGTGGATGTCTTTAACACTTGTCTCAAACCATCTAATACTTGAAAGTCTTAGGGACACAACCTATACAATAGTTGTAACATAAAAATTAAAGACATAAAGGAAAGGTAATCAAATCCTTGAATGCTATGAGGACCTACCAAATCTTCACTCCTTGTTCTACTATTAACCTAGCCATGAGGATGGAAGTTAATATCGCCAGACCCTACATTTGATAAGAATGTAGGCAACAGTAGGCTTTAGTAAAAAAATGTACTAAATAAGATGGTTAGCATAAATCATCAACATAATCATAACATAAGCACTAGTCAACATAAGACATATACCATTAGCATGAGAGATGACAACATAAGTCATAAGCGTAATCAATGCCCCTACACCATCATATCATAGGAGGAACACTTCCCAAGATACCTCAACTTGTTCTTACTCAATACATAGGTCATCCACCTATAATCATACATATCAAGGAGGAAAATTCAAGCAACAATCGAAGGTAATCTAATATCATAACAAGTAATTTCATACAAAAACATACTTACAATACTTCCTTGAAGTAATCTTGTTTCATCATAACTATGCTACTTTGTTTAGGGATTAGTGCCTCATTAGCTATTCTTACTATTCATGGAAAAGTACTTCTTTACTAGTCCAAGACACATCATTACTCATGAATGGTTACGATTTACCAATTCAAGGCTACCAAGGAAAATCACCTCATTATGCTAGACCAAGCTATCATGGAAAGCATACTCTCATGCAAGTCCAACCTACACAAGAAAGGGTACTATTGCTCAATCCAAGCTATCACGAAATAGTGTGGCCTCACCAAGTCAAGCTATCATGCAAGCATCCTCTTATGGTAGATCAAGCTAACCATTGGAAGGGTACTACTTCTCAATCCAAGGCTATCCATGAGATCTACTAACTCAAGCTACCATGCATGGTCTTATCTTACCAAGTCAAGCTATTCATGAAGGGATTTCATATTACTACTTCAAGCTATCATAGTTCATACATGCTTAGATTCATTTTAGGTGAGCAAGCCTTTCAACCTAAAATCATTTTATGTGAGAAAACCTTTCACATAATTCATTCATACATACATAGACTAGATCATGTGGGTAAATCCTTCCACAACAATTCTATCTACAATTCAACAATCATCATATAGCATTACTCTCAAAGCCTTACTAGACATAATTCAACATTTAAGCTTTACTCTCAAAGCTCTAATAATCATCATTCATCATGTGTGCATCAATCTCAAGACATCTCTAATTAAAATCAACCATACAAGCTTTACTCTAAAATCCCTACCAACATACTTCATCATGCAAGCTCTATTCTAATAGCCATAATCATCACTTACTTATCATACATGCCTTTATCTCGAGTCAACTCTATCCTCAAAGCCTACAAGTCATAATTCATCATATATACTTGATTTCAATTAATTCATGTCTACATGCTTACTCTCAAGAAATTCATATCTATATACTCTAATCTCAAGCAATCTATCATGTATTTCATCAATCCTAGAAGACTACATCTAAATCCTCAATTTCCCCTTTCATGGCATATAACCTATTTATATCAAATTCAACTTCAAATCATATGTTCGGCATGGATGCATATACAATATTAAAAACATGCAATTCTGTCATAAACAATCATAAACAACCATAATCCACTCAATTGGATCTTAATCCATAACATTAGAAGAAACCCTAATTTGAATTGGGGAATTCTTCTTCTAAATTGGGGAAATCATTGGGCTCCATAAATGAAAGGATTACATGGATGAATAAACAATCATACATTGACTATAAAGCCCACAAAGCTTGGAAGAATGGAGACTTGACTTGACCTAGCTTGACCCTCTTCTTCTTCTTCAACTTTCTAGAGAGAGATATATTTGAAAGACGAACCCAATTGTTTTAATGAGTTTGAGAGAATGACTTGAATGAATTAATTTAGGGGTCTAAAGTACTTATATAGGTGGTATAGTCTAGGGTAAAATGAAACCACTTAATTTTAATTAAATCATAAAAGTTCCATTGTTCCCCTAAAATAACAATCCATGCTGACCCATGAGACCACGTTGACAGGCCGTGGATGGACCTACTGTCCATCCTGCTCAAATGTGGTATGAGTTCAGAGACTAATCTGGCAACCCACGATACCCCCAACCACGGGTCGTGGACCTATCCACAGGGAGTGGGTCGTGCACCTATCCATAGGGAGTGGGTCCTGGCATTGTTTTGCCTTAGGCAGTTTTCATGGTGTCCATCTACCGGGCCATCTATGGGGCATAGTGTCACCCACGAGCCGTGGTTGGTCCTTTAGAAGTGGCATCTTGGAGTTCTAACATGCTATGCCCTCTATCTCGAATTTGGAGTGTTACAATTAAGCTTGAGATTAACGGGCTAAAGTCGTTGCCCCTCATTCTAGAAACTGAGCATAGATGTGAATCTCTCTGAAGTGTATGAGTGTAGGTCATGAAATAAATTCTCACGGAAGAAAAATTATCATGATATTGTAATGAATTAACTTTGAGGAATACGCTAGAGTATGAATGGATTGATGTACCTCCTTAACTCTTTCGTAAGACATAACTATCATTCTCAACACCTGACTTGATTTCTCAACTTATCATCTCCCCCTTAGGTTTGAAGCTGACGCTTTAAAACTAAGGATCAATCCATCATGTCTAAACTGGTCTACATTTGTAAATCAGGAAAGACTTATCACATGGCTACTGAACTCTACATATGCAGGTACTAAGATTCCTCATAAGACCTCGTTCTAAGATACTTCTATTAACCACTTCTCTTTGGCTTATAATGTCACTTAATCTAACTATTAATCATCGGCCTTCTCCTTTTTAGCCTACTAATACCATCCTTCTAGGATCATATTAACCTAACTGGAGGAAGCTTTGGACTTTATTTAAGAGGCTCATCATTGGCAATATAAAATCCTTTCTACCAAACTCTTAAGGGTAATAATTAATTCTTACATCAGCCTACTCCACATTGACAACTCAAATATGCTTTTTGGGCATACATGAAAAATCATTTACTTAATTGGAACCTCGTAAGATTACATTCAATCTCGGGTGCAACTCTTAGTGCACTTGTAAGTCTTATAACTTAGCCACACTTCACTACTCATATTTAAAAGTTAGAATCTCATACTTGTACCACTCACATTCATTGTAACTAACCTCTTAATTCCTATCCTACCCTATGTCAAGTCTATCAGATCAGATCTCCAAACTAACATCATCAACCTCATAACACTAGCTTAGATATATCACCTCATGAATAATCTACTCTATTATTAAACACCTATACTTGGACTTCACTAACTCAATGTTACATTGACATAAACTCCCTTCTTGTTAAAGTATACTCTAACTCATCTTACTAGTAACTCTTACTCTATCTTCTATCATGAAATCTACACAAACTCATCACTACTTAGTCTACCCATAAGGGAATACTCCTCATTAATAACTTACTAGGTGCATGACTACAACAAGATAATTTACCTCATACTATCTTCCTTTCTTAGATTACTATACCTCAACATTCAATTCTTCTAACTCTGGGCACTTTTACTACTACTACTTATAACATTGTAACTCATACTATCTCTTAGGGTGAAAACACTACCTAAGCTGTAAAACACTCATTCCTCATAATGGTCTAAACTGAAATGAGGTTTACGAAAAATAGCGTGGGAATACACCTCGCTTTTAGCTCGAACACGCGATGCATATGAATTAAAAGTTCATTCTTTTGAATCTTCACACTTAAGCTCTCTCATGCGCTTCTCTCAAGCCCGTCTAAGGTATCTTTACTATTCTCAAGACTATTGCTAAGAGTAACTCATCCATAAGGATCCAGGCTTTACTTCTTAACTACGTTAAGTATGAGGGGTAGTCGCATGGATAAGAGGAATGCACGAGTTAGAGTAAGTTCATTATGACATAACTCTATTGAATGATTTAGAGTATGAAAGAGCAGAAACTTTTCTTAAATATCTATAGTCCCTCATTTATAGAAGTGGGGCCTCACAACCATAAATAAGATCCTACTCGAGAACCACTATTGGTTACCAAGAGAACCCTCATCGTGGCTGACTACAAGAGGAAGACTAACTCAAGCATACATAAGCTTAAAACAGAATTAAAATTCATTGAACTCAAATACTCAACTTTAAAAAGTCTGAACAATACTCAAAAGAAAGTAAATAAAGAAAAAACTACTCGACTCTGTCTATCTATGAAGGCTCTATTACTCAAGATGTATGTAGGGACAAGACCCATGACATCTCAAGACAAGTGACTAGAAAGTAAATGTGGAGACCTCTGGAATACAAAGAGGCTCACCAAAGCTAACTCAAGTGTAAAGTGATCTGAACAAAGCTTTTGTTGATAATCCTTAGCACCTGTATATGCATCATTAAAGGATGTAGGACAAATGACATCAGTACATGGAATGTACCAGTATGTAATATGGTTGAGTAAACAAATAACGGAACTGAATGACTGAAATCAACTCAACTGAATCAATACATGAGCAGGAAGTGAAAACCATTTAAGCTTTAGAATAAACTATACAATGAAAGCAACATGTAAATAATATACTTTACTTGTGGGGAGTTTTACTAACCGACAACCATTACCATGAGCCTAGCAATGATACAACATTTTGCCTCACGTTGCCAAGGCTATACAATACATTGCCAGGGTATAGGATGATATTGTGACTATGGATCAATCTAATTAGCTTTATCACAGGCAGTAATGAGTCGCATGAAGAATCAATGTTATCCCATCCTACGGTGACTACGTAGTTCTATGGGACTTGAGAATCATAAAATACTCTAACCCAACTAGATGTTCGATAATACTCCCAAAAAAATTAATATAACTTTGTGCCCAATTCACCCATTACAAAGAATGGACTTCTTACATTACTTGAAATACTTTTCTAAACATGAAACATGTTTACCTTCTTGAAAACATGCACTTATGAACTTATCTTTCAAGTCCAATAATTAACATAGTACATATGAATATGTATATATATATATTAATAAAATAACATTAGAAAATCTTACGTCTCAATGGAATAGAACTTTTAAACTTTTTCTCAAAACTCATCTTTTTTTCCTCAAAAACTCAGTTTAAAACTCAAGTGTTGTCTTTGAAAAACTTCTCAAGATTTATAACCCAAAATAGGGTTCATGCTGAATTATAGACATGAACAAATCAACTCACGGATCTCAATAAAAATATAGAAACTCAATACTTAGGAATATAATTTCAAAAGAATTAGGAATTCAATAACTCAAAATCAACTTATCTCAAGAATACTCAAATCTAGGGGTAGAATCTTAGATTTCTCTTTTACTCTTTTGAAAGTAGATGTAGGGCATGAGGAAGAACTTGTCCAACAATATGATAGCCTTACATACCTGGAAGAACAAGGTTCTTGAAGAATTTTGATGAATCTTGAAGAATCTTGAAGAAGAACTTCATTAGAAGTCTTGAAACCCTACATTGAAGGAGAACAATCAAGAAAACCTTTCTTGAGATTCTTGAATTAGTTACTCGAAATCTCTATTGCCAAGAATTATGTTTTTCATTACGGATTCTTAATTGAATGGAGGAATTTGAGTTGGAAAGAATGAAATTTTTGGAGAAGGACTTACCTTGAAGAAGAATCTTGAAAAAATTAAAAGAATCTTGAATGGAGTCTTCTACTTTGATTTTTCCTAATGGTTTTTCCCTAGAGCTTGAGAGAGAAAACAATTATGGATTAAAAGATGAAAATTTGACTGTTTTTAGCCTTATATTAGTCAAGAAATTCATTTACTATTTCTTCGAGGTAAAAAGACAAAAATACCCTTTTTAATGTTTTTTCGTCGGCTAATTCGTCACTTCATTGTATCAATTACTAAAATGGTCATAATGTTCTACTCAAAAATTGAATTTATGCGAAATTTGTGGCGTTGGAAAGTAGATTCAAATACCTTTAATTTGATAGGTTATGGGCCACGTAACTCTTTATATTCTAGGAGATATATTCATTTCAAGTTGACCCAAGTAGAATCTTACATCAAAACTTAATCGATAAGTTAACTTTCAACTCTACTTTGTGCTAGGGGATTCTAGTGACCTTAATTCATATCCAAATCATTCCCACACTAAAGAAATTACCTTTACACATGACAATTTAAGAATCAATCGATATGACCCTACAAGTAAATGATGGTTCGAGTCTTAACTTAGAAATTTTTGGGGTGTTACAATATCTCTCCCTTGGGATCATTTGTCCTCGAATGACTGCTGAACTAAGAATGGAAGGGGTTACTCTTAATATATTCAAGCCTAACTCAAAATCACAACGTACTTAACGTAGAGTGATTATTCTGATCTAAATCACAAGTTTCAGGTTCTATACCTCTATAGGGAATCATATCCCAAGAATACTACTCCTTACCAATTCATTCCACTAACCTTGAGCTCATATCACGAAACACCTAATGTATCACGCATTGTCCACATGTTACCAACACCATATTCAACCCTAGTACTATAACCACTTCGGGGACTTCTGCTAACTAACCTTTATAATAATTCTTCATTCTCTCGTCACTTCTACCAACATAACTTTCATGTAGTATTACCAGGAAAATGACTTATTACTCATCGTAAAACCTTGTCTCCTTCTTCCTTCACATTTACAACCTTAGATGGAATAAACACACCATCACCATCACAATAACAAATATCAATCCTCCTTTCTATCCTTCACAAAACTACTATCTACAACACTACCCTGAACTAAAAAGGATCACTAAGAGAACTTTAGGGCGAAAGATCATAAGTACGATTCATTCGAGATATCTGATAAAAGAATATGCATGGCATAACATTATTTTGCTAGCCATTAAGGGTAAATCATGAATTTGTGAGACTGAACATACTAAGAGACTTGAATGCTTATATGAATAGGTCCATATGATGAGGTTGATATCCATAACTTTATCGATTAAGCTTGACATTAATGGGCTAAAGTCTATGCCCCTCATTCTAGAAACTGAGCATAGATGTGAATCTCTCTGAAGTGTAAGAGTATAGGTCATGAACACAATTATGATATAAGAAACATTATCATGATGTTGTAATGACTTAACTTTTAGGAATATGCTAGAGTATGAATGGATTAATGTACCTCTTTAAATCTTTCGTAAGACATATCTATCTCATTTTCAACACCTGACTTGATTTATCATCTTATTATCTCTCCCTAAGGTTTGAAGCTTACGCTTTAAATCTATCGAACTATTCCATCATCTCGAAACTGGTCTACATTTGTCTACTAAACTCTCCATATGCAGGTACTTAGATTCCTCCTAAGACCTCCTTCTAAGATTCTTCTCTTAACCTCTTCTCTTTGGCTTATAATGTCACTTAATATAACTATTAATCATCGGCCTTCTCCTTCTTAGCCTAATAATAACATCTTTCTAGGCTTAAATCAACCTACCTGGAGGAAACTTTGGACATTATTTAAGAGACTCATCATTGACTATATAAAATCCTTTCTACCAAACTCTTATGGGTAATAATTAATGTTTACATCAACCTACTCCACATTGACAACTCAAATATGATATTTAGGCATACATGAAAAATCATTAACTTAATTGGAACATCGTATGATTACTTGCAATCTCGGGTACACCTCTTGGTGTTCTTGTTACTCTTATGACTTAGCCACACTTCACTACTCTTATCGAAAAGTTAGAATCTCATACTTGTACCACTCACATTCATTGTAACTAACCTCATAATTCCTGTCCTACTATATTTCAAGTCTACCAGATAAGATCTCAAAACTAACATCGTCACCCTCATGTTGCAATTCTTTTGATCACGACGTTCATCTCAAATTCAAGCTTAATGTTTATTACTACACCAAGATATCAATATGATTGCTCTCTTACTATACTAACTTACAACTACTAGATACAAATTAAGAAACAGTCACCCACTACAACCTCATGACAAGTAGTCCATCTTTATTTCTCAGTCTTCATACTTACAATTTATCGTCACATTTCCTTTCACAATTAATGTACTACTTACACATTCACTATACCTTATTACTTAATTAGTGTTATGATCCTCTGAATATCATAGGATGTCCCTTAAAAACCATAAGCCTTACTTGGATCTATCACCTCAGGAATACTCTACTCTTTTATTAAATACCTATACTTGGCCTTCACTAACACAATATTACATTAACATAAACTCCCTTTTTATTAAAGTATACTCTAACTCATCCTACTAGTAACTCTTACTCTACCTTCTATCATGAAATCTACACAAACTCATTAGTTCTTAGTCTACCTATCAGGGAAAACTCTTCATTAATTACTTACTGGGGCATGACTACAATAATATATTTTGCCTCATCACTATCTTCCTTACTTAGATTACTATACCTCTGCATTCAATTCTTCTAACTTTTGGCACTTTTACTACTACTATTTATAACATTGTAAATAATACTATCTCTTCGGGTGAAAACATTACCCAAGCTCTAAAACATACTTCCTTATAAGAGTCTCCATTGAAACGAGGTTTAGGAAAAAGAGTGCGGGAATACATCTCGCTTTTAGCTCGAACACGCGATGCATATGAATTAAAAGTTCATTCTTTCGAATCTCCACACTTAAGCTCACTCACGGGCTTCTCTCAAGCCCTTCTGGGTCTCTTCACTTTTTTGAAGATTTTTGCTAAGAATAACTCATCCATAAGAATCCAGGCTTTACTTTTCAACTACCTTGAGTATGAGGGGTAGTCGAATGGATAATAGGAACCCACGAGTTAGAGTAATTTCCTTATGAAACAACTTTATTGCATGATTTAGAGTATGAAAGAAGGGAATCTTTTCTTAAATGTCTATAGTATCTCATTTATAGAGGTGGGGCCCTACACAACCTTAAATAAGATCCCACTTGACACAAGTTCATAGACACCCTAAGACACTTGAACTCTGGGCAATGATACCAAGTTTGTCACGACCTGAGTCTACACCCTGGACGTGGCAGGCACTCGAGAATCATTGGTGATCCCTAAGCGAAACCTCATCATGGATGACTACAAGCGGAAGACTAACTAAATCATACATAAGCTTAAAACTAAATTAAATTCATTGAACTCGAATACTCGAAATACTTTTCAAAACATGAGACATGTTTACCTTTTTGAAAACATGTGCTTATGAACTTATCTTTCAATTCCAATATATAACATAGGTACATATGTATGTATATATATATATATATATATATGAATAAATTAGCATTAGATACTCTTAATTCTTTATGAAATAGAACCTTTAAACATTTTATCAAAACTCATCTATACTTCCTCAAAATTTTAGTTTAAAACTCAAGTGTTGGCTTTGAAAAACTTCTCAAGATTTATAACTCAAAATAGCGTTCATGCTAATTTATAGACAAGAACAAATCAACTCAAGGATCTCAATAAAAGTATAGAAACTCAATACTTAGTAATAGAATTTCAAAAGAAATAGGTATTCAAGAACTCAAAATCAACTTATCTCAAGAATACTCAAGTCTAGGGGTAGAATCTTAGATTTCTCTTTTACTGATTTGAAAGTAGATGTAGGGCGTGAGTGTAGCGACTCTCTCGGAAGGAGACTACCACTTAAAGAAAATCTAATTTAATACTTGCGACATTTAAAAGAGATTAACAAAGGTATATTGATTATAATCTAGTAGAGAAATTAGGTTCATAAAAAAGTGGTTAAGGATGTGCACCCTGCCCATTTAAACATTTATTTTTGTCAAATTGAAACTGCGTAGAATTTTAACTTACGGCGGAAAAACTCTTCCAAGATAATCGAAGCAAATAGCTTACGAGATTTTCATGCATATATTATTCTCACATTTAAAAATGATATAAAAATAATATTACCCTTTTCGAGTACCAAAATTAGCCGGTTCATGCTTCACACAAACATTCAAAACAAATAGTAAATTTATTATATTACAAGACTTGGGTTTACACACCCCAAGAAGAACAAAACATATAGCCATACTTATATTACAACCCCTGGTGACATGATCAAATTAGCCCTCAAATTTTCATGTAAATATACAAGACATAGATCATGTACAAGTGCCAAGGTTTATACAAAATATAGTTTCCCATATGCAAATGTGATCTTTCTTAAGGCTCTCACAAAATCTCCATCTTCAATGGCCAACTTCATGCATCCTCTCAAACATTCCCTACGATAGAAACACCTATCGCTAAGCATATAACTTAGTGGTGAAAAAACTATAGGTTTGGAGCTCTCAGATTTACCAAGCTACCTTTCTCAAGTCATGGGCAACACAATTGAAACATCATAAATAAATCAAGTAAATAATATATAAAGAGTATCAAGTTTTATATTTAAAGGTCCAAATGTCAAGAACACTCATAGCTCCATTTTCCAAGAGATTCAATAACAAGGCTCGCCCAATAAATACATCATGTTGTCACACCAAGAACAAGCAGGTATCAAGAAGGACTGACTCCCTGTATCAAGAAGGGTCAAGCCCAATAATCAAGAGAACCAAGAACCATATTAAAAATGTCTTTCCAGTTCGTACTTAAAATGGACATCTTCCACTCTTAAGAAGGACTAAAAATCCAGAGTCAAGATGGAAAATGATCCTAATCAAGAGACATGCAAATAGTGACAAAGTCACAGCCAGAAGAAGGACAAGGTCCCAACAAGAGTGCCAAGTGATCAAACAATCTGTACAAGTGAGTGAGTTACACAAGCGTCTTTAATGTCTTAAAGGATACCAACACAACAATGCAAAGTGACAAGAGGTAACCAAAGTACCAAGATAAACTTTTAGATATACCGGCATGTAGAAAGAGTACAAGTACAAGTTTATATACAAACCTCAGTTAGCTTAGAAACAGTCCAACACAACTTCAACAGTTCAAACCGTAGACCAACCAACATATCAAGGTCCTCAACTTGTTCATGAGTATATACAACCTTAAAAATAAAATTAAATAACTTCTTTAATTCCTAGTAGCTCAATAATGTTAATGTAAAATAGGATTTTCATCACAAGTAACCTTAGCCTGTACAAATACGACTATGCTCCCAAAATAGTAATTCTGGCCAGCCTAGTACCTCATGTTGCAAATTAGATTAGAAAATGAAAACGGAAATATTGGACTGTATATCCTTCATGAAAGATGTAGGTACATCTCTTAAGGTTCCAAATAATAAAGAATCACCACAAAATATATTGTGTACAAAAAGATATATCAAAACACTAACAGTTGATCATACAGGATTTCAAATTCTGAAATTTGGACAGAAGTCGTCATGTGTTGCGTACCATATATCGAATCCATAATAGCTAAATTAGAGTTTTACATAAACATAAGGGTTGTAGGTATATGCATTAGCTTTCCAAATCATATTTATTCACTATAAACAAAGTCCTAAAGAACGAGATATGCTTAAAATACTAAACACTACCCAGCTCGGAAACAGATTTCATCACTTACCAAAGGGAAGGGTGTGTCTCGAATTCAAGCCAAAAGGACCAAGTTTTTCTCTTGTGATTTTGAATAACAATCTGTTTATCTAGAGTTCTAAGGTTCTTAGACTTCAGGGAAACGAATTTCACAAGAGGAGTTGTGAAAATATAGGCCACAAGTGATGTTTATCACATACACAGCTGTCACTAAAAGGTGGCTGCCCAAATAAAAGTGTGCTGCCCAAAATGCGTGCATATATACCTATATGTATATCCCCCACCTCCCTTTTAATTTATAGGTAATTATAATTATAATATTACGCAAATACCCCAATACAATCCCTTATATTACGATCGTATTTTATGTTAACCAAGTTTGCAAATATCACAACATTTCAAGTTTCCAAAATGAGAGTAAAACATATTGTAGTAATTAAGCAATGGTGTATCGACAAGCGACTCTTGGTTAGTATTTAGGGGTGTTACAACTCTCTCCCCCTTAAAGAAACATCATCTCAAAATTTACCTTAAACTAGACCGGAAACAAGTGCGGATACTGGGTCCTCATGTCTTCTTCTCTCTCCCAGGTAGCTTCTTTTCCAGAATGGTTCCTCCAAAGTACCTTTACTAAGTGGATTCTCTTGTTTCTAAGTTTCTTTACTTCTCGAGCTTCAATTTGGATAGGTTCTTCATTATAAGTGAAGTCAGGATTAACCTCAATTGATTCAACTGGAAGAACATGCGATGGATCAGAACGATATCTTCTGAGCATAGAAATATGGAAGACATTGTGGATCTTGTCTAACTCTGTTGGCAAAGCTAATTTATATGCAACTGGTCCAACCCTTTCAAGTATCTCATAAGGTCCAATAAATTGGGGACTAACTTTTCCTTTTTGACCAAATCTCATAATCTTTTTCCATGGAGACACCTTTAAGAATACTTTATCTCCAACTTGATATTCAATATCACGCCTTTTAAGATCCGCGAATGACTTTTGTCTTTCTAAAGAAATCTTTAGACGATCCTTGATAATTTTTACCTTGTCCTTCATTTGTTGCACAATTTTAGGACCAATAAGCTTTCTTTCACCAACTTCACTCCAACAAAGAGGGGCTGTCATTTTCTTCCGTATAAGGCTTCATATGGAGGCATTCCAATACTAGATTGGTAACTGTTATTGTGAGCTAATTCTATCAAAGCCAAATGTTTGTCCCAACTACCCTCAAACTCCATAATACAAGCTCGAAGAACATCCTCCAAAATTTGAATCACTCTTTTCGACTGACCGTCTGTCTGAGGATGGAACGAAATGCTAAATTTCAACTTAGTACCCAAAGCTTCCTGCAAGCTTCCCCAAAATCTAGATGTAAACCTTGGGTCTCGGTCAAATACAATTGACACAGGGATCCCATGTAGTCTTAGTTTGGAGAGCATAAAAATGGTTTTACTTAGGAGCATTTCCACCCGAACCACTCAAACCGGATAAAAGGTAGGGTTGAGCCCTATGACGACCATCTCCATCATTTTTAGCAACCGAAAGACAATTCATTATTTTGTGATCCATCTTGCCACACCCAAAGCAAGAATTAGAGCCCACTAGACATTTCCCTTAAGGATTTCTCCCACATTTAGCACAAGTAGGTATAGAAGGCATATTACCATCTCCTTGAGATTTTGGGTTAGACACTCTCTCATTAGTAGACCTTGGAGAAGCACTTGAAGAACCCTGCCCGGAGAAATTTTGTCAGAACCTTGAACGACCATGTCCACCGGACCTAGAATGTGAATAGTTACCATCATCCACTCTTGCTCTCTTTGCCTCTCAAGATCTTTCCTTGATTTTTTCTTCCTCAATTTGTTGGGCATGCACCATAAGGCGAGATATTTCCATGTAATAAAAAAACATAGTGGTGCGGCACTCTTTGACTACCATGTCACTCGCGACACAAACTTACTCATCTTAGCCCTACGATCCGCCACAATGGAAGGAGCATACTTGGATAGTTGAGTGAACCTCAAAGCGTATTCTCTTACATTAATATTTCCTTGCCTATGATTGATGAACTCAAGTACCTCGACCTCTCTCATCTCTAGAGGGAAAAATCTATCAAGAAAAGCACTTTTGAACCTTTCCCATTTTATGGGACCCGCTTCCACCTGCCTTGCCTCTTTCCACTGATTAAATCAAATCTGAGCAACCCCTTTGAGTTAGTAAGCGTCTAGTTCCGCCTTCTCTACCGGAATCACACCCATGATAGCAAGCACTTTATAGACTTCATCGATAAACTCTTCAGGGTCTTCCTCAATTTTGGAGCCATAAAATTTGGGAGGGTTCAATCTCGTAAAATCCCTCACTCTTGCCGCCGTCGTACCCATATTTGGATTCACGGGGGCTACCACCTCTTTGTTAGCTTGTAACGTCACAACTTGAGCCAACACCTAGAATGCCGACCTAAACTCTGCATTAGTCACATTCTCATTCAATGGGTCAATCAGAGCTTGATGAGGAGCTTGAGTAGGAACCTCTTGCTCAACATTGTTAGCCCTTCTAGTAGTCATTTCTTGAAAAACATCGGGCACGGATTAGGAGAAAGACTTATAGAGTTAAACTTCATGGCATGACTTAAAGAAGTGAAGAAGTGGAATTTCCTAAACATCAAATAGTCTCTCATTCATAAATGGGGCGCGCTTCACACTTATTAACAAGACTCTACTAGACGTGGTTTGAGACATCCTAGGACCATTCTAAACCCTGTTCTCTTATTACCAATGTAACATCCGAAATTTAAAATGAATATGAAGAAGCTTGAAATTGGAAGTAGTCATTTTTGGAAAAAAATTCAGAATCTGGAAATTCGGCAAAGTGTGGAAATCAGTGAGTTTTTGGCCAACTTTGAGCAGTCATAACTCCTAGATCAGGATGATCCAGGAGTAGTTCCAGTTATGTTTGGAAAGCCCTTGGAACGATCTTTCCAACGCCACCGAGTTTGCTCGATTCCGAGTTCGTATGAACGAGTTATGCCCTTTGAAAGTTGGGCAGTTGGCAGGGAGTCCGTCCGGAAATTTAAAGACATTTTGGTCTTTTCACAAATCATTTCTTTTGAGGTTATATTGTTGTGTTAGGCTGATTGTGGATCATTTTTGTTCCATTTTAAAAGAGTAAGAGTTGGGGTTCTTGAGTGAAGAAGAGAAGAAGAGAGAAAGAAGAGAAGAAGAAGAAGAAGTGGGAGCTAGGGTTGTGGATGCAAGACGTTTTCTTCATCAAATTTCTTGGGGAATCTTAGTAAAGGTATGGGAGTTCTTTATCTAGGGCAAGCTATCACCCTAGAGCCAATTTCAAATGGTTTTCAACTTTTCCAAAGTTTGTGAAAAAGCCCAATTTCTACTCAAACTCATGGGTTCTTGCATGAAACGATTTCAAATGATAAGTTATGATATTATTGATGTTTATTTGATGTTTTATGATGAAAAACTCCATGAATCCTTGTATTCTACAAAACCCCAAAATGTGTTTATGAAGTGGGTCTATTTCTATAAATTCAAAGTTGATGGAAATATGTGTAAAGTGAATTGTATTGATATCTCTTGTGTTGTTTAATATTTATTCATGATTAATTGTTGATAATGGGTGAATTAAGGGTGGTAAGCCTTATGAGTGAAGTATTGGTGATTGCTTGGATTTTTGGTGATTTTGGCTATGGCTTTGAATTATGGTGAGAAAGCTTGAACTCTCTTTATTGAATTAATTGTTGTTGGTAGGTTGAATCCACCTTTGGTGGAAGTGTTATATCTTGTTCTTGTGTGGTATTATTGTGAATTGTAGCCATGAAGGCATTGGGGAAGTTGTTGCATAATGTTGGAATATTGTATTATTGTGAATTGAGGCCATGAAGGGCATTATATGAGTGTTATTGTATTGTTATATTATTATATATGAATGAGGCTATATGTAAAGTCCTATATGAAGCTATATGTAAAGTTTTATGTGAAGCTATATGTGAAGGTATGATGTGAATGAGTTTTATATGAAGCTATATGTGAAGGTATGATGTGAATGAGTTTAATATGAAGCTATATGTGAAGGTATGATGTGAATGAGTTTTATGTGATCTTGTGATGATCCTATGTAAAGTGGATAGCATTGTGAGTTAAAGTATGATTTCTCATGATGTATATATGAAATGATGTTGGATTATGAAGTATCCTTAAATGAAAATGTTGTGACTTAGTTGGTAGATTAAAGTGTCCCTCCTTGTTACTTAAAGTCTTGAATGCATGAATGTGTGAAATGGGTAGAACTAAGAAATGGTGCCCTTTCTATAAATGCTAAAAGAGGAATTCTAGGCCAAGACTTGAATCGGCAAAACTAAGAAATGGTGCCCTTTCATAAGTCTAGCTTTCCTAAGTAAATGTAAAACCATGAAATCGGTAGACCTAATGGTGGTAGCCCTTCTCATGTGTGAAATGATGAACCTTGGACCGGCAGGCTTAAGGCACCCTTAATGAAAAATCGGTAGGCCTAAGGCACCCTTCCAGGGGGATTTAATGAGCTATCCTTATGAACCTTGATTGGCCATGACTAAGAAATGGGGCCTTTCTTGGGAAGAGGTACTATGAGTTGGTTGAACTAGAAAAGGAACCTTCTCTAAGTACATATGTGATTGAATACTCTATGGGAAACAAGGCTAGCACCGAGTGGATGTGGTTAGGAAGGTGGCCTAGTTGAGTATGAGATTAGGCACAATGAACTTCCTTGGACATCCCCTAAACCATGTGCCTACATGGGTTGCTTACTAGTTCTACCTTTGGCAAGTAGAACAACCTCCACGGAGTAGGATAGACTCTGGATTCCATACCTAGCTAGTATGGTCTATGTCGGTTATGCCTATTCCCATCATGTGGGATGCGCACTCTAGTTATTGGAAAGGTTCTACAACGTGTAGGTAGTAGTATGGGATGCTATCTACACATGGCACGAGTAGGCTTTGAAGATACTAAAGTGAATTCCCTAAGTCTAACGACTATTATGTGAAAGTCCCCTTATGTGCTTGAATGTCTCCAAAAAAATGGTTTCTTAAAGAATGTTGGTCTATTGATGTTATGTTGTAAACGAAATGTCCTTATCTAAGGTAATCTTGAGGAACACTTAAGTGTGCTTGAAGAGGTTGTATGGGCGGTCACTTCTTGTCTTACTCAAGTGTGTCTTAAGGTTATATTAGGTAGAGGTCCTATGGTAATGAAATGACATGTGTTTCTTTAAAGTTAAGCATGGGTTGTATATGAATATATGTTGAGTATGTATACGGTTGGCTATGGTTTTATATGTGAACATTGACTTAGTATGTTATATTGTAATGGTAAATTTCCTTATCTATGGTAACCCTTAGGAACACTTAGGTGTATATGAAGAGATTGTATGGGCGGTCACTTCATGTTTCACTTAAGTGTGGCTTTGGGTAACTTGAGATAGAGGTCAAGAAATGATGAAAAGGGTTACTTGTCAATTATGTTCATGTGTTGTACATTGGTACTAGTTGTGCATGATGGCTTGTGATATGAAGCATGATAAGTGGTAAGTTCACATTTGGTGGCCTTAGGATGATGCTTTAGTGTGGATGGTGGTATGGGACGCTATCCATACATTGCACAAAGTGTTGTCCAAGGGTTACTTGAGGTGGATGGTTTAAGGTGAAGGAATGGGTTATGTGTGGAGTATGTGCTAAAGTGGTTAATGACTTGTATGTTGGTTATGGTTGGATATTGTGACTCTTATACTTGTATTTTTTCATGAAGTTTTACCAAATGGCATAAAAGCATGTTTCTCCAATAAACGTCCCTTTTAGCATGTTTTTGCATGGCTTCCATACTTAGTACTTAATTGTGCTAACCCCTTTCTTTCCCTTTTTGGACTAAAGTGTAGGGATTTGGAGATGATGACATGTCATGGCTATTTGATAGGTTTCTAAGTGTTGAAGACGAAGACTTGGTGAGTCCTCATATATTCGAGGACAATACCCCATATGTTCTTTTATGTCTTTTTATTATTGTTTAAGTTGTGTATGGGATTAGTCCCGAATTTTGTACTCTAAAGTATTAGATGATTTTGAGACATCATGTATAAAGTCTAGAAAGTCTTCCGCTTGCTATTGTTTTTTTTTTAATGAAATGTTTTCTTGGTAAAGAAAGTTTTTAATTCCTTATGGTTTTAGTGTCTATGCGATGAATGAATGCTAAGAGGCTTATATTAGACCTCTTCGAGGTCGAGTACGCCGGTTATGACTAGGGGGTGATCCCGGGTCGTGACAACCAAACCCCTAGATGTAAAAAGGCGTATAAGACCCCGAGAGGCCTCATACAAGTCACTTAGCATATCATAACATAAAGTAATAGAAATAAGCGGGAATTTAAAACTTTTCAATACAATCAAAGTCTTTTATAAAAGCAAGCGGAAGTCTAACATGACATTGTCTCAAACCATCTAACATAAGAAGATAAATCTTGGGACGCAGCTCATACAATAGTCCAACATGAAAAGAAAGACATAAAAGAGATAGGGTGATCCAATCATCGAATACAATGAGGACTCACCAAAGCTTCACTTCTCAATCAACTAAGAACCTAGCCACAAGTTTGTGAATTAGGAGCGCCAGACCCAACATTTGATAAGAGTTTAGGCAAGAGTATGTGTTAGGACAATCAAGTACTAAATATGATGGCTAGCATAAACAACATAATCATAAGCATTAGTCAAATAAGACATAAGGCATACTCATATCAAGACATAATAAGCATCATAATGAAAGAGGAATAGTCCTTTAAGTAACCTCACTTAAGCTTAGCCAAGACTTAGGTCATCCGCCTCTAGTCAAGCTTACATCATAGAAGGCATATATAGCAACACTCCAAACAATTCAACCTCATCACATAATCACATTAATCATACATAATTTTAAAGACAAGGGTAATCTCCTCAATGCCTAGCTTATAAAGGCTAATGGGTATTCACCTCTTGCCTTACTTACCTTTAAATTGCGGGTACTCGCCTCCACAACCTCATCATATGACACGGGTACTCGCCTCCACATCATTTCATAAGGAGTATAGGTACTCGCCTCCATGTCCATTCATCATAATAAGAACGTGGGGACTCACCTCTTGTTCAAGTCTAAGAAGTATGGGAATTACCTCATATCCTTGTATATGGTGGTCAAGGGTAATCACCTCTAGCCTCATCATTTATTAAGCAGTTTAGTCTAGATTCATTTTAGGTTAGCAATCCTTTCAACCCAGAATAATTCATGTGAGTAAACCTTTCACATTCATTGCATCATTCTTATCAATTCATCATAGGAAGTATCCCTTCCATACTACAACATCAATAATCAACAATTCATATAGTCTATGCTTTACTCTCAAAGCACTACATCTTATGATCATCATCTATGCTTTACTCTCAAGCAATTATCATCATATTCATCATATATGCTTCAATCTAAAGAAAATCTAGTCATAATTCATCAATCCTATAAGGATATATCTAACCCATAGAGTTTCTCTCACATGGCATCAAGCCAACTATATCAATTCAACCCTAAAATCATAGGATAGACATGGGTACATGTAATTTCATCCTAAATACATGCAATTCTATCAATTCAATCATAAACAATCTTGATCCACTAAATTGGATCAACATTCAGCATAACCCACAACATTGGAAGAAACCCTAGAATTGGGGAAATTCTTCTTCAAATTGTGGAATTCTCAGGGGCTCCATGGGAGGAAGGATCCTATGGATTATAAGCCGTCATATCTTGATTGTAAAGCCTTCACAAACTTGAAGATTGGAGACTTTGGACTCAACCTAGCTTCAATCTCTTCCTTCTTCTTCCTTCTAGAGAGAGAATATTTGAGAGGAGTTTTGGGAATTCTTTTGGGATTTTGAGAGAATGACTTGATTGTGGGATTTTGGAGGTCTAAAATCCTTATATAGGTGTTTTAGACTTAGGCAAAACTACACCACTTCAATAAAGTTAAAACCAGAAAAGACCCAACTACCCCTTAGCTTAACTGTCAGTTGTCACCCATGCAACCCCCACCTACGGATCGTGGATTGACCCATGTTCCGTCCTGCACACCGTGGTTCTCTATTAGAGAGTTTAGCCCTAACCTACGGACCCTTGGACCACAGACCGTGGACACACCTACGGTTCATGAGTCCAGTCATGGACCTGGTCTGGAGGATTTTTGGGTGGCCCTCTCCACAGACCAACCTACGGTTTGTGGTCCAACCCACAAACCGTGGATGGCACCCGAAACCTCTATAAAATGCGTACTTTGCCCTAGCTCGAATTTGGGGTGTTACAATTATCATAATTCAAATAAAAACACGAATTTAGACAAGTAAAAGATAATGTAGGAGGTGGGAGTTGGTTTCAATATGAAATAGTGGTACAAGTGCTTGCTCAACTAAATTAGCAAACATGGATAGGCTAGGTAATCATCAACGACATAAATCTTTTTTCAATACCAATGCATCATATCATAGAATCTCCTTTTTGTCTCATCCATGTAAAATAAAAATCAACACAATACCTTACTAACATCTCTCTTTCAAGCATATTTGGCAACTAGAATTGAACTACAATTTCTCTTTCGAGCAAACTACAAGAATCAAACTCCATTTGCAAGTATTAAACTATTTACCCACTTCAATTAATATCTTTCAAGCATCAATCGAAGATCTAATTTAGGATTAAGTTTGCAACATTAACCCATAAATTAACCCCATGTTAAATAGCTCCAATCCATGTATAAGGAAAAGAAAAATAGAGCAAGACACTAGACCCATTAAATTAAATCAACACCCAACTCCATGATCATACCTCTAGAATTGGGGTTTTATCCAAACATTATAAAAGGAAAAAAAATTATATCAATTATGTTTTCAGTAATTAAGGAGTTGATAATCAGCAATAATCTTCAACGCCCACTTTGAATTATATCATCAACTGTCAATTACAAGATTGTTCAAAACCCCAAAACTAAAAGAAAACTAAAAAGAGTTTTTCGCTAAATATAAAAAAGTTAGAATGCATAAAAGATGTAGAAGAAAATATTTGAATAGTGATACATTATCTCTCTCATTAGGCTATTTATAGTTTTCCCAAAAATTAGTCTGAAATTCCATGTGTGACCTAATCGGCAATGTTAGTCCGGCTCACCTTCATGATTAGACAGATCATTAGTTATTCTTTAACTTTCCCTTCCTTGGCTTCAGGTGTCAAGTGTTTGAACCTCAGTTGGCAAACTTGATCGAGTGAGCCTTTCGCGTTCGGTGAATCGTCGATTACCATTTTTTTTGCCCATTCATCCTTCAGTTTAACTCAGAAGTAAGTCACCTTCGGTGATGGAACATCTAGCTCACCTAATGAATTTAGTGAATCGTCATTTGAACTTTGCTTTACCGACCTGCCTTGAATATTTTCATAAGTGAACACTATCACTTTGAGCGATGTTTAAGCTAAGTTGCTCGGACTCGAGTGCAGATATCCGAGATGGATGCAAATCCGAGAGTCGAATTCGGCAAAATCTAAATTTTAAGATTCAGGAGTGCAAATCTGAGTATGGATACGATTGTGGTGATACGGTGAAATTTTTTCAATATTATTAAAATATAGATATAAAGATATTCTAAAATTGAGAGATATGTTGTGATAAACTTACATGTATTTTGTAGAATTAAATATTCCATTCTTCAGGTTGAGATTACTCTTCCATTTTTCCTACAAAGACACAACAAAATAGAAACTAAACAGTAAAAGCATTTACAAATTACAATAGAGTAAACATAACTAAATGAATCAATAAAAATTGAAACGAAGAACTAACCTTAGAACATGGATAGTAACTCTTGAAACAAAGTGAAAGTGAAAACACTAGAATTATTAAAATTTAAGATATACCCAAAAATATTCATCCACAATTTAGATATTCATAATTACTAATCAATATTCAATACATCAAGTAAAAGTGTAAAACATACTATTTAACAAAAAACAACAGATCGTCTCAACTTAATCCATAACTCAAAATTAACATAACAACAAAATATTGTCAATTATCAAGTTATTTAATTAAGTTAGCTATCTCTTCCAGATTTTCTGCAACTTCTTCCAAATCCTCAAACTCTTCCTCAAATATCACACCTTCAATTTGAGGTTCATCTATTGAAAGCTCGGTTAGATCATTAGTTGACTCATCAATATCAAACTGATCTCCACCTAAAAATATTAAAAAGAATAAACATATTAGAAGATTTTATATAGAGAGAAAAAACATCATTTAAACTAAATTATTGAAGAAAATAATAAAGAAAATGTAGACATATCAATTGTAGACAATAAAATTCGCGTTGAGAAAATAATAATCAGGAAAGGGATTTATGCAACAATCATTTTATTATTTCAAAGTGTGAGTGTTACAATCTCTGTGATTCCTCTAAATTCGCATTTTCGAATACAAATTCAAGGGCTCTTGAGCTTGTTCTTGAATCTGGTGGTCTTGATCTTGATCGTTCTTGAACTTGATCTTGAATTTCTAGTTGAATTCAAGGGCTTCGAGCTTGATCTTGAATCTGATAGTTTTGATCTTGATCGTTCTTTAACTTGATCTTGAATTCTTGAATTCTCAAATTCTTGAACTTGTAGAGAAATTGTGGCTTTTGAGGTACGAGCTTTCTCTAGCTTCTTATTCGAATTATTGGTTCTATCATTTGAATTATGAATACCCTTATTTATAGTTTTAAAATAGAAGAGTTTCAATTGGAACAGGATTCCCTTCGGCCAATCAGATTTAAGTGGCATGTCATATGGGCTTTATGGAGCGGGCTTTTATTTAAATCCATTTTTATTGGAATTTAAATAATTATTTCAATTATATCAATCCATACTATTTATTTAGACTAATATAATCTGAATTATTTTATTAATTTATATTTAATAAACTTTAAATGATTACAAATGCCCCTACTTCAAGTCTTGTCAAAATAATTTATCTTATGAAAACTAGACTTGAAGCATTGACTTAATAATATAATAATTATAATATTATTTTGAGGAAGTATTGACTTATCATATTATTATTATTATTATTATTATATCATAATAATATCTATGTGTAGACAGACAGAACCATCATTAACTATCACATGAGACATGTTAAGAGTGGGTTTCAATTTTCGTAAAAGTTGGAGTTTATCCTTTTTAGTATTAGTAACCAAAGTCAACTAGGAATCAAATAGCTCACTAGTTTTTGTTTAGTCACAAACAATTCCAATAGCCATACACGCCGAATCCTATTAGGAGTCCCTTAGTTACACGGCTTCTAATTAGACTCCAATCAGAACTTGAATGCTTTGTATAATTTATGTTGAAATCAAATTGATATCACCGACTTTATTATCTATAAATACCCCATGTTCTTACCATGGCAAAGTATCAATTTGTGAGATCCTTCAGCAGACTCCTCTTGAGTTCATCTTGCGAGTATCAAAGTGCAAGGTAATTTGTTCTTTAATTTCAGTCACTTCTTTTTTGTATTTGCTATTATTATGCGTTTCTTTCATAGGTCAATGAAAGCACTATTTGTGTTTTGTGGAAGATATATGATGGAGATTTTTTTTATCACTACACAAGAATTTGTTCTTGAAGTGTGAAGGGATGGATACATGTCCCCACTTTAGAGGTAATCTTATGGCAAAAAGAGGATGGATATGCATCCCTGCCTTAATAAAGGTAATTTTATGGTATTCTTAAGGTGAAAAGAGGATGGATACGCACCCCTGCCCTAACAAAAGGTAATCTAGAAGTATTCTTAAGGCGAAAAGAAGATGGATACGCATCCCCACTCTAAGAAAGGTAATCTAGAGGAATTCTTTAAGGTGAAAAGAGGATGGATACGCATCCGTGCCCTAAGAAAAGTAATTTTATGGTATTCTTTAAGGCAAAAAGAGGATGGATGCATCCCCGCCCTAAGAAAGGTACTTTTATGGTATTCTTTAAGGCGAAAAGAGGATGGATACGCATCCCCGCCCTAAGAAAGGTAACTTTATGGAATTCATAAGGCGAAAGAGGATAGATACACATCCCCACCCTAAGAAAGGTAATTTATGGTATTCTTAAGGCGAAAGAGGATAGATACACATCCCTTCCCTAAGAAAGGTAATGTATGGTATTCTTAAGGAGAAAAGAGGATAGATACACATCCCCGCCCTAAGAAAGGTAACGTTATGGCATTCTTAAAGCGCAAAGAGGATTGATACACATCCCCGCCCTAAGAGATGTAATTTATGGTATTCTTAAGGTAAAAGAGGATAGATACACATCCCCACCCTAAGAAAGGTAACTTTATGGTATTCTTAAGGAGAAAGAGATAGATACACATCCCTGCCCTAAGAAAGGTAATTTATGGTATTCTTAAGATGAAAGAGGATAGATACACATCCCTGCCTTAAGAAAGGTAATTTATGGTATTTTTAAGGCGAAAAGAGGATAGATACAGATCCCCGCCCTAAGAAAGGTAACATTATGGTATTCTAAAGGAGAAAGAGGATAGATATACATTTCTACCCTAAGAAAGGTAATTTATGGTATTCTTAAGGCGAAAGAGGATAGATACACATCCCCACCCTAAGAAAGGTAAATTATGGTATTCTTAAGGAGAAAAGAGGATAGATACGCATCCCCGCCCTAAGAAAGGTAACTTTATGGTATCCTTGAGGTGTATAGAAGATAGATATTCATCTCCACCTTAAGGAAGGTAATTTAAGGTCAAGAGTTGAAAACTTCAACTTTCAGACTTGAATAATTTGAAGGCTTCAACTTACAATATTGATTGATTTGAAGACATCAAGTTTCAAACTCGATTGATTAGAGACTTCATCTTGCAGAAATGAAGAATTTGAAGACTTCAACTTCAAAATTTAATTAACTAGAGACTTTAAGACTTCAACTTGCAGACTTGAAGTATTTGAAGACCTCAACTTGCAAACTTGAAGAATTTGAAGACTTCAACTTGCAAACTTGATTGATTTGAATACCTCAACTTCTAGACTTGGAGATTATTATTTTTAATTTTGAAGACTTCAACTTGTAGATTTTAAGAATTTGAAGACTTCAACTTGCAAACTTGATTGATTTGAAAACCACAACTTCTAGACTTGGAGAATTTTATAGTTTTAAAGACTTCAACTTGCAGACTTGGAGATTTTTGTAGACTTCAGCTTGAAAACTTGATTGATTTGAAGATCTCGACTTCTAGACTTGGAGTTTTTTTAAATTTTGAAGACTTCAACTTGTAGACGTGAAGAATTTGAAGACTTCAGTTTGTATACTTGACTGGATTTAAAGAAACTTCAAGCATGATGTTAAAGAAACTCATATTTTATAACGGTTTTCCCCCATCTATTGACCAATCAATACTTTGTACAAGTCTAAAGTTTGATGAGACTAAAGATAAAACAAAATACTAATTGCTTTGACTGTCATGTGAAAGATCAAGTGGTAACATGTGGTTTTTTGACACTCATGCAATTGAACGTAGGATATATTTTAAGCGCCTATGTACCTTAATGAAGAGGATCAAGGCACAAGTAGTTCTAGGGAAGTGTTTATTGTGCCGTACACAGTTTATACTCTTGCGGGCCAGGAGTGACATGCATTTTAGGCTCGTACCTTAAGGAGCATCATCTTACTTAAAGGGTAGTACCTCTTTAAGAATTTTGCATTAATAGTACTGATCCTTACGCCATCTTTATCAACAAGCTTGTAAGTACCATATCAATATGCTTTTTGTAAGACATATGGTCCATTCCACTTTGAGGTACATTTTCTCCCAGACTTGTGTGAAGTAATTATGGGTCTTCTTACCGCGAGAACTTGGTCTCCAACTTGGAAGCACCTCAAGCAAACCTTCTTATTGAAAGCACGAGATAGACAAGCTTGAAAACATTCAAGGTGTTGTTGGGCTTCTAGCCTCTTTTCATCAAGGATTCTAATTCATCAAGATGCACTCGAGCATTTTCTTCTTCAGTGATCCCTTCTTGAATAACAAGTATTAAGGAAGGTATTTGACGCTCAAGCGGCAGGTATGCTTCAACACCAAAAGCAAGTGAATATGGTGTTGCTTGAGTTGGTGTGCGGTATGTTGTCCTATTTGCCCACAAAGGTTCTTCCATTCTTTCATGCCAATCTTGTTTGGACCTGGAGACAACTTTATTAAGCAGGTTGCATAGAGACTTATTGAATGCTTCAGCAAGACAATTGGTGACAACATGATACATATAAGATTTACTCTGCTAGAAGTCAAAGAGATCACAAATCTTGCTCATTAACTTGTTATCAAATGGCTTGCCATTGTCTGTTATTATGTAGCGAGGAATGCCAAAGTGATAATGATATTCACTTTGATAAAATTTGCAACATTCTCTTTCTTGACTTCTATAAGAGCGACAGCTTCAGCCCATTTTGGGAAGTAATTTGTTGCAGCTAAGATGTACAAGTGTCTACCAGTAGATTTTGGTAGTGGTACCACAACATTCAATCCCAAAGCGTCAAATGGCCAAGATGTAATAGTTGGGTGTAATACTTCGAGCGGCTGATGTATGAAATTTTCATGAAATTGCCAAGCAGTGCACCTTCGAGCATAATCTAAGAAATCCTTCACCATGGTTGGCCAATAATACCCCATCCTCTTTATGTGAAAGTGGAGCTTCGGTCCAGATTGATGTGAGTTCTTCTTATAGAGCTTGAATTACTTCTTCCTCTCCTAAACATCGTAATAGTACACCCTCAAATGAGGTTTTTTATAATGTGTCCTTGTATTAAAGAAAGCGAGGTGCACGAAGATGAATGCCAGTCCATCTCCTTGGATTTTCTGGAAGTATCCCATAACACATGTAGTAATAATGGGTTGTCTCCAATATTCCTTCGCGGCTTCAGAAATGGTGACGAGATGCTCAAGCTCATTTTCTATATATTCTTCCTCATTTGATGGTGGTACTATCCATTTTTGATAAATAGTCATTTGCGTTTGATCGGGAAGGGTTAGCATTGAAGCTAGGGCAGCCAACACATCAGCTTTCTTATTTTCCGTTCTATGCACATGTTGAAGGGTTACATCTTCAAGCCATCCCATCAACTTTTGCATAATCATGATAAGGATGCAATTCGGCCTTCTTTACATCATAACTTCCCAAGAGTTGGATGATCACCAACTGAGAGTCACCAAAGACTTGTAAGTGTAATTGCTTCATGTCGACGACAATCTCAAGTCCAAGTATCAACGCTTGGTATTCAGCGACATTATTGGAGCAACATTGCTTCAAAGTAAAGGAGATGGTAGAATGTCTTCTTGTGAAATGATGAACACTACGCCAGCGCCAGCGCCAGCTCCGCCACGATGTGCAGCCCCATAAAAATACATTTTCTAAGGAGGTTGAATTTCAATAGACATCGCATCTTCATCATAAAGCTCATTAGTTAACTCCAAATCATTCGGTATCAGATGGTCTGCCAAGAAATCTGCTAATGTTTTTCCCTTCAGAGCTTTCTGAGGGATGTACACAATCTCAAACTGTTGGAATTGGAGGTACCATATGGGTAGTCAGTCACTAAGGACAGGTTTCAACATAACAAACTTGATGGGATTTTCTCTAGAAATAAGGCGAACAACATGAGCTTAAAAATGATGTTTTATCTTTTGAATTGAGAAGAAAAGTGCCAAGCACAACTTTTTGATTGGCGAATAGTTTAGCTCATTCGGCGTCATCATTCTACATAAGTAATAAAAAGAGTTTTCTTTGCCTTCATTATTTTCTTTAGCTAACAGGGCTCCTACAGACCTTTCTTGTGCCGCAATGTAGAGTATCAATGGCTTTCCATGTATAGGGGCTGCCAAAACTGGAGGTTTTCCTAGATACAATTTGATACTTTTAAATGCATGGCTACATGTTTCGTCCCAAATAAAAGGAGCACCTTTCTTCATGAGATGACCGAATGGTTAGCATTTTCCCGCTAGATTTGAGATGAACCTCCTCAAGTAGGCTAGCTTTCCTTGGAGACTTTTTAACTCATGAATATTTCGAGGCTCAGGCACTTTGATATTTGATGAGTCCACAAATCGGACTCATTTAGGGCTATATTTTAATAGAAATTGTGTCCTCAAATGCTTATTTTATCTCAATATCTGATGAAAACCCTTAAGTTTCAGGTATTTGAAGTTTGAAGGAAAACATGGACACTACGTCGCAAAAAGGAACAAAAAAGCTTAAAAGAACGAAGAAATGAAGGTCTGAGGATCGCCGAGTCCACTTGGCGAGTCGCCGAAGGGTCTTACTTTGCCTTTTGTTCCAGTGTGCTGAGCCCTGAAGGAAAGGATCAAGTCGGCGGAAAAAGGGAGCAGTCAGCGCATCACCGAGACGTTTCGCGAAGCAGTACCATATCGCCCAATGACCCAGAGCATGACGATATTAAAGGATAGTGTAAGACGGTGATGCACTACACCAAAAGGTGAATTGCCGAGTTGATCGGCGTTCCGACTAACGATGCCGAATGATCCGTTCCAGCACAAATCTGTGAAAACTATAAATACTAGTTAGAGTTGTAGTTTTAAGTGCCGAACAATTATTATACTTTTCATATAGAATAGTACTTTTTGATATTTTTGCTCTAAGTTTGAGAGGGTTTTGTAGACTTGAAGTTCCAAAGGGTTTCATCTTCAAGATTTGGATTTGGGTCTCTTAGATTCTTAAATTTTGGCATGTATCAAGACTTAAATCTTCATACCCAGTTGAATGCAAGCTCAATTTGGTATAAATTTCTATCTCTTATACATGTGTGGCTAAAAACCCCAATTCTTGGGGTGTGATATAGCAAATATGGGTCAAGATAATTGTTGGGTCTTTCTTGCTGATAGTCTATTCATAGTATAAATGTGATTTGTTTAGTGGTTGTGGATGAATTTAATGAATTTTTAGTTGCAAATACAAGTTTATTTATGTGTTTTCGGCTTGCTCGAGAGAGGGGTCGTAAATCTAAGACCACTAGATTGATGGCCAGTGTGAGTGGGTTGACATGTGGTTCAGCTCGAGAGAGTGAACCCTAGTCCCATGTCCACACAGTCAGCTCGAGAGAGTGAGTGGGTTAAGGTGTAGGATGGTCTTCATGCGGCAAGTGGGTGTCCGAGAGGAACGCATTTGAAATGGGGTAAGTTGCTCAAGAGAGAGCTTATCCCCCTTAAAGTCTAGTCACAATTATTCTATGAATCTTCTATCGAAAGCATGTACCCAATAATCTAGTTTAACCTGTATTCCCGTCACATCCCAACGATCCCCTCTCATTACTCAGAAACCCTTGTTTATTTTGCTGTTTTTACTTACTAGTGACAAAAAACCCCATTGTTAATTGACACTCTTGTGTCCCCCTTTAATTTACAATGTTTTTAATCATTAATGTCTTTAGCTATGACTAGTTAGAACTAAATTTTATTTTTCTATTAATTCTCAAAACCGCTCTCTTGGGAACGATCTCAACACTTGGTTGGGTTACTAAACTATTGTACTATCGTAGACACTTGCATCGGAAGTTGTGTCTTGATTATGCAAATATCAATATTGCATCAACTTTGGCTTGATCAATTTCAATTACTCGATGTCTCACAATAAAGCAAAGGAACTTGCCAGAAGTAACTCTGAAGGCACATATTAATGGATTCATCCTTAGTTGATATCTTCGGAGCAACTCAAACACCATTCTTAAGTCTCTCAAATGATCACCCCTATTTCTCGACTTTACCACCAAGTCATCAATATAGAATTCAACATTTTTATGGATCAAGTCATCTAATATATTTTGCATAGCCCTTTGATATGTGGCACCAGCATTCTTTAAACCAAATGACATCACTTTGTAACAATAAATACCCCTAGATGTGCAAAATACGGTGAGTTCTTCATCCTTTGGTGTCATGCGGATTTGATTATAGCTAGAAGAATCGTTCATGATCAACATTGCCTTATGACCAGTGGTAGCATCAATTATCAACTCCGGAATGGGAAGAGGGAACTCATCTTTAGGGCATGCATTATTGAGATCTCTAAAGTCAACACAAACTCATATTTGGCCATTATTCTTCCTCACAGGAACAATACTTAAAATCCATGTAGGATAATTGACTTCACGAATAAAGCCTACCTCAATGAGTTTGTTAACTTTATTTTCTATCAATGGAACCAAGTCTGGCCTAAAATGTCTTTGAGCTTGCCTAACAGGATGAGATCCATTTTTGACTGCCAACTGCTAGACTGCTACTTTAGGATTCAAGCCAATCATTTCTTTATAACTCCCAGCGAAGACATCACTATATTCTTTGAGTATGTTCATATAAGCGATTTGTTCATCAACTTCTAGAAAGGCACTCAAGTAAGTTGGCCTTGCGTCTTCATCAGTGCCAAGGTTCCATTCCTTTAAAGGATCTATTGTGGTCTTTACTCCTTCTTCAAGTTCTGGTGGAGCATCTCCAGCATCTTCCTCCTCTATAGGATCATTGTCATTAACAAATATATGACAACACCAGACAATATCTTCTAACTCTTCATCAATCTTCATTTGAGGCAAAGAATCGTGCTCATTTTGGATTGTAACATGATATGAAGAGCCTAAACTTTCTTCATCTTCCTCGCGCTCCTTGGTGTAAACCACAATGTGAGCCTTTTCCTTAAGTTCCTCTTTACACGAAACCACAAGTTCCACTTGTCGCCTCATTCTAGAAGGAATCAAACTTTTGAACTCCTTTTGAATCAAATGTGAAGCAGGCGTTGTAGCTTTTAAATAAATTCTCAGATTCTTGTTTTTCTTCAATGGACCTAACCTCTCAAACACAGAAGTTCTTTCAGTCGATTCTCTAAGTCGATAAAAAATGGAAGGCTTTTTGTTAGGAGTAGTGACATCATCTTCAAAAGTTATATGGTTATTACTTGCCCTTCTTATGGAAATGTGAATTGGCGGTGGTTGGCTATAACCTAGGCCTTCACGTGCTTGCCTAGTTGTATCTTTTAATAGAAGTTTCCCTAACATTTATGGCTCATTAGGGTTGTATCCAGCTTTCACAAATAACTTGTAAGCATTGGGATCAAAAGCTTCTCTTGTGCGTTTTGTAGGGAGTGCCACATCTTGCACTTTATTTTGAGCGATTGGCTTTCCTTGCGGCTTCGAAGGCAAGTTTATTGTATCGATCCATCTGATAGGAAGATTTAGCCCTCTCAATGCATTTTCTTGAAGTTTAGATGATTGACCTTCGTCTTTCTTCACTTTTGGAACATAGCGAAGTCCAGAAGTCAGCTTCTTTTTTAAAGACATGATCTTCCCTTCATTAAGATTAGGACAAAGTTCTTTACCGTCAACTTTTACCTTTCCGACAGCCGTATTGATTCTTTTGCTTGTGATCTTATCAGACTTGGTTGATTTGACATCATTAGATTTTGTCCCTTAATGACATAACCCTTCAAATAAAATTTTGCATTCGCAAAGTGTGTCTCAACTTCGGTGAAAGGATGATCATCTGCAACTATCTTTCCTCCAATTCCGCCTTTAAGATACTTCAAACATTGATAGTAAGAAGATGAGAAAATTATATTATCAACTATCTTCCCTTCAATCCCGCCTTCAAGATACTTCAAACATTGATAATAAGAAGATGAGACAATTCTATTATCATGTACCTAAGGCCTGTGAAGTAATATATTGTATGAAGTCTTTGAATCGATCACATGCATCTATGAGTTTGATCGCAAATCTTCCATATGGATTTCTAATTTAATAGTGCAATGGATCTCTGTCCCCCTTGATTAAATCATTGTATCAACAAATGACTTTTACTAAGTTCTTCAATCATGATGTTGAGCTCTTTCAATATGTGGATAGGTAGAATGTTAACCCCAGATCCTTCATCTATTAAGATTCTATTTATCTTCTTCTCTAGCACGTGACCCACCAAAAACAAAGGACGGTTGTGTAGTGTTTCACCAGATAGAAGATCATTATCTGTAAATGTGATTTTTGTATCACATGCATCTGATTCTTGGGAAGAAGGTTCAATAGATTTTTCAGAAGATGAAAGAGACATCATTGTCGACATTTCCCTTGTTGATTTTTCCTCGTCACTAAGAGACACTTTTGGTGAGGATTCACTCTTTGTTCTTTGTCAGTATGAGAAATTCTTATGGTTTCTTTTTTATCAGCATTGAAACATGACGCCTCGACATTGTCTTTAGTAGACTTTGTGCAGAATGAACTTGGTAAGAATTCCTCTAGAGTCACAGGACGTCGGGGTTTCTGGTAGTGATGCCCTTCTACCTTTACCATGTTTGAGCGCTTGATTGATTTCTATTTCTCCAATTTCCTCACCATCTTCCTTCTAATCGGTTGCTCGGATGATTATTTTCGTAAGCTTCACTTGTTGTGTCTTCGCCTATTCACAAGAATCCAACCTTCACCAACATCTATATCATTTTGAGATTTGTCTTGCTCCAATAACTCTTCTTCATCCTTTTCAGAGATATATATTTGGAGCTAATCGAGCGAGCCAAATGTGATAGAGATTTGGTTAGAACTAGCCTTCTCATCATCAAGGACAATTTTCTTTTCGTTAACCAATCACATCACTCTATCCTTGAAGACAAAACATTATTCAAGAGGATGACTCACAAGTCCATGATACTTGCAATAATTTGGGTCATCAGCTTTTCCACCTTTATCAGGTCGCTTCATCTCAGGCAAGTTAATGAGATTTAACTCGAACAACTCATCAAAAATCTCAGAAATGGCAGAATCCAAGAAGGGATATTTTTTCCCTTGCATCTCCCTTAGTGTCGACTTTTGATTTGAACGTGCTTGGAAAGTCGTTGTCACATTTTTCTTCATGCCCTCATTTGTAGTGAACTTCACATGTGACAATTAACATTCATCGATTCTTTGTTGTCATTTCTGGGTACAAATTTGCTCCATCTCTTTGGTTCTTGCTTGTCTCTTCCTTTGTGAGGATCATGGGTGAACGTCATATCTTTTCCAGCATAGGACATGCTCAACTCCATATCATTAGCATGAGTAGCTAGATCTTCGAAGGATTTTGGTTTTATTCCTTTTAAGATGTAAAGAAGCTCCCAGTGCATCCCTTGGATACACATTTCTATCGCAGAAGCTTCACTAAGCCTATCCTTGCAATTCAGTCTTTCTTGCTTATGTTTTAACTCTTGTCGTTTTGAAGACTACAATACAACATATATGCAGGAGTATGTCAAAAGTCTTTACTAGCACAAAAAAAAGTAATATTTAAATTACAATTAGATATACAAAAAATAGAGTATAAATTAAAACATAATTTAAAATGAATAAGGAAGAATTTGCTATAGAAGAAAAAACCTATGAAAATCCGGAAGGATTAAAAATAAAAATAATATTTTCAAACTTAGGAAGAAGGTATAAAAAAATAGGTGAAAATCTATATCTAATGATAGAAAAAGAAACAGTAAGATTAGAAGATAGTTTAACTGTAATGGTACGAATAACTAGAGAAAATGAAGAAATAGATAGGAAAAACAAAATAGATATAATAAAACTACAAGCAAAATTAGAAATACAACAGATTGAAGAAGTGAAAAATGATAAAATAATCGCTTTAGAAAAAGAACTAACTATGCTTAAAGAATTATATGCAGCTAAACAAAAAGAAAAAGAAATAGAAACAAACTTAAAATTGGAGATAGAAAAATTTAAAGAAAAAATGACCAAAGAAACCCCAGATATAGGAATTGATAATGTTGATATAGATGAAAACTACTCAGAACAAGGCTCAGATATAAGTGAGACATATACTGAAATAATAGAAAGAATAGAAGAAACCGAAACAATTAACAATAAGATAGAAATAAATACGGAAGAAATTAAAAATGAAGCAAGTACGAGTACACCAGAAGTAAAAAATCCAAAAACACTAAGACCTAATTATTATACAGTTAGTTATGAAGATTCTGACAGATATGATAGTTTATGGAATAAAAGATTAAACAAAAAATGGACACCATCCACATCATCATCCCGAAGTAATGGGTTTTTAGATTTAGATTATGTAACGGATATAAACAAAACAATACAACTATGGGTAGGATATATATCAAAACAACTAATAGATAATAAAATCGAAATGACAGAAGTACCAGGATATATAGAAAGAACATTTATAGGAACAGTAAAATTATGGTTACAAAATTTAGCAGAAGAAAGCATAAAAACATTAAGAAATAATAAGAAAATAGACGGAGAAATTGCGACTACACCAATCGATATATTAAATAAATATGAAATGGCAATAAGAAATGAATTCAGTAGTACAACTACAGAAGTAGAAGAACAAAATAAAGAAAAATAGTTACATAGGAATTTAATGCTAAAATTAGTTATATGTAATATGTGCTACATAGACGAATATACATGTGTATTTAGAGAATATTATTATAAAGGAACATATAATGCAGAAGAATCAAAAGAAATAAGAAAATTATATTTTATAAAATTACCAGAACCATTTAGTTCTAAAATAATAAAAGATTGGAACGAAGCAGGATTACAAGATACACTTGGAGCAAGAATGAGATACCTACAAAAATGGTATTCAGCAATATGTGAAAAATATAGAGAAGACATGAAAATGGAAAAAACAATAATCAAAAACCTAGCATGTTGTAAAGATAAGATAGCACCTCAATTCGGATGCAATGATAATTATTATAAAAAGAAATATAGAAAACCGGGGAAATATAAAAAATATAAATCCCAATACATGTATAAAAGACCAAGAAGAAGATATTACATAAAAAATACTAAAGCAAAAAGACCTTTTAGACCAAAGAAAAAAATAACGGAATGTACATGTTATAATTGTGGAAAACTAGGACACTTTGCTAAAGATTGTAAATTACCCAAAAATCCAAAGAAAAAACAAATATCTGAAATAATAATTAACGATGAAACATATATACAAATAGATTATATAGATTATGAACCAGATAGTGATGATAGTATATATGAATTTGAATCGTTTGAGAACGAAATATCTGAAAATGAAATAGAAGAAAATAATGACTGAAAAAGACGTACAAATGATAAATAAAGAAGAATATACAAGTGAAGAATCTACGGAACAGAAGGTAATATTTGATATCAATATATTTGAACAAATAAAAGGAAAAGAATTAGATCTCAGTGTAGAAAAAATATTTAAGATACCATTAATAAGAAATATATTTAAAAGACAAAAAGAGGAATACTATGTAGTAAGCCAAAAAGAACACATAATAGATTGTAAATATACCAAAGGAAAAGCAAGAATACCTATAATAAATAAAAGGATAATAAATAAAGAAATACAAGAAATTAAAGCTAAAGAACCAATAAAATACGTACACTTAGGTGGAACAGAGATATTAATAAAAGCTTGTTTTAGAGAAGGAATAGATACACCAATAGAAATATATTTGGCAGATGACAGAATAGTAGAACCAATAGAAAGAAGTATAATAAGCGCAGTAAAAGAAAATTTAATCTACCAAAAATTTAAGTTTTAATAAGTGTTAATTATTCAGTAGCAATAAATGATAGAAATATAGATAAATCATTAGTATTATATTGGAAAATGTCAGGAATAGAATTAGCCCCAGGAAGTAAAATATTTACAGCCCGCTGTAAAAATCTATATGTATTAACAACAAAACATAACATAACAGCAAAGAATAAGATAAATAAAATAAAAATAGAGAATCCTTTTGAACAAATTGTTACAGTAATAGATAATAATGATTATAGTTACAAAGAAATAGACATAGAAGAGGATCTAGAAATAGTGAGTGATAGGATAAGTACATCAAAAAGGATAAAAAATATTGATACGTCCCAACCCTTAAGAAAATCAGTAGAATACCAAAGAATAAAAGAAATTGAACCATATCACTACTATATAACTGGAATAATAGAACAAAGAAAACATATCATCATAATAAATACCGGACAAGAAGAAAATTATATACCTAGAGAATTAGTATCGGAAGAAGAAATAACCTCTAAAGAACAAGTATGCCCAGAATTACCAAAAGAATTGTTACATATAGAAGAAACAACTCAAAAAGAAATAATCATAGGAGGTATAATAATATTGATAGACTTTAAAATATACCAAGAAGATAATATAATATTAGGAATAAAATGGTTAGAAGAAATGAAACCATATAATTTAGAAAATACCCAATTAACAATAACTTATAAAAATAAAAATATCATAGTAAAAAGAGCATTATGAAAATTTATATACTTGCAAAAATAATAGTAGAAAATTACTACAACAGATACTATACTCCAATGATAGATACAGGAGCAGAAGCAAACATGTGTAAACATAATTGTCTACCAGATGAAAAATGGGAAAAACTAAAAACACCTATAGTCGTCACATGATTTAATAATGAAGGAAGTATGATAACATATAAAGCAAAAAATATAAAGTTACAAATATGGGATAAATTATTTACTATAGAAGATATATATAGTTATGAATTTATAAATAAAGACATGCTTTTAGGAATGTCATTTCTAGAAAAATTATATCCCCATGTAATAACAAAAACACATTGGTGGTTTACTACACCATGTAAACAAAAGATAGGAGCAAAAAGAGTAAGTAATAAAAACAGAAAACCTACACCATGGATTAAAGGAAGTGAAAAAATCACTCAAAAATTAGAAAATGTTAAAGAAAATACCCACAATATAGAATTAATAATATTTTCAATAGATAAATTAAAATTAATTCAAGAAAAATTAGATATGTTATATAGTGAAGATCCCTTAAAAGGATGGGAAAACCATAAAACAAAGATAAAAATTGAACTAATTGATGAAAATAGTATAATAACCCAAAAACCATTAAAATACAATTTTGAGGATCTAAAAGAATTTAAAATGCACATAAAAGAATTATTAGAAAACAAATATATTCAAGAAAGTAATAGCAAACATACAAGTCCAGCATTCATAGTAAATAAACACAGCGAACAAAAAAGAGGTAAAAGTCGTATGGTTATTGACTATAGAAATTTAAATGCAAAAACAAAAACATATAATTACCCCATACCTAACAAAGTATTAAAAGTAAGACAAATACAAGGATATAATTATTTTAGTAAATTTGATTGTAAATCAGGATTTTATCATCTAAAGCTAGAAGAAGAATCTAAAAAATTAACAGCTTTTACAGTACCACAAGGATTCTATGAATGGAGCGTACTACCTTTCGGATATAAGAATGCACCAGGAAGATACCAACATTTCATGGATAATTATTTTAACCAACTAGAAAATTGTATAGTATACATAGATGATATATTGTTATATTCACGAACAGAAGAAGATCATATACGATTATTAGAAAAATTTATACATATTATAACATACTCAGGAATAAGTTTAAGTAAGAAAAAGGCAGAAATAATGAAAAATCAAATTGAATTTTTAGGAATACAAATAGATAAGAATGGTATAAAAATACAAAACCATATAGTACAAAAAATAATAAATTCTGAAGAACAAATAGATACGAAAAAGAAATTACAATCATTTTTAGGATTAGTAAACCAGGTAAGAGAAAATATACCTAATTTAGCAGAAAATCTAAAACCTTTGCACAAAAAATTGAAGAAAGATGTAGAATATTATTTTGATAAAAAAGATCAAGAACAAATACAAAAAATAAAATCATTATGTAAGAAGTTACCTAAATTATATTTTCCAGATGAAAATAAAAAAATTATATACATAGTAGAATCAGATGCAAGCGAAATAAGTTATGGAGGAGTACTAAAATATAAATACGATAAAGAAAAAATAGAACATCATTGTAGATATTACTCAGGGACATTTACAAATCCCGAAATAAAATGGAAAATAAATAGAAAAGAATTATATGCACTATATAAATGCTTATTAGCTTTTGAACCATATATAGTATATAATAAGTTTATTGTAAGAGCAGATAATACGCAGGTAAAATGGTGGATCACAAGGAAGATACAAGATTCAGTAACAACAAAAGAAATACGGAGACTAGTGTTAAATATACAAAATTTTACATTTACAATAGAAATAATAAGTACTAACAAAAATGTTATTGCAGATTACATTTCAAGACAAAGCTACACAGACGGATCTAGACCAAGAAAATACTCTTGAAAAAATATTCAATGCCATGACATTACTTTGTACCAAAGTAGATGGCCTGGACAAAGAGATACAAAAAATGAAAAGTCAGCAGCATGACGGTAAACATGCGGAGCTAAGTCGATCGGAAGACTTAAAAACTCCAGAGCTAGAAGGTGACGATGGGAAACACCGAAAAACCCAAACTAACAATTTGTTACATGCAGCTACAGGTAGCACATCATCTACAAAAGAAGAAAAAAGATATGTTAATACAAATATGAACAAGATATTTGAGAAACCATTTGTATCCAGAAATCAAAACCCCTTATTTGTACCACCACAAGTAAATACCTACAAAGATAGCTTAGGACAGGACAAGAAAATCTATAATCATATAACCAGAGCCTATATAGAAAACATCCACAAAATACAAACCTTTTTGAACAAAAATCCCAGATCTAAAACTACCCAAAATCCACACGAAGATTATATTACCCAAACTCTACAAGGATACAATAAACTAATTGTTTTACCTAAGACAAATGCAAATCTAGTGGCAACTTGCTATAACTATGGATTATTGAACACAGTATATACCCAGACAGGAGATGAAATAGCTACGATACCGGAGCTACACAAAGAATTCATGCACTACAAAAGAATAACTAAGGGAATCCTTTTCTATGTAAGATTCTATTCAGCACCAGCTGAGATACTTTATGATGAAATTAAGCCAATTATACAAGTTATAAAAATTGGATTAACTAGAGAAATGATCATACCAGAAAAGATAGAAGAACAAGACGAAATACAAAAAGTGGAGATACCAGCATTCTATGCAGGAAAACGAATTATTGGAATAGCTACTATCTTAAATGAGTTAACATCTAATTATTTAAACGAAAATTCAAAATGGAGTTATTATTCAAGAGAGCAAACAATGATATATTCAAATTGTCGAGAAATTAGAGCAGCAGATATGGAAGAACTCAGGCAATGGGCACTAAGTCTACTAAAACCTGAGCAACAGCCAACTACAAGAGCTATAAGAAAGAACTTTATCTCATCGGAAATAATGACAAGATATTGTAAAACTATCGGACACAAATATCCGAATCATCAATGTTCTAAATGCCAAGGAGAAGATAATGTAATCCCAGACGTACAGCTGGAGTAGGAACAACAAAAGCCGACAAGATAAAGAAAAAGCTAAAGAAAGGATAGAAATCAGCAAAGGAGGAAAAGTTGTTTGTCCTAATAGGAAAAGCTAGTGGAAAGAAAAGTTAGTAGGAATAAATATGTAACGTGTGTACATTACTATAAGTTAGTGGAACTTTAGATAAAGTAGTATAGCAACGTGTTAGATTAGTAGTAATATGTACAAAAGAATGAATAGTATTAAAGATGTAAAGTTACTATAGTTAGATGTAAAGTAATCATAGTATAGAAAAGTAACTATAGTAAGGTTACTTATTTTTGTATAAATAGATAGCCATTATGGCATAAATAGGCAAGACTTTCTACACGGAAAGCACAGCCCTTTTGTAAAAAAATATTCTCTCAAATAAAAATCTTAGTTTCAGTTAAACTATGGATCAAAACAGTGCAGATACTACACAGGTATATACATTTATGATTATGCATAACTAAATCTATTAATTCCTGAATATCATAGTAATGATAGAATAGATTTATATTAGTTATTATATACTAGAATTATTGTCAGATGTTTTCTAGTTTGTTAACATGAGGAAAAAAGGGAAACCTTCCAGACTATGCCATCCTAAAGTTGAAACCATAGGCATGAGAAGCCGTGAGGGGAGTAAACATAGTTGAGGCGCTGTTAGGAAAGAGAATACTTTTGAAAGTACGATGTTAACAGTGACAGGAAAACATGTTGAAAATAATCTAGTTTATAGTAATATAATATGAATAATATTCGTCAAGACTATGGTATAAGGGAATTATATTTTGAAATTATTATGTCTTATTTACATGACGAAATGATACTAGCATATAAAACATTAATCCTGTATATACTTAAAGATATAAAAATTATTGATCTAAGAAAGATAATATGGAATAAAATATTTGAAGAAGAAGAAGAAGAATTAATGAACCAGATATGGTATGAATTTGAGATAGATAGAGTAGAAATTGAAATGTTAAAATTTAACTTAAGTGATTTAGAAATCCAATATTCCGATTAATGATAAATCAAGAATATTTAGAATATTGGCAACAAACTATAATAAATATTACTTTATTAAGAAATTTAATAAAAGAAAATATAGAAGCATTCCAACAAACCCACGACATACAATACATAGAATATATACTAGAAAACATAAAAGAAATTATCAGATTAATTCCTTTAGAAAAAATGTATTATGATGCATTGAATGTGCCTAAAAGGTTATAAGTGGTTCTATGTGCTATTATGAATGGTTTCCATGTGTATGATGATGTATGTGGTTTATATTGTTCCTATTGTACTAAATGTCCTTTTAAAAGCATGTTTTTCATGGTTATCATACTTAGTGCATTCTTGTACTAACACCATTCTTCTTTATCTTTTTACACCAAGTGTAGGTGATGGTGACTAAAGGGTCTTTCCTAGAAGTGATGAGCTTGGCTTACTATTCCCAAGTTCGGGTGTGTGTCCTTAATGATTCAAGGACCTTTATTTTAAAGAGTTTCCTTAAGTTCTATGTACTAGATAGAAGTTTCTTTTGTATTGTAAGTGTAATGACCCGAGAGCACCCCCTAGTCGAAACACGGCGTACTCGACCTCTCAGAGGTCTTATACAAGCCCTTAGCATATCATGAACATTAAAGCATATGAAAATAGTGGAAAATTTAAAACTTTTCTTTACAATCGAAGTCTTCATAAAATAAGAGAGAGTCTATGACACTATGTCTCAAATCATCTATAACATTTAGAATAACAATTCTTTCATAACAACTTAGGGACACGGCCCTTACATAATAATTACTAGGGACACGGCCCTTATACAAGTCTAAAGACATAAAACATAAAGACATAATGACATACGAGTACGAGGTAGGTTCATCCTCGAAACTATGAGGACTCCCCAAGTCTTCATTCCCAAGCTCCTTAGAAACCTAACTTCCAAGCATAAGACATCACATCACCAAACCCTACACTTTGTAAAAATGTAGAAGAAATATGGGTTAGTACAACACACGTACTAAGTATGGAAGCCATGCAAGTAAAACCATTAAAACATGCATAAAAGGGACATTTAGTTGAAACCATGCTTTATGCACTTTTGAACATCTTCTTGAAAGAGTTGAAGAATCATAAGTCATAAACAACTCACATATAGTTCATCAAAGCACAAGGGTAATAAACATCACCATAGGCATAGTTTCTAATCATAGTCATAGTGCACATATCGCTCATTACAAGACATAATACTCATGCATAGTCAACATCAAGGTCATTGCATCATAATAGAGTAATCACATAAGTAACCCTAGGTTCTACTTGTGCAATGCATAGGTAGGGTCCATAGTCCTACTTACATTAAGTATTACCTTTGGATCACCATGCTATACTTATCATACATTAGTCTTATCCATAGGTCATATACATAGTAAGGTGACATTCACAAACATTAGTTCATATCAAGAAAAGTCAATCATTAACATAATACAATTAAAGCATGCATTATTCATAATCTTCATAATAAGATAGAACAACACCATTAAGTCATAGTTCATACAACATGTTCATGTCATACATCTTAGTCATAATTCAAACAGTCCTTATCATAGGTAAACCATCATCATAATGATCATACATAACATAGCTTTAATATACATAAGTCATAATCATCATAATCATAAGAGAACACTACTATAACCATCCCTTAGGATCCCACAAGTGCAATGTGCAAGAGAAGTCCCATACCCTCTCTTACACTATGTAGAAACCCTTAAGAAAGCCCTAGTAAGAGTTCACACCTTTCGTACCTTCATTTACTTTTACATTAGGTAAATATTGCAATAACTGACATAGACCATGAGAGCTACATGGAATCCGGTGTTCTACTCCCACACCGAAAAGAGAGGGTTAACACTTGCCTAAGGTGTAACCATTCATACATAGCTATCTAGGTGGATCCACTAAGCTAGAGTCCTATGTGGGCACATAGTTAAGGGTCAAGGAGATTGCTTCTAGAAACCCTAACTTACTAAACGTGGGGGTTTCCATCTCATGAGACAACACATACTGTGGGTAATCCGGACTTTCTAAACGTGAGGAAACCCATGTGGGGAGCCGGACTTACTAAACGTGGGACCCCTATCTCATTTACATGCCCTTTCGGTGCTAAGCATCTAATTCCCTTTTGTAATCATCTTTAGTCATCACATAAGTTCACATTAGCCTTTATTAGACTCTTATGTAGACATCTTACCATAATAGCTCATATGTGTTCATAAGTGAGTAACAATCCTTTCACCTTAGAAACACATAGCAAGTGAGTAACCTTTCACTTTACATTACATTATAATCATGAGAACTACCTTTCAATCATATAACAATCATACCATAACATACATACATACTTCATAGCTAATTCAAGTGTAGAGGGTTAAGGATGAGGAAACTAGGTCATCAACACCACAACAACACATTAGGTATAGCATTATTACAATCTAAGTAATTCACCTTTCATCAAGAACCTTCATCATGTGAGAATGACCTTTCATGTTATCATACCATGCATAACATAGACTAGTTTAGAGTACAATTGAGGAAACCTTACAAGAGTCTCACATTCATTACATTAGTCAATTGCTTCATTCATTCATGTGTGTGTGTACATGTGTGAGAAATCCTTTCACATAAAACACCTTTACTCATAGCATGTTCATATTGTGTTAACAAGAATTACCTTCAATTCAACATAACAACAATAATACCAACATCTCACAATATTCATACTTGCATTGCATCTTATCATAACATTCTCAATTACCAACTAGGGTTAGAGGGAAGAGGGAACCATCATCCAACTTCATCATACATGAATTAAGCAAGTACATTCAACAATACATAAAGAATCACATTCATATCATCTCCTCATAGCCTTGAAGGCCCCATTCAAGACTTAACCCTAATTCCATAGTAATCATACATAATTTAGGGTAATATCATAATACAAACATGAATTACATAACATTACACTCAATTCATAGCCTTCAATTAATATCTAACACAAACTAGGGTTAGAATTGGAGGAAGAAGGGGAAACATGGGTCTCATGGGGGGATTCTTCAAAAATCACCAACACTACATGAATGCATCCATAATTGTTCATATATCATCAATCAAAATCATTTTATAACAACAATTCAACATTTATAAAGAAGACCCACGTTTTTGGATTGAAATCTACAATTTGGGGGATTTTGAAAACCATCTTTGGAAGGACCTCTTGGGGAAAGGGATCCCAAGAGTGAAGAGCAACCATACCTTAGTTAAACCCTATGAATTTCGTGTGAAACCTCCCATCTACAAGCCCTTGCTAAGCTCCTTCCAAGTTCTTCAATGGAGTCTTGAGTTGAGAGAATTTTGGGAGGGAAAAGAATTGGGTTATGTTTTGGGGGCTTGACTTGTGGTGAATTAATGGATTAGTTTAGGGTCCTATAAGCTTATATAGTCCATTAACTAACCACCTAACCGACCTCCCTTAACCCCTAGTTAATAACTAATTAAAACATTAACCCCCTTCTTAACTAAAAACTTCATAAAACTGGCAGCATCTACGCCCTCCACCTACGGACCATAGGTGGAGTCACGGACCGTCGTTTGGCCTTCGTAGTTCTGACAATGCTTCACTATTTCGGGAATATATTTTTACTCCAACATCGGAACATAGAAATTTCATTGGATTGGTAATGGCCCACCTAATTCGTTTTGAGCTATGAGATATGACCATCTAAAGTTGACCCTCACTCCTAACTTAAAACTAAAAACTCTTTTTAGGGACTGTTTTGAGGGTCTTGGTTCTAAATGATTTCATGACTTAGCTTAAGGTCTTGCTAGCTTATAAAGGTGAGTAAACTAGCTAAACAACCCCTTAAGACCTTAGTCAATTAACTAACTTAATCCCTAATCACCAACTTAAGACTAGAGGGCTGGAAATTGGCAGCACCTACGGCCACCCACCTACAGACCGTAAGTGGAGTTATGGACCGTGCTGTCTCTCGTCATTTGGTTCAGAGAGGGGGATTGGGGAGTTCTTGGTGGGGAGACTAAGTCTCAACCCACGAGACCTACCTACGGGGCATAGGTCAAGTGACGGCCCGTCACTGCCCTTTGTAGGTCAAGCTATTTTTTGACAGCTTTTGGCCAAAGGTTGGGTCCACCTCAAGGACCCCTTGGGTGGTCCTTGGGGGGTCGCACCTAGTCGTTTGGATCCTAAACATGTCCATCTATGAATAAGAGTCACTTCTATGGGTTTTAGACCTCAAACAACACACCAAACACCACGACAAGACACTAGCACCAAAGACTAGTTTCCGGACGTCATGGTCGTTTCTTGACGTTTGACCTCTAAAGTCACCAAACTAACTTCAATAGCCATTTTTCATCATTTAAACATGTTTCCAACCATAAACTAACATATGCTCTAGGTCAACCTAATAGATTCAGTCAAGCCTTAGCTAGGTCTTACTAGTTTCGTACGGGGAGTTACAGTAAGGGTTGTGTCCCTCTTGTGTTGTAGTCATGTTTTAAGATGGCTACGTTGAGACGTAGTACTCCGATTTTGTATTAAAGGTTTAAATGAGGTGACATTTAAGTATTGTATTATATTATGAAAAAGTTTTAAATTTTCTACTATTTTTCTATGATAAATGTTATGACGAATGCTAAGGGCTTGTATAAGACCTCCGAGAGGTCGAATACGCTGGTAACGACTAGGGGGTGCTCTCGGATCGTTACATGCTCCTCGTAACAGCTCTGAAACATCCAAAGGTAACACCAATAATGCCTTCAACTTCAGTAGAGAACTTGGAGCTATTAGCCTTAGAGGCAGTTCATTGAGAGTTGATCTTCATGGAAGTCATCTCGATATTCTTTAATTCTTGAAAAGTTGATATGAGAGGTAGAGATAGTCCGACCGGGCATGCCAAAATTTGTAGACAATAAAATTCGCGTCGAGAAAATAATAATCAAGAACGGGAATTTATGCAACAATCATTTTAGTATTTCAAAGTGCAAGTGTTATATTTCTATGATTTCTCTGAATTCGCCTTTTCAAATATAAATCCAAGGGCTCTTGAGGTTGTTCTTTAATCTGGTGGTCTTGATCTTGATCGTTCTTGAACTTGATCTTTAACTTTATCCTGATCTTGACTTTCTAGTTGAATTCAAGGGCTTCGAGCTTGATCTTGAATTTGATGGTCTTGATCTTGTTCGTTCTTGAACTTGATCTTGACTTCTTTAAATCTTGAACTTCCAACGCTTGAATTCTTCAATTCTTCAATTCTCGAATTCTTGAACTTGTAGAAAAATTGCGGCTTTTGATCCATGAGCTTTCTCTAGCTTCTTGTTCAAATTCTTGGTCCTCTCATTTGAATTATCAAGAGCCCTATTTATAGTTTTAAAATAGAAGAGTTGTGATTGGAATAGGATTCCCTTCGGCCAATCATATTTAAGTGACATGTCATATGGGCTTTATGGAGCGGGCTTTTATTTAAATCCATTTTTATTGGAATTTAAATAATTGTTTCAATTATATCAATCCATAATATTTATTTAGACTAATAGAATCTGAATCATTTTATAAATTTATAATTAATAAATTTTAAATGATTACACATCCCAATATTTTCTTGGCCCATTTATTATTTTTTTCTTGTGAGACAACAACCAAAGATTATAATGTACAAACCCTAAATATTCGGCTCTTGAAGTTGCTAACTTATTTCTCTTGATATTGTGAATCAAAGAATATGTACTCCAATTTCTTTCACAACAAGAGGAAGAAGTCGGTTGATAAAGCAACTTGTAAGCTAATTGTTGCAAAAGTGGAGCCGAGACCTCATGATTTGCCCACCAAAAAAGAGAATCTTCATACATCATAGCCTCAATCACATAAGGCTCACTGAAATAGTCATTTCCGCTACAAAAGGATCGATACTCCAATGAGACTTATTTCATTTCATTAGAATCTTTAAAGTACCTTTGAAAGTACTTGACTATATTCAATGAAATTTCACTATCTTCATTCAGAGCTAGCTTTCGAATTCCATTCTCTCCTTGAAGCCATGATTCATGATAACATTTGGGAACCAAAGAATGTGTCATACAATGTAGAGGTGTGTTAATTTTGTTCCATCTAACCACAAGAATATCATGAATAGTATCAAAAACATTTGATTGATCAGAAATGAGATATTTTCCCTCATGCTCAAAGATTGCTTTCTTGACCTTCTCAATCATTCAGTCCCACATATCATAGATGAGATGTAATTTTGTACCATCAATATCCGCACTTCTTAGCATATCAACAATTGGTTTCAAAAATTTCAAGAAGTAGTCAGTATTATTCCATTTCTCATCATTCATTATAAGAGATTTTATTTCATGATTTTTGGCTTTAATTCTCTTATCCCCGTTATAATTCTTCCATTCATCATCCATGACCATTTTCTCCAAAGAAGATTTCACTTTGTGAATTCGGGTGGTTATAATGATGTGTGAGGAAAATCTTGTTTCACCAACCTTAAACTAACACAAATCCCAAAGTTTTTGAATAAGTGCATGTGCCAAGTAATGGCTCACAACAAAGTTCTTCAAATTACTCACTTCACTAAGTAACTCTAAAATCCATTTGCAATTAGTAAAGTGAGGTGATTTTTCCGAAGGTTGGCACATACTTTTCAAAGCTAGATTCAAACAATGAACAACACAAGGAGTCCAAAATATATGAGGAAATTTTTGCTCCACAATAATACCGACAAGTTTTATATTACTTGCATCATCCGTAATAGCTTGAACAACATTGTTTGAACCTACATTTTCTATTGCTTCAATAAACAACTTAGCAATATATTCTCCATCTTTTATGATTCCACTAGAATTGATTGAACTTAAAAATATTGGGCCTCCACTAGATGATTCCATTATATTGATCAAAGGTCATCTTTTCGTTTCATACCATCCATCGAACAAATCGACAATCCTTTATTTTTCCATGTATCTTTAATTGGTTGAAACTTTCTATCAATGTGTGTCTTTTCTTGAGCTAAAACAGTTGTCCTCAACCTATTATATGACGGGGGAATATAACTGGGAATGGAATTTTTGGCAAGATGAAATTTTTAAAGCGCTTGTATTGATAGGAATAATTAAGTGATCTATCAAGATAGGATCATTGATATGATATTGTGCATGAAACTATGTATATAGCATACTTATATTTATAGTATTTTGATAGTTTGAAGCTTGTATTGATAGAAAGAATCAAAAGATATATATATATACACACACACACACATATATACACACACATACACACACACACATATATATACACATATATATGTTAGATTTTGATATTATTCATGGTCTGGATTGACTCCATTCTTGTTATGCTTTTGTTGATTATAGATACTGACTGGTTAAGTTTTAGTTTCCTAATAAGCCCATCCTAGAGTGGAAAGGGGAAAATTATATGCCTAAGGGTCAGTTTGTTTCTTTTCTTAAGTATAGGAAAATGATTTCTAAGGATTTCATATATCATCTTGTTCAGGTTAGGGATACAGATTCTGAAACCCCTTTTCTTGAGTCGATCCCCGTTCTAAATGAGTTTCTAGAAGTGTTTCCAGATGATCTACCTGATGTTCCTCCCGAAAGGGAAATAGACTTCAGTATTGACCTTCTTCCAACTACGCAACCTATCTATATTCCTCACTGTATGGCTCTAGTAGAACTTGAGGAATTCAAAGAGCAATTGAAAGATTTGTTTGATAAGGGATTCATTCGACTGAGTATCTCTCCATGGGGTGCTCCAGTTTTATTTGTTCGTAAGAAGGATGGTTCACTTTGTATGTGTATTGATTACCGGAAATTGAATAAGGTTACCATTAAGAATAAGTAGCCTTTTCCAAGGATTGATGATTTCTTTCATCAACTCCAAGGAGAAATTTACTTCTCTAAGATTGACATCCGGTCAGGTTATCACCAATTGAGAGTGTAAGTAAGATACATTCCAAAGACGTCTTTTCGAACTAGGTATGGTCATTATGAATTTTTGATAATTTCCTTTGGTTTGACTAATGACCTGGCGACATTTATGGATTTGATGAATAGGGTATTCAAGCAATATCTTGATATGTTTGTGATTGTGTTTATTTATGATATATTTATTTACTCGTGGAGGGAGGTTGAGCATGTTGATCATTTTAAGATTGTGTTGTGAATTCTCAAAGATTATGAATTGTATGCTAACTTTATCAAATGTGAGTTTTGGTTGAGGTCTGTTGCTTTTCTTGGCCATGTTATCTCCGGCTAAGGTATTCAAGTCTATCCTAAGAAAATCGAGGTGGTTAGGAGTTGTCCTAGACCTTTGTCTGCTTCAAATATACGAAGTTTCTTGGGTTTGACCTGATATTAGAGAAGGTTTTTAGAAGGGTTTTCTTCTATTGCCTTTCCATTGACCTCGTTTACTCAAAAGAATGTTAACTTCTTGGTCGGAAACATGTGAAAAGAGTTTTCAAGATTTGAAAGATAGGCATATCTCCGCTCTAGTTTTTAATTTACCAGAAGGTTCCAATAGGTTTGAGTTGTATTGTGATGATTCAAAGATTGTATTAGGTTTTATTCTTATGCAAACTGAGAAAGTTAATGCTTATGCATCAAGGCAACTTAAGATTCACGAAAAGAACTATTCTACCCATGATTTGGAATTAGTGACAGTTGTAATGCCTTTAAGATTTGGAGACATTACTTTTATGGTGTCCATGTTGAGGTATTTAATGACCGTAAAAGTTTACAATATGTATTTAAGCAAAAGGATCTAAATCTTTGCCAACCTTGATGGCTACAACTCTTGAAAGATTATGACATGAGTGTCCTTTATCACCCAGGCAAGGCCAACGTGGTGGTCGGTGCCTTCAGTTAGTTGTTAATGGGTAGTGTTACTCATGTAAAGGATGATAAGAAAGAGTTAGTTGATGATTTTCACATATTGTCCCAATGTGGTGTTCTCTTGATTTAATCTAATGAAGGAGGAGTATTCGTTCATAATAGTTTGGAATCATCTTTTGTAGTGGATGTAAAGGATAAGCAAAGTCTGGTTTGATTTTTGTTGAGTCAAAGGAAGCAGTTCTTAAGAAGTCTGTTGATGTTTTCTCCCAAGTGGGGATATGGTGTGCTTCGATATCAAGGTCGCTTGTGTTTTCCCAATTTTGATGATTTTAGGGAGCAAATTTTTTTGAAAGCCCATAGTTCTCGATATTCCATTCACCCGGGAGACACCAAGATGTACCATGACTTTCAGGTGGTCTATTGGTAGAATGGGATAATGAAGGATATTATGGAATTTGTGTTTAAGTGTCCTAATTGTCTACAAGTGAAAGTTGAGCATCAAAAGCCAAGAGGTTTGTCCCAAGATATTAGTATTCCAACTTGGAAGTGGGAAGATTTGAATATGGACTTTATTGTTGGTTTACCCCGCACCAGGCGGCAACATGACTCGATTTGGGTTATTGTGGATCATATGATGAAATCGGCTTATTTCTTTTCCATCAAGGTTTCTTATTCGGCAGAAGATTATGTTAAGTTGTATCTAAAGGAAATGGTTAGGTCTTATGGAGTGCCCCTATCTATTATCTCCGATCGTGGTACCCTATTTACTTCTTATTTATGGAGGTCTTTCAAAAACGTTCTTGGGACCCGTGTTAAGCTTATTATGGCCTTTCATCCTCAAACCGATGGGCAAGCAGAGCATAACATCCAAACTTTGAAAGATAGAAGTTAGTATGCGCAATCCGCTATCATGAACTCGGCTCTGCACTAAAGAAAGGTGCATCTGTATTCACTTTCATTCAGAACAAGCAACAGTTGAGCAATTGCGGAAGCCTGTGTGAACAAGCATTGAACGGTGTGAACAAACACCGGACAACATCTTGCAAGTATGCGTTAGTGAAGCTAATAGTTCGGATGCACATGATGTTGAGAGCTTGTGTGATTGACTTCAAGGGTAATTGGGATGATCATTTGCCTTTGATAGAGTTTGCGTACAATAATAGTTGTCATTCAAGTATTGTTATGGCTCCATTTGAAGCTCTTTTTGGTTGGAGATGTAGATCCCCCATGGGTTGGTTTGAAGAGTGTGATGTTGCTTTGATAGGTTCTGTGTTGGTACATGAGGCTATGGAGAAAGTTCAGCTTATTAGAGAAAGGTGGAAAACAACTCAAAGTTGACAAAACTCCCGTGCCGATGTTAGAAGAAGGGATTATGAGTTTGATGTTTATGATTGGGTTGACTTGAAGATTTCACCTATGAAGGGTGTCGTGAGGTTTGGTAAGAAAGAAAAGCTTAGTCCCCGTTATATTGGTCTTTATCAAGTGTTGAGGCATATAGGCAAGGTGGCTTATGAATTTGACTTTGCTTATGAATTAGACTTGCCTTCTGATTTATCATCGGTGCATTCGGTATACCATGTATCTTTATTAAAGAAATGTATCAGTGATCCGACATATATAGTACCATTAGAGCGTCTTGGTATAAGGGTAAGGATTTCTTATGAAGAAGTTCCATTTGAGATATTGGACCGGCAAATTAGAGAGTTGAGGAATAGAGAGGTTGCATCCATAAAAGTGTTGCGGAGGAATCAAATGGTTGAGGGTGCTACTTGGGAGGCCGACGCCAATATGATGTCCCGATATCCTCATCTCATTCCCTTCCATCCTACTCTAGCTTGAGGTATTTTGCTTCTCATGGTTCATTCTTCCGGATTCATGTGTTTTAGTCATTCTCATATTTCCATATTCATCAACATATGTTTTAGAAAATGATGTTTTGAGTATGTTTTAGCTTGGAGTTGATTTTCCTCCTTTGTTATGTGCCTTTATGTGATTGCATTCGTGTTGGGTTGGTAGATCTCTTTCCCCTTCTATTGCATCCTAGCTTGAGTTCCATTCGAAGATGAATGTTCTCAAAGGGGAGATATTGTTACACCTCGGATTACTAAAAGGAAAAAGATTGCATTAATTTTGCCTACTGGTTCTGGTCTACGAGACCACTCTACGGTTCGTAGAACTTTCAACAGGTCTTAGAGAAGTCTCGTAGAAAGGGAGAAAATATATTTTGAGAAATCAAGTTTTTGAACTTTTCTACGATAGAACAACACGTCCGTCAAGTGATCTGCGGTTGTAGGTAGGTTTCGTAGGAAGATTTCACACTTAGTGAAATTTTGAAGTTAAAGTTGAATTCTACGGTTGGGGTCTACAGACCATACAAAGTTCTATGGGCCTTATATAGGTCTCGTCAAAAGTTTGTCCAATTTTAAGGCTTTTTAAATTTCTCACTGTTGACGAGGACTCTAAGTCCAAACTATAAAAGGGTCTAATAGTTATTTTAAGGGGTTTTGAGTATTTTGCCTAAGTGTTTAATGCCTAAACTAAGTCATTTTAGTCCTAAATCTAAGCCCTATAAAAGTATTTTAGGTCCTACAACTACCCATTCTAATATCATTCTCCTAAAATCCAAATTCCCTCCAAGTTTCTCTCCCAAATTTCCCTCTCAAGCTAAGGAAGAATAACTTAGGGTTTCAACTTAGCATCTCCAATTCACCATAGTGTTTGGGCCTCGATCACTGAGGTATGTTATTATTCACCTATGGAGTCCTTTCCTACATAGAGTTCCTAAAATTATCCAATTTTACAAGTTAAATTTTTAATTAAAAGTTAGGATTTTATTCAATCATCATGGGTTCTTTTCAATTATGAATCATTAGTTGTTTCTATTTTTAAATGCATGAATAGAAGTAATTACATGTTTTTGAGTTGAATTCATATGAACCAATGCATGATCCATGACTTTTGACTATCAACACATGATAAATTTTATGAACTATGAATTTATGAAGTTATACATGTTTTTATGAGATTGATGTTTATGACTTGAGGCTGCCTTTAGATGAAAGTATCAATGAATATGGTGAAATCATTTCTCACATAAGGATTCATAAGGTTGAAAGGTTTTCTCACCTAATTGAATCAAGATTTAAGGAGTTATCATAAATAACTTTAGCTTGGATTGTTAACTTAATTGTGTCTTTCTAATGAGCCCAAATGCACACGCAAGTGTACGTGATTGCACAAGTAGTATAGTTCTTTTTAGAAACGAGTTATCGTTTCCAATGGACTTATGATCAACTTATATTTGCTACTAATTACACAATTCGACCAGAGTAACTTTAACAGAGATTGAATGTTGTTTACTACTACTACGACTACTGCAATAAGTAAAGTAACTAATGTGAACGACTTCAAATTGATGTTTTGTACAAGTAAAAGATAATTCCAAAGTTGCAGGATGCATTGAATTTCAAGTATCGTAACTCAGGTAATGAACTAATTTAGGTTATCAAGTCACTAATTTACAAGGTTAATTATATGATCATGGTCTCCGGACCTCTAATCGCCTACTATAATTCGTTGTACTACATCATCGAGCGGGGATAGGCAGTCCTAATTGGTGAGCATTTATATTTCTTCCTATTTTATGACTAAGCTAGGTGTTCGTCCGAGCGTCACTACTAAACACAAATCAACTCAATTTAATGGAATATCAAGCTTTTTATATTCTTTGGTCTATCTACCTTAGTGTCTCCCGAGTTTAAGAGTAGACAAGAGATTTATTTTTAAGATGGATAGTCAAGAAATACTAAAACAAGAACATACAAGTAACTTAAAGTGATAACCATGAATTAATCCAAAACCATTAATATTCAACAATCATCCGTAGCTACAGCCCTAAAACAAGGACGTTCAGCCACTCATAATATTTAAAAATCGTAAAATAGTATTGTTCATGCGATTTTCAAAATAAAGAAGAGTTAGAGAATCAAAACCTATTACAAAACTTTAATTCTTGCTCTTGCACACCCAAAAGAAGTTGAACCCTAAAAAATAGCCCTAGGGTCCTATTTATAGAGTTTAGGAAAAGTATTCCCAATTCCGATCTAAAGAGGAGTCCTAATTAAATCAATTTTTGCTGGGCACGTTGGGCACAGGTTGGGAATAATTTAGGTGCTTCTTTAATTGAGGGTTTGGGTGGAGGTCCCAATTCACCGATCAAATGAGTCCACCCTACCTCTGTATGTTCCTAATACTGCCACATTAAGACAAGCCATTATATCTTGAGCTTCAGTATCCCTATCTATGTCATGTCCACTAAAACTCTTTCCAAGAGTTCCTCGGAAACAATGCAATGTGACTTTACTGCTAGATCTAGAATAGTAATGGCAGACAACTCTTCATAGACGGAAGGCAATTTCAAGGCCCAATAGACGTCAAATACTTCAACCTTATCTTGTGTCCTCATAGTCAACTACCCAGCTGCTACATCAATCAATGCTCACGTCGTGGCCAAGAAAGGACGCCCCAAAATAAATGGAACTTCTTGATCAAGCTCAAAGTTTAAGACTACAAAGTCCACCAGAAAGATCAATGATCCCACTTGCACCAACACATCTTCAACTACCTTTTATGGTCTTGCAATAGATCTATCTGCAAGTTGGAGAATGAAAGTGATTGGTATTGGACTCCCTAACCCAAGTTTCTTGTATAAGGATGTCGCATGAGATTAATGCTCTCACCTAAATCACATAAACCCTGGGCATTGGCACTTTATTCAATTGTAATTTGCACCGTAAAGTTACCTGGATCCATCAACTTCTTTCGTAGTCTATTCTAAATTCGAGAACTGCACTCCTCAGTAAGTGTTACCATTTCATACTCTATGAGCCTCCTCTTGTTAGCCACTACCTCTTTCACATACTTGGAATACTTACGAATTCCCTGCAAAATATCAACCAAAGGAATTTTAATGTGAACCTGTATAAGGAGAGAGAGAAACTTACTGAAGCATTCATCTTCATTCTGCTTTCTGAACTTTTGTGGAAATGGATGAGGTGGTTTCATTTGAGGAACACTCTTCTCAATATTGGAGTTATCTACCACCTCTTCTTGCTTATTTTCACTACTCACTACCTCAATATCTCTTTCCTTTTGAGCTAGTTCCTTTAGTTGTAGCCTACTTCTGGTAATCACAACATTCAATTGCTTAGGGTCGGGCTCAGTGTTACCCGGTAAACCTCCTTGTGGGTGCAAGTTGAGCGAATTAGCTACTTTTGCAACTTGTTTATCCAGATTTAACTGTGGCATTTGGATGTTCCTCAAAGTCTCATCCTGCCTATCCACCCTTGCATTGATTTTTGCATTATCGACATTGTTCTTCCCGATTTCTACCATCAACTTTTAGAACAACTCTTCATTAGTCATACCCCATTTTTGTGCACTTTGGTTTCCACCTTGGCTATTATTTTGATATTGTTGTTCATTTCCTTGTGCTCGATATTGATTAGACCCTTGCACTTGGTTTTGGCTCTCTTTTTTATTTCCACCCAATGAAAAGTTAGGATGGTTTCTCCAAGTGGAGTTATAAGTATTGCTGAAACCCTGCGAACCTCTACCTCTTTGTGCATTGCCCACATAGTTCTTGGAGTCCGAATTCGCTTCACAAAATTAAGTTTCATGTGCTCCGCACCAAACTGTTGTTTGTTGTATAGCATTCATCGGTGCTTGATTTAGTGCAATTTGCTTGAAGTGCATGGTTATGTTATGGTTCATTGCATCTAGTTTTGCGTTTATCGCAGTAGATTGATCCACATCTAGAATTTCGGCAGCCCTTCATGTCGTGGTGCTTGGTACTTTCCCATCCCAAACGGGTTCCCTTCTGAAAGTCTATCTAGGAGGTCAAATAGCTCCTCATAAGTCTTTGCTAAAGCTTATCCACCTACTGCACTATTAAGAAGTATGTGTACATTATAATCAAGACCTTCAAAGAAAGTGTGAGCAAGTACCTCATTAGCTTGGTAGTGATGTGGACAAGCATTCAACAATTGTTTGAATCGAGCCCATGCTTGGTAGATATCTTCCCCATTTTTCAGCTTAAAGCTCAATATTTCACTCATCAACCTTGCAGGTTTGCCTGATGGAAAGAATCGACTCAAGAACTTTTTCGCCAAATAATCCCTTGTTGTGATGGAATTTGGTGGCTCTGTATCTAACCACTGCCTTGATTTTCCCAATAATGAGTGTGGAAAAGGAGTCAACCTCACATAATTTGATGAAATCCCATTTGGGATGTATGTATCGCTTATCTCTAGAAAGTTCCTTATATGCATTTGGGGATCCTCGTGAGGGAGACCGGTTAATTGCCCCATTCCATGGATGAGTTGCACCATGTTCTATTTTAGCTCAAATCTTCCACCTGCCGGTGGTTTCCATATACTTGATGCCACATTGGTTGTGAGTGGGAGTCTGTCACGACCCAAGCCTAGGGCCTAGACGTGACATGGCGAATGAGGAACCCGAAGGAACCCCAAACAAGCCTCTCAAACTTGTCATCACACTTCATCGGTCGCGGAAGTACAATCAACATTAATTAACGGGAAATAGGGACTAAGGGCAAACCATTTCAAAATGACATCATAGAACAAGAGTCAAGCTCATTTACAAAATACTTGTCCAACGCACACCTCTACATACATAGATAGGACGGGGGGCATGACATACTACCGGCTCCCCTCATAGTCAAAATACAATTGCAAGCTAAAGTCTCAAAACATAGGAGTAGGAAACATAACATAGCCCTCGAATCATTGAGGACTCACCAACAAACTCGGATAAGCACCGTACTAGCCACGTGAATGGAGAGAAGGATCAAGAGTAGCTCCGGTCCCTACATGGTGACATCATGTAGGCAAAATATGCGTTAGTACTTGGAATGTACTAAGTATGCGGGGTGCAACACAACAATAGACAAGGACACAATCGAAATACAAGAAATAGTTTCATAGGCATTATAAATAACAATATGAGGATGCATGATCAAAGTGAAGTCAAAACATGTTTAAGTAAATCTATACTAATAGTAGATATCATATGTGTATGCATGATCCAACCAATCTATAACCCCAACTTAGGATGGGGGATGCCGTTCACACCCGGACACCCTGGTGGCAAGGTATAAACCCCTCACATGGTTGATGTTGGTCACACCCCAAGCATCCTAGGTGGTGAGATATAAACCTCTCACATGGTTGATGTTGGTCACACCCCAAGCATCCTAGGTGGTGAGATATAAACCTCTCACATGGTTGTCCGGTTCTTTTCCCCCGGACCGGGCATGGTCATGCAACACTTTATATAGGAAATTCCCATTAGGCTCTAATGCAATCTCACGTATGGAATGAACATATACACAAGCTTAGTTTGTCATCAACACATCTCTGGATTGCCATACATCTCATAACTCAAGCTTTAAAGCATCGATTCATCAATTCTCCATAGTTGGACATTTTGTCAAACACCTTGAAGGCATGTAATGGAATCAAAGAGCATGGAAAATAGGGTAGTAATTATGCAGCCAAACCAGTGAACAACCTACAACAACACCTTTTAACACCCACAATACCACATGAAAATCTCCACATCCATTCCAAATTTAGATTCAAGTTCTAGAGTCACAACATGCTCAAAACAATCACTTTTCATGTTTAAAATTCAATGTGCAGGAAATTATTACAAAGAACAAGACTAATTTATAAATCTTAACTTAAACCATGAATTAGTGAGTAGAATAGAGTCTAGGCACTATGGGTGGAAGGACCCATGAGTTCAACACCACATACCTTGAGTTCTTATGAAGGTCTTGAGAGTGTCTTCAATGGAAGCTTGGAACTTGGAGCAAGAGTCTCTTCAATTTTGAGGATGGTTTTGGATTAGGGTTCTTGAGAGAACTTGAGAGAAAATGTGTCTAAGTATGGGAGAGGTGTTTTGGGAAATGTTTTAGAGATGGGAATTGAACTAATGGTATATAGGAAATAACATATGCCCTTTGGAAAAAATGGTCCAACACTTAGAAAAAAAAATGAGGCGGGTGAACAGTAAAAACGCTCACTGGAAATTGCATTTCCTGCCGGACAGATTTTACAAAAATGGGCATAACTTCTTCGTCCGAACTCCGAATGAGGTGAAACAAAGTGCGTTAGGTAGATAACTCCAAGGGATTTCCATGGATATGTTATGGGCCACCCAATTATTTGTGTGCTAGGAGATATGACCCTCCAAAGTAGACCCTCGAAAAAGGCTTCACTTGGAAATTTCGGATTTTGATACGGTTGCTCTAAAATTTGGGTTAGACCCATTTCCCACTCAATTTGACCCCCTAAACAAGAATATGAAGTCGGATTTTCGAAAAATGAAACGGATTTTTTTGATATAGCTAAACAAGTTTCCGGTAACTTCCGAAGCACATTTTTAAGAACCTTTTGGGTCATTTCAGAGTCAACCTCACATAATTCGATGAAACCCCATTTGGGATGTATGTATCGCTTATCTCCAGAAAATTCTTTATATGCACTTGGGGATCCTCGTGAGGGAGACCGGTGAATTGCCCCATTCCGTGGATGAGTTGCACCATGTTCTATTTTAGCTCAAATCTTCCACCTGCCGGTGGTTTCCGTATACTTAACGCCACATTGGATGTGAGTGGGACTGCCACATCATAGACTGGTCTTGCCGGTATAACTGGGGTACCTCTTGTCCTTCGTTGTTCATGTTTATTATGTGGTCACCATCAATATCTTTCGAGATACCTAGTCACAATTCTTATTGATGTCCTTGATTCACCAGTTTTCAGCGTAGTTGAAGGGCTCTTTCAGGTTCGTCATCTGGGTCGACAAGATCTCCTTTTCGAGCCAGACTTAAGAACCAAGTGTCTACAATACAAAAGATCTAAAGATCGAGCTATTAACACTTGAACAATCTAATTGTAGACTTAAGAAAAGTAAATATAAAATTAATTCCTTAAGGCCCCGGTAGCGGCGCCAAAAACTTATTCCACCCAAATGCATACGCAAATGTACGTTGTTGCACAAGTAGTATATTTCTTTTTAGAAACGAGTTCTCGTTCCCAATGGACTTATGATCAACTTATATTTGCTAAGATAATTCCACAATTCGACAAGAGAATCTATAACAGAGATTGAATGTTGTTTACTATGACTACTGCAATAAGTAAAGTAACTAATGTGAACAACTTCAAATCGATGTTTTAAACAAGTAAAAGACAATTCCATGGTTGCAGCGTGCATTGAATTTCAAGTATTGTATCTCAGGTAATGAACTAATTTAGGTTATCAAGTCACTGATTTAAAAACATAATTATATGGTCATGGTCTCCCGACCTCTAATCGCTTACTCCAATTAGTTGTCTAACTACATCTTTCAGCGGGGATAGGCAGTCCTAATTGGCGAGCATTTATATTCATCATGTTTTATAACCAAGCTAGGTGTTCATCCGAGTGTCACTCCTAAACAGAAATCAACTCAATTTAATGGAAGATCAAGCTTTCTAATCTACCTTAGTGTCTCCCGAGTTTAAGAGTAGACAAGAGATTTATTTCTAAGATGGTCAGTCAAGAAATACTAAAACAAGAACATAGAAGTACCTTAAAGTGATAACCATAAACTAATCCAAAACCATTAATACTCAACAATCATCCATAACTCTAGCCCGAGAACAAGGATGTTTAGCCACTCATAACATTAAAAACCCGCAAAATAGTATTGTTCTTGCGATTTCCAAAATAAAGATGAGTTAGAGAATCAAAACCTACTACAAAACATTAATCCTTGCTCTTGCACACCAAAAATAAGTCGAACCCTAACAAAATAGCCTTAGGGTCCTATTTATGGAGTTTAGGAAAAGTATTCCCAATTCTGATCTAAAGAGGAGTCCTAGTTAAATAATTTTTTGTTGGGCACGTCGGGCACAGGCTGGGGTGCCATGCCAAACAGTGCACCAGCTTCAGCCTTGAGTAGTTCAGAATTTGGTGCCTTGCGCCAGACAATGCGCCTCAAGGCGTGCTCTGTAGTTCTGCCCTTGGCGCCTCACGCAAGGAAGTGCCCCTCAAGGTTGCATCAGTAGTTTTTGCCTTGGCGCCTCGCGCCAGGCAGTGCACCACTTGGGTTTGCTCCTCATTCCATATTCATGCTTCCTCGCTCCTCTTTTGCTCAAATGGACCCCATTCACCTTGAAAGTTCTTGCATCATATAATCACATGTCTTAGTGCACAATCTTAGCAAGTTAGGTACAACAATGTCAATAGTCTCAAGATTATTCTTAAATTTAACCCTAATGTGGGTGATTATTGGCAATTTCGGTATATAAATATGCTTTAGATCACTTTCCATGAATGGTGAAATGATTATGACCAATGATTATTTCGTGGGATTTTACTTAGTACCTAGAGGATATTGAGATGGAGGTTCTCCCATTAGTAGAGCTCGAGTCTCTAGTCAATCTTCTTGTGCCTAACTACATGCCCTGTAGGTTGTCTTAGCTAGTGGATCCATGTAAGCTATAAGTTTAAGGTTGTTGCCTTTCCAAGTAATGCCATCTCTTTTCGGTGTGGGATGGACACCACATCGCATGTTTTAGCTCACATGGTCTATGTCAGTTAATGGTAAACTTTCAACAATAATGAACTAAGGTTACCTTCAAAGTATCTCATAAAGTATTTTATATATGTTACGCTTGCATTGACCATGGTTATGACTTGTATTTTATAACCTCTTATCATATGCCTTAGTTTCGTCATTGCATATCATGTAAAGCCCTTTTTAGCATGATTTCATAACTTTTATGCATTTCTTTCATACTTAGTATACTTCATGTACTAATGCATACTTGTGCCTACATTGTTTTACTAATGTAAGGTCCGACACTCCTACCCCACACACTTGTGGCTAGTTGATCTTTCTCTTGGCGCTCTAAGATTAGTGAGTCCTCATGTTCCAAGGACTGGGACACCTTTATTGGTTTCTTTATTTCAGTTTTCTTTCATATGTATGTGGTGTAAGGGTAATTTCTCAACCGCTTTCTTTTGATGTAATAGATGGCTTGTTGATACTATGTTAGACTTCTGTTATATCGAACTCTTTCCTTTATATGATATTGTTACTTTTGAAATCTTTATTTTATGATCTTGTATAATGTATGTTAAGTGGATTTTGTAGAGCCTTTCGAGATTCTGTACACCATGTTACACCTAGGTATACTTTGGATCGTGACAAAGATATACCCACGATTGACTCGGATACCATGCATGATATACTAACGGTTGGCATGAGTATCATTCTTGGTATGGGAATATTCATATATGATTGGCTTGGATACTATGTCGGTAAATAGTAACGGTTGGCACGGGTACAACGCCTAGTACACTAATAGTTTGTTTGTGGGTTCCATGAGAGAATCGGATTTACTTTTTCGTGGCGTGATGGTTACATGTTTGGTTCCATAAGAGGACCAAATTTAGGTATTATGTCATATTTATCATATGTTGGTCCTTCAGGAGCTGGGTTGGTTATTTTAAATTGTTGGGATGGTCCTTGGATAGACTAGGAGTGCATATTATATATCGTAGTGATGTTTTATGGATCTTTGGATGTGTGGGTTATTTGAATGGTGTGTTGAATAAATTATGGCTTATTGTAATGTTGTGGATCATGTGAATTGTGAATGTTAAGTTTGGGTGAAGATTGGGAGTCAAAGTTATGTTTCTGATAGTGGTTAGAATTGTGTGTTATCTGTTTTGCCAAATCAGCTAAGGACCAAGGTGTTGACTTAAGAGTTTTTATAACAATAGCAAAAACAAGATAATTATAAAAATAAAATTATTTTCATTATTTTAGGTTGTTCACGCTATCTGAGAGAGTGCATACACTATTTACTCTTTATGCCCGATGGACAAAAATTGATATAATAATACCAACTCAAAATTATTTAGAGGAGATAATTGAACCTTCACAAAGTTCAAGTGTATTCTTGAAATTCAGACTTAAAAAGTTATGTGAGAAAATGGTCAAATTTCCTCCTAATCGCTAATCGGATTCTCGACTACACACTTATATTTTACGGGAATCATATTACCCCTTGAACTATTTTAAAGAGAAATAATTATACCCTTAAGTGATGACATGGCACAGAGAGTTTGCTCACACTCTTAAAGACATGTGAAAGTCAAAGAACTGATAAAAAATATTTTAAAAATATTTTAACTTTTTGTTAAATATAATTTTTCAAATTTTGCCTTTTATTTTATTTTCTTTACTTTTTTTCTTTTCCCTTCATCCTCCCCCCCCCCCCCCCCCCCTCAGCTCTCTCTTTCTCTCTCTCTTTGTCTCTCTCTCGTCAGTCAACACTCACCCCACCTGTGCATTTCCTCCACCACCATCACCATAGCAACCACATCTCCTCACCTATCTTCTAATACATTTTCATAATTTGTCTCACTATTACTCGCAATCATTAACACTACAAATCACCATCAAAATTACCAAATAATCATTAAAATTATTATTTATGTAGTCAAAAAACTAATTATTCATTAATTATTTCCTTGCTCTAGTAAAATTTATTAACCTTCGAATCTTAATTTTTAGTCTCTATTATCGTCTGATAAAGGAATCTAAAGTCTAAACTACACACAATAAGATTTAATGAACTTGAGCAGCAACCCTTAATTGATTCTACTCAACCCCAAAAAATGTGATTTCTTCGAGTGTAATACTTGAATGTGTAAATCCTCCACTATTTAAAAAAGAAATCAAAAGGGCAGATTCATACCCAATTCCAAGAAGATTAACGAGAACTTCAAACTTGAATTGGTGTTGAAATTGTGGAATTTGAGTGGAAAAGGTGAAAGGGGTTGTCTAAATAGCTAATAAAGTTGTGGTGCTGCTGCTAATGAATATTGATATTTGATTTTGTGGGTTATGAAAGGTGGAGGTGGGGGTGGGGTGACTAGAGAGGAATGGGGTGGAGAGAGATAAATGTTTTGGAGTGTTACAATGAAAGAAATTAAAGCATAGCTTAGGAGAAGTGAAGAGTGGAGAAGATGATGAAGAACAACAATTATGTTTTTTCTTCTATTTAGATATATACGATACTTGACAATTGGCAGGCGTGTGGTGCACACTACATGGAAAGGATTAGGATGTCTAGTTTTAGGGTTGTATATATTCCACTTTAAAATAGTCCAAGGGGTAATAAGAGCTCTTTGAAATATAAATGTGTAGTTGAAAATTCGACTATAAATTAAGGGGGCATTTGACCATTTTCTCACGTTTTGTCCTAAATCAACAAAGGACCACTAAAAGCATCTTCACATCTACAAACAGAGGTGGACCCACCCCTCTAGGTGGGGTGCACGTGCACCCGTTAACTTCGGAAAAAATCATGTATATTTATCTTGAGAAACTGACAGAAATTAGGATATAATTAACAGTGCACCCATGAAAAACATAGGAGTGTCATTATGTTGTTGTACAAGCTAGAGGATCCACCCGCAATCTGGTTTAAATCCAGCTAGAGTGTTTATTTCATGGTTTTTATTTAAGTTTATCTTAGAGCTAATATTTCAGCTAAGGTAATATTGGTGCACCCAAAGTCTTCAAATCCAGATTTGCCGTACAGATATTAATTTTCTACGTTTTTAATTTAGGTCATGTGATTTAATGTTTTTACTTTATATCCAAATCTTGAACCATTAAAAACTAATATATAAATATATGTTTTCTTTTTCTTCTGGTTGTTCATCGCTTATATTGTTTTATAATATAATATTTATTGCTCTTCTTTTTTACTCTTCAGAGGTTAAACTTTGCTACGTTTCTTTTTTTAACAAATGTATGTTATAATAAATTATAAAGAAGAAAAACAGCTCAACGATTAATTGAACAAATTTTGAATGATGAAATCAAAATACTTTTATACCAAGGCAAGAAATACTCGTTTTGTTCAAGAATAATTTCACCTTTTGATATGCATTAACTATTTTAATTTCGAAATTTTCATTTTATGTTCGGTTTATGAGATAATTTATTGCCTCATAAATATGTATCATATGTTTTAAGTTACAAGTTTAAAGTATTTTTCTTTTTTAAACTTTTGTAGCGTTTTTCTATAGAGTTGAAACTTGAAAAAGAAAAAAAAAGAGTTTTTGAAGTTTATTGGAAAATAGTTTTGAAATTTGAGGTTGTCTTTGGACATTGTGACACCCCGTAGTCTAGTAGGCTAACTAGCGCTAAGTGTGAGAGCAACAAGCCAAGAACTAGGGGCAAGAGCCAAGGAAAAAGGGCAAGGGCCAAGGCTGCCAAGCTTGCCAAGGCATTGCCCTCCACCATGGAGGCGTAGGCGGCTCGTAGTGGCCACCACGGCTCGTGGTGCCACCCGTGGTGGTGAGGCAGTAGCTCCTCAAGGGCTGCCCAAGTTGGGCTCACATTCACGAGCCACTTCACGGCCAGTGGTAATGACCACGGCTCGGGGAAGGTCGTGGTGATGACTTCAACTCCCAAGGGACAAGACAAGGTGGCCTAGCTACTGGTCCAAGACCATGAGAAGGACCACCGCCAGTGGTGAGGACCACGACTCGTGATGCCACTCGTGAAGGCTGGCAAGTAGGCTACTAAGTAAGGGTTATTTTGGGACTTTCCGATTTGAGTTAGATTAAAGTGAGGTCATTTTTTATAAGCCTAGTACACCTATATAAGTGATTTTAACCCTTTAAACTCATCATTCAAGTCATATTTTTCAAAACCCAAAAGATTTCCCCAAATTTCCTCCCCTCAAATATTTCTCTCTCTAGAAACTTGAAGAAGTAGAAGAAGGAAGTTCAAGCTAGGTTCAAGGTCAAGGCTCAATTTCTCCATTGAAGCTTAGCATTGGGCTTTGTTGTTAAGGTATGATAGCTTTCATGTATGGATACCTTTCATCCATGAGGTTCCTTCAAAATTCAATTTCAAAAGAAAGATAGAAATCCCCCATTGTTATGGTTTGATTCAAAAGTCATGGGTTCCTTTCAAACTTGATTCTAATGGTTGAATTATGTTATACTAAGCATGAATTGATGATTTCCTATGGTTTTCATGATGTATCCCCAAGAACCCATGTGATTCTCATATTTCTCAATTGTGATCTTATGATGTGGGTCTTTGTTGATGAAAGAGGAATTTTATGAATTGATGCATAAGGTGATATAATCACATGAATTATAATGAAATCCATGTCAAATGCTTGAATTCTAGATGTGATGATTGAAAGTAGGTTTAAAACCTTGAAAGAGTAAGTATGAAATTAGAGAAAAGGCATAAAGTGACACCTGAAATTGTCCTGAATTTTCAAAAAAGATACCTAAACTATGCAAGCGTCCTATTACCTCCCTAAACAATTCTGAACTGATATTATTACATCATTTTTTGTCCACCTGGCATGGAGAATGTATGCACTCTCTTAAAGAGCGTGAACAAACTAAAAAAACAAATATAATTTTATTTTTACAAGTATTTTGCTATAAAATGTTTTTTGTTTTTCTTATTATTTTAACTTTTTCTCATTATTTTTTTCTTTTTCTTTCTTCCTTCTTCTTCAAAAATTCATTGTCATCTTCATTAAAACTTTTCACTTTCAGTGTCACTTTTTACCACAACTCCACCTCCCTTTTATACTACTATTAGTTTAACTCTCTTCAATTTTAAAATTATATCTAAATATTTTATTACATTTTGAACAATTTGATAAACACATTAGATTTCAAGATGATCAGTAGGTATTATTTAGTTTTTTTTATCTAAATTTCAATTAAACATTTTCAATTTTCGGAGAATTCTTATTCTTTCAAAATTATCATTTCTAGTTTTGAAGTTATATAAAAATGAGATAAATCAATTGATGATACCATCAAAATTTTGATTTTTCTTAGAAAAATAATTAGTTTTGTTATCAATAACTCACAAAGTCTAGAAAATAGTATAATTTTGGAAAGAAAGGAATTTGACTGAAGAAGAAGAAGAAAAAAGAAAGAAAATGGAGGGGCTCAACTTGATGTGTGGGTGGGGTGAGGTGAGGGTGGGAGGAGAAGAAGAAGAAAGAAAGAAGGCCAAACACATATACAGCCCCTCTAACTTGTCCACATTTTTCATTTTGGCAACCCTTGAACTCCATTTTTTATGTTCCATTTTAACACGAAATACTATTTTTATGATTTATTTATTTTTATATATATTCTTCAATTGCAACTTCTTATTTTAAATCGACATGTGTCATTTAATTTTAGTTAAAAAATTAAAAATTAACAAACAATAATTCTTTTTAAAAAATAATAATTTCTTTTTAAGAGTGTTATGTATTTTTGTGTGAAAAATAACTGACGAAATTGTGTTGGTTTTCTTTCTTTAAAATCACCGACAACCTAACAAAGTCAGTCGAGTTTTAACATTGTTTAGTAGTGTTATTAGCAATGAACAAAAGTCTTTTTTAGTAGTGTTATTAACAAAGTCAGTCAAGTCTTTTTGAAGATGAGTTTTTTTATTCGTATTGATTTATATTAAAAATTAAAAGTGAGTATTTGCGTTAAATTTAGATAGCCTAGATGATAAGAAAAAATAAATAAGTGGTGTTATTTAATTTAATTGAAATATTTAAGAAAGAAAATCAGAGAACTTTCGTCAATTTATTTCCATGCAAAAATACAGAGAAATATCAAAAAATAATATTATTGTTTGAAATTTTTTATGTTCATTCGCAAATGTTTAATTTTTTTAATTAATAGACACACACATCTATTTTTTTTAAATAAGAAATTGCAATTGAAGAACATAAATAAAAACAAATCATAAAAATTAGTATAAGTATTTAAATGGTACAGAAAAAATGGAACAAGTCTAAGTTAGAGTGCCAAAATGAAAAATGAGGGCAAGTTTGAGGGGCTATATATGTGTTTGGTCAAGAATGAAAGAAAGAAAGAACATGGAGGGAGGGGTAGCTTGAAAGTAGAGATGGAAAATGAAGTAGAAATTAAAATGAAATTAAAATTAAAGTAATAAAATTAAAATAAGTCAAAAAGTAAGAGAGACAAATAAAGAAAAACTTAAAATGAAAAAATATATATCAAATTAAATTAACACGTGTCACACAATGATTGGTGTGTGATAACACTTGCCATTTAAAATCTGGAATGATCGAAAAATGATGTAATAATATATGTTCCGAATTGTTTAGGGGGGTAATAGGACGCCCGCATAGTTAAGGTGTCTTGTTGAAAATTCGAGACAACTTCTGGTGAAAATTATGTCTTTTCTCTATGAAATTATGCGTGTTTTATGAACTTTATGTAAATGTTTTAAGGATGCTTTGAGAGTAAAGTGTCAATGATTATGATAATGTTGTTGTGTTGATTGAAAGGACATTCTCATGAACACATAATGAACATGATGTGAAAGTTTTTCTCATATAATGAAGATTCTAAGGTTGAAAGGCTTTCTCACCAAATTGAATCTAAGACTTACATGAAGACATGGATGGTGAAAGGTTTTCTCACGCATGATCTAAGAGTTATTCTAATGAACGAACTTGGATTAGTTGTCAAAGACATCCTTCCATGAGACATGAGTTAAGTAAGATTTAATAAGTACTCCGTGGAATTTATGCTTAGCACCGAGTGGATATTGAAATGAGATGGAAGCCTTTTACGTCAGTTGAGTCTGGGCTTCCCATGTATGTCTCATGAAATGGAAGCCTTTTAGGTCAGTTGAGTCCAGATTTCTAGTAGCAATCTCCGTATCCCATAAACTACGTGCCCCCGTAGGTTATTTAGCTAGTGGATCCACCTAAGCTAACAAATCATGGTTCTACCTTAGGCAAGTAGGACAATCCTTTTCGGTGTGGATAACACCGGGTGATCATGTTATAGCTCACATGGTCTCATGTCGATTAAGGCTTATCTCCCACAACAAGAACATGAATAATGAACTAAGGTTACTTCAACAAGTATTTACATGAGTTCAAAGGTGTTAAAGATGATGTTGACTTATATTGTCCATGTTTTTGACTTAGGATTTCTAATCTCTTATAAGATGTTTAAACTTGGCAATTTGCATGCTTTGAAATGAAATGTCCCTTTTAGCATGTTCTAAGTATTTTCTTTCATAGTTATCATACTTGGTACATTTTTGTATTAACGCATACTCTTGCCTATATTTTTCCCAAATATAGGATCCAACAGTCAGGGTTAGTTTCGTGGCTAAGTGTTGATCTTGAGATTTCGAGCTTGGTGAGTCCTCATGCTTCGAGGACGGAGTTTTATTGTTTAGTTCCTTTCTTGTATTGCTACTTTTGAACATGAGGTATGGGCTAGGCTCAATTTCATTATATTGTAATAGATGGCTATGATGAGACAAGTGTCTAGACTTTCGCTTTCTTTTATGAAAACTTTTTTAAGACTTGAAATGTGTTTTACTCATATTGTTCTATTTCTTATGTTATGAGGACTAAGTGGCTTGTATGGAGTCCTTCGGAGTTCTATATGCTTTGTCACATCTAGGGGTACCCTTGGGTCGTGACAAACATGCATTCTACTTGGGAAAAAATTGAAGACTTTTGAGCAGAAGTGATGTTTCACCAAAATTTCATAAAAAAAAATGATCTGGACAAATTTTATGGAATTTGAATTTTTTTTAGAAGATAAATTTTTCAGAAAATTAATCAAATTTCATGAACAAAAAGATGTTTTCAAATTTTTAAAAGAAAATTCTACTCTCAAAATTTACGATCAGATAAGATGTTTGTCCATGATAAAAATATTGTCACATGAATTGAGATAAAACATACCAAAAAGTCATTATGTTTTGCAAGCAATTCTATAATTTAATTGTTCTGTAATTAAAAAAGAGAAGTTAAATTCATATTTCAACATTAAATATTATGATAAATAAGAGCTTGTAATTCAATAATGCAAGTTTACATGTAGAACTCTTACAGTATTATATATGATATAATAAAAAATTAAAATACTTACGTTAATATTTATGATATATCTTTTTTATTTTATTTCCCATCAGAGAATTGATATCTGCACTAAAGTTCGATTATTTCAAATTTACTGCATGTAAAAACTTCATTTAGAGGAAACACGCTTTAATGCCCGATTATTTTGAATTTACTGCAAATAGAACTTCATTTAGAGGAAACACTCTTTACCTAATATTATCATGCTTACCAAATAGAACAAAAATGATTTCATAATATATTAATAAAAAAGTAAAGAGAATAAACATAAATGAGTGTATGGAGTGAGTACTCCCAGACACGTGGAATCAGAGGTGAATTCAGGATTTCAAAAAGACGGGTGCATTATTGTCAAGGGCAGCTCTGCTCCTTTAAGAAAAAGGCAACCATTTTAGGCTCCCAAATTTGAGGGCCTCATTTATTTTAGCAATAATAGATTATAGGTTTTTTTATAAGAAAATATTAAATATGATATTCGGGAAAAAATAATATTAAAGAAAAAAATTATTAGAAGTTTGATTTATCTCGAGTACTATGTCATAAGAAAAATTAAATGCATTGGTTATATGAATTATTGATTGGAAAAGAATTATTAAAAGAAACCATTTATTAAAAAAAATATGCAATTTTGCATCTCAAGAAATTTAAAAAGTACACTTTATTAAAAGAAAATGATTTTTTTTCAAAAAATTAACAAACAATGGTGCTCTTTAATTAATTTTTAAAAAGTGGTCCTTTTTTTATTTTCCAAAAAAATAACAAACAATGATGCTCTTTAGTTAATTTTTAAAAAGAGGTCCTTTCTAGGAATCAAACGATCAACCTCACAATCAAACCAACCCTTGAATCAATGAACCATCCAATGATTTGTGATCATGAGTTCCTTTATTTAATATCTAGTGTATTTTAAAAATTATACAAATAATATGTTGAGTTTTGTCAGATGACCACGGGTTCCATTGACCCATTTTTACCACTTAAATTCGCTCTTGCGTGGAATAAGATTTTCGTGAGTCTTAGAGAAAAAAAAGGAGGATATTTTCAAATATTTATCAAAAAGTTATTAGTTTAAAAAAAAAAGTATATCCAAGAATATAGCCCAATTCACTATTCAGCCACGATCTATCGCTAATTAGCCACGGCCTACGGTTAAGATGAACTCTTAGCCCCTTTTATTAACCGTGATAAATCATGGCTAATATATTAATTATATCAAATATGAGTCTTGTATCTGAATTGGATTATTAGGTAATTTTGTAAAGTTACTCTAGAAAAATGGTAAATAAATATTATGAGTTGTCACCTGTATAAAAAATAGATCTGTGTTATTGTAATGATCATAAAGTTACAATGCTAATTTACATTTATTATTAATATAGCATGACACACATTCAAATCACAGTTAATCATAAAGTTACAAAAGGTCTAATATACGATGTTCAGCTTAATAGTGTATGCGATGTTCATTTATTCGCGTAGTCATAATTTGATTATTCTCTTAAAACTATTCATTACTAGTATACATACTCGCGCATTGCATGAATACATTAATTTTTGATTATTTTTATTTCATAAAACATTAATAGTTTAAAATGTATTTACATTTTATCCTTTATTTTTATGTTGTATTAATAAATTAATATTTTTTTCATGTTAACAATTTATTAATTCAAAATTTTAAATGAATTATTAAATATCAAAAGATCAAATGACATGTTGGTATATTTTATATATATGTTTTCTTTTATTCAGATGATTCAAAATATTATTAACATTCTTAAATTCGTGTAAAATTATAAAAATAATTTAAAATAGAGTGAGCATAAAACAATTTAATAATAATACAAACATGTTCATAAAATACAATACACACATATATATATATATAAGAAATCCCTTTTGTACCATTTTATTTCTAAAATCTTTGTACATTCTATGGATTTCTAAATTCTAAAAGTAAAAACAGTCTATTTATTTTAAGTAAAGTATATCAACATAATATATATAAATAAATTAAAGTTTCTAAATTTTAGTAGCATTATGTGTAATTATCCTCCAAGAGTATTTTGTAGAAATATAATTTTACAAAATAAGTAGTTCCACAAAATAGGCTTAACTGAAATGTGAACTTTTTGGGTTCCATTTTGAACATTTTTTTTGTTTTGGTTTTAATTAAAATCATCCCTAATATTAATTATAATATTTTTTTAAAGCAAGAAAAACTTTTACGTACTCAAATTACTTCATATATACTCAAATCATTTGTCATTTCGATTTTTCCTTATTTTAAATAACTAAATTAAAATTTCTAGTTTTAATTATATTTTTTAGAATATTATTTTTAAAATGCCAACTTCATCAATCTTGTTTCTGAAATATTTTAATATATACTTTTCAATTGATATATGTGTACAATTGCCGTATATTCAAACAAAATGTAGATTATAATCATTAATAAGTTAAAATAGTTAATTAACTTTAAAATCAACGATATTATTATAGTTATTACCTTTTTATCATAAATTTTAGATTTTTAGTTTTACAAAATAAAAATAATCATATAAACAAACATAAATTTACTAAATAAAGATGAAAAATTGATATTAACTATTAAAACTTTGATTTGATGTATTAATTAAAATAATTGTAATAGCCTATTTTGTAATTATTTATTTTTCTTTAATTTAAGATAACTACTTATAAAATTAAAGATTATCAACACAGCTTTTCATTAATATAGGACTGCGTAGTAAAGGATGGAAAGTTATAAAATTGTTTTCACACATATTTTTTTTAATTAGATTTTTAATAATTAATAAATTAATTTTATATAACACATAAGTAATACCAATAGGTTTTACGTTTCAAACCTGCATTTATAATATAAATATTTTATGCAATTAAAACAAAACTTCCATGAATTAAAGTATAAAATATTGAGAACTTCTTAAATTATATATCAATACAAATAAAAATAAATTGTTAATTTGTGTATTTTTATAATTTTTTTATTTTTTATATTAAATATTGAGAACATTTTATTTTTTTGGTTTTAATTAATAACATCCTTAATATTAATTATAATATTTTTTTAAAGCAATAAAAAATTTAAGTACTCAAATTACTTCATATATACTCAAATCATTTGTCATTTCGATTTTTCCTTATTTTAAATAACTAAATTAAAATTTCTATTTTTAATTATAGTTTTTAGAATATTATTTTTAAAATGCCAACTTCATCAATCTTATTTCTGAAATATTTCGTTATATACTTTTCAATTGATATATGTGTAAGATTGTCGTATATTCAAACAAAATGTAGATTATAATCATTTATAAGTTAAAAAAATCAATTAACTTTAAAATCAACGATATTATTATAGTTATTACCTTTTATCATAAATGTTAGATTTTTGGTTTTACAAAATAAAAATAATCATATAAACAAACATAAATTTGCTAAATAAAGATGAGAAATTGATATTAACTATTAAAAACATTTTGATTTGATGTAATTAATTAAAATAATTGTTATAGCCTATTTTGCAATTATTTATTTTTCTTTAATTTAAGATAACTACTTATAAAATTAAATATTATCAACACAACTTTTCATTAATTATAGGACTGCATAGTAAAGGATGGAAAGTTATAAAATTGTTTCCACACATATTTTTTTAAAATTAGATTTTTAATAATTAATAAATTAATTTTATATAACACATAAGTAATACCAATAGGCTTTACGTTTCAAACATGCATTTATAATATAAATATTTTATGCAATTAAAATAAAACTTCAATGAATTGAAGTATAAAATATTGAGAACTTCTTAAACTATATATCAATTAAAATAAAAATAAATTGTTAATTGGTATTTTTGTTTTAATTTTTTATATTAAATAATGAGAACATTTTTATTGTTTTTGGTTTTAATTAATATCATCCTTAATATTAATTATAATATTTTTTTAAAGCAATAAAAACTTTACGTACTCAAATTACTTCATATATACTCATATCATTTGTCATTTCGATTTTTCCTTATTTTAAATAACTAAATTAAAATTTCTATTTTTAATTATAGTTTTTAGAATATTATTTTTAAAATGCTAACTTCATCAATCTTATTTCTGAAATATTTCGTTATATACTTTTCAATTGATATATGTGTACGATTGTCGTATATTCAAACAAAATGTAGATTATAATCATTTATAAGTTAAAATAATCAATTAACTTTAAAATCAACGATATTATTATAGTTATTACCTTTTTATCATAAATGTTAGATTTTTGGTTTTACAAAATAAAAATAATCATATAAACAAACATAAATTTTCTAAATAAAGATGAGAAACTGATACTAACTATTAAAAACATTTTGATTTGATGTAATTAATTAAAATAATTGTTATAGTCTATTTTGTAATTATTTATTTTTCTTTAATTTAAGATAACTACTTATAAAATTAAATATTATCAACACAACTTTTCATTAATTATAGGACTGGTAAAGAATGGAAAGTTATAAAATTGTTTTCACACATATTTTTTTAAATTAGATTTTAATAATTAATAAATTAATTTTATATAACACATAAGTAATACCAATAGGTTTTACGTTTCAAACATGCATTTATAATATAAATATTTTATGCAATTAAAATAAAACTTCAATGAATTAAAGTATAAATTATTGAGAACTTCTTAAATTATATATCAATTAAAATAGAAATAAATTGTTAATTGGTATTTTTGTATTAATTTTTTATATTAAATAATGAGAACATTTTTATTTTTTTTTGGTTTTAATTAATAACATCCTTAATATTAATTATAATATATTTTTAAAGCAATAAAAACTTTACGTACTCAAATTACTTCATATATACTCAAATCATTTGTCATTTCGATTTTTTCTTATTTTAAATAACTAAATTAGAATTTCTATTTTTAATTATATTAATTATTTTTAAAATGCCAACTTCATCAATCTTATTTCTGAAATATTTTATTATATACTTTTCAATTGATATATGTGTACGATTGTCGTATATTCAAACAAAATGTAGATTATAATCATTAATAAGTTAAAATAATCAATTAACTTTAAATCAATGATATTATTATAGTTATTACCTTTTTATCATAAATGTTATATTTTTAGTTTTACAAAATAAAAATAATCATATAAACAAAAATACATTTACTAAATAAAGATGAAAAATTGATATTAACTATTAAAATCATTTTGATTTGATGTAATTAATTAAAATAATTGTAATATTCTATTTTGTTATTATTTTTTTTCTTTAATTTAAGATAACTACTTATAAAATTAAACATTATCAACACAATTTTTCATTAATTATAGGACTACGTACTATAGAATGGAAAGTTATAAAATTGTTTTCACACATTTTATTTTAATTAGATTTTTAATAATTAATAAATTAGTTTTATATAACACATAATTAATAACAATTGGTTTTACTTTTCAAACATGCATTTATAATATTAATATTTTATGCAATTAAAATAAAACTTCAATGAATTAAAGTATAAAATATTGAGAACTTCTTAAATTATATATCAATTAAAATAAAAATAAATTGTTAATTGGTATTTTTTTTATAGGTTTTTCATTTTTATATTAAATATTGAGAACTTTTTTTTTGTTTTGGTTTTAATTAATATCATCCTTAATGTTAATTATAATTTTTTTTAAAGCAATAAAAACTCTACGTACTCAAATTACTTCATATATACTCAAATCATTTGTCATTTCGATTTCTTCTTAGTTTAAATAACTAAATTAAAATTTTGTATTTTTAATTATATTTTTTAGAATATTATAAATGCCAACTTCATCAGTCTTGTTTCTGAAATATTTTATTATATACTTTTTAGTTGATATATGTGTACGATTGCCGTATATTCAAACAAAATGTAGATTATAATCATTAATAAGTTAAAATAATCAATTAACTTTAAAATCAACGATATTATTATAGTTATTACCTTTTTATCATAAATGTTAGATTTTTAGTTTTACAAAATAAAAATAATCATATAAACAAACATAAATTTGCTAAATAAAGATGAGAAATTGATATTAACTATTAAAAACATTTTGATTTGATGTAATTAATTAAAATAATTGTTATAGCCTATTTTGTAATTATTTATTTTTCTTTAATTTAAGATAACTACTTATAAAATTAAACATTAACACAACTTTTCATTAATTATAGGACTGCGTAGTAAAGGATGGAAAGTTATAAAATTATTTTCACACATTTTTTTTTAATTAGATTTTTAATAATCAATAAATTAATTTTATATAACACATAAGTAATAACAATAGGTTTTACATTTCAAACATGCATTTATAATATAAATATTTTATGCAATTAAAATAAAAATTCAATGAATTAAAGTATAAAATATTGAGAACTTCTTAAATTATATATCAATTAAAATAAAAATAAATTGTTAATTGGTATTATTTTTTTTATAGTTTTTTTATTTTTTATATTAAACTTGTGTGTTTTCTGTCAATTGACAGTTTCTATTGCATTACTTTTTTATGAAAATAACAGTAAATACTAAATTGAATAGCATAGAGTAAAGAGGCTAGAGATATTTTATTGAATAAGATTGATGAATTTAAAAGCAAACCTTTAAAATTTTAGATGTCATCGATTAAAGGGAATCGTGATTATACAATGACAACTAGAATCGAGATATTATGATTTGTATACAATTCGTCTCCAAACCGAGCAAGCAATCCCAAGTAGTCAGATAAGATTTAAGGTCGTTTATAAACAAAGGATCCTACCTGCCTGACAATTGTCACAAAACAAGAGATACTTGTGTATAAACAAGAATTAACAAAAAACAAAAAGACACCAGCCTCTCCAAATTCTGTATTTATTACTATTTCTTCTGTACACCTCTTGTGCCAACACTAACCCTTCAAAACCTGAGAAGAGCATGTTATCTCCAACTACTAATTAACAAACCAAAACTGAACTTCAGCCTTGTGTATGAAGACAACATGTTATGGCATTGTAATTAACTCAACAGGCCACTATAACTTATCTGCAATTCTTCCCAAAGCATCTGCAAGCTTCGTAAGTACTGCTACTAAGTTGTCAACATGGTCCTTCCTTTGCTCCCTATCCTGTTCAAACTGCATATTCTGAGCTTCAAGTTGGGAGCTCACCAGTTTCCCATTCCTCTCCAATGCTCTCACTAAATGATGTTGCACACTCCTTGCTTCTTCATCATCTGCATCTGACTCACTTTTCTTTCTTTTCCTTCCTTCCTGACCACTTCCTATATCAGGTTCTCGGGTGGTAGGTTGGCTTGTACCTGCTGAAAAAATTACTCCAATTCAGAAAGGGCATCCCAATTTATTCTTTTGATTGTTTCTTTTAGTCTTGCAACCAACTATTGCTCCTCTCTTTCTTGTTTATCTTTTTCCAAGGACGGTGAGACAGCTAGGGACATTTTACCAGAAATGTAAAAGTTCAACAACAGTGTAGGAAAACTTAGAAGACATACTACCTCATACCTACAGATTTATTTAATGTTAGTGATTCACTTCAAAAGTTGCATTTCCATTTTGTTGGGCTTTAGTGACAGTCTGAAACATAAACCACACCAACTTCGCCGTAGAAAATGCAATAGTTGGCACAGAGATGAAGCAATATAGACAATTTTAAATTTTACCAAAACTAATTTCTTTAAAACTATATTTGTTTCAAATGTGTATCATGAAAACAACAATTTCCTTGGAACTTCAAGCAGACATGAGAAAAACAAGGACCATCTGAATAAGGTATAAACAGTAAAGGAGCTCGATAGCGATCTGAGGTTTTTACTTTTTAGAGATGTAAGTCAAAGTTCTTGAAAATGACTACCACGATGCCAAATAACCAGGCAATGTGTTAAAAGAGAACAAAACAATAACAAAATAATCCCTTATCTTTGACTTTAGACTCAAAGTCATCCCCTTTCTTTCACATGGAGCACTAATAGTCCTCTATGGTTGAAACGTTGGTGCACATTTAGTCTCTTCCATACCATTCATTTGATATTTAACGTTTTGATCATGTAAATGTCTGTTTACTAGTCTCCTTTTGTATATCATCTGATACAAACTAAATTCCTTCTTAAACTTTTACTTCTAGCTGCATCAAGTGTCATGATTTTTATTTTGTACTTATTGAATATTTTTGTTGTGTTTCACTTCAGTATACATATCCATGATTTTGTTGATTCTTTAGCTTTCTCTCTGTTTACCATAACCAATTGATCTGCGAACCAGATTCTTTTGAGCTTTCCATATGTATCTGGAGCAGAATCAAAGAACCAAAGAAATACAACGAAGAAGAAAATGGAAATAAATAGGAGGAACATATTTGGGCCTTCTAACTGGTGGTTTTATCAAGTTACCATGTCCCAAATATAGGCGTAAGGCATATAATTTAGGTTTTAAAATCACAATCAGAATAATATCCTTTCTGAATGCTCTCAGGCACTAAGATCGAGGAGAATTTTTTCTTAGCCACCCTTTAGTCAGCTTTTGATTTCTTTCCTTTTTTGGGGGTCCTTCTCCGGGAGATGGCCAGAGTTAATGCACTAGGGGAAAACAGCATTTACTACAATGCTGGCTTCAAATCATACGACATCACTAAATGCCATTTAGGAGCAGAAACATGGTAGTGGATCGAGCGCAGCAGGAATTTAATGAGGAGAGTTAGAGTCAGTCACAAAACTCTAAAATGGTTGGTATCAGTCTTTATTGAAGCTTCAAAAACACGGGAAGGTCAGAAGATGGAAGACAAGAGAACATTTTTCAGAGCTCTTTTGTACACTCAAGTACAATGAAAATGGGAGATACATTAGTTTCATTGCACTTCAAGGTCACAAAAAGTCCATAATTATTACACCTGAATGCTATTACAAAGGAGGATGGAGCAATATAGCCCACAAAATAGCGAAATTCATATATACAACAAAGGAGGCAGAACCACCCCAAACAGCAACAACAAGCAAGATAACAGGGTCCTCAAAGAGGTCTGCAATACAAACAGATGGGCAACAGAGGCATCAAAGAAGACACATTTACAGACAACAAAGAGCAACATAAGCATTACAGGAGACACCACTGTGTCAGAAAAGGATCTCTTGAGCAGGTGCCTGGTGGGAAGATTTCAAATCTCGTCACAGGAAACCAAAACCCCAACCCTAAATGAAGTCAGAAGATGGGCATGCAACACCTGGAAGGTAGCCGGCAGTCTCAATGTTTTTGCGATGAATGAAAGAATGTTTCTTTTCGAGCTCCCCTCTAAGAAAATCACAGAACACATACTGAATGCAACTTGGAGTTGGAAGAAGATGAACCTGTCACTTGAATGGTGGAACCCAACCACAGGCTGCTGGCCAGAAGAAATCACTACATCGAGACAGAGGAGGAAACGTCTCTGAAAAACCATCTGCATTGGGCAAGAATCAAGGTGAAAGGAGCCGGGAAGTTGATTCCGCCGGCGATAGAGGTGGTCGGTGGAGGCATGGTGTTCACAATCCCGATATGGGTGGAAGCTCCAGTCACTTTCAGAGTAGAGAAGGAGAAGACACAGGTCGGGGTCTTTGAACCAGTGGGTAATCAGAAGCAGAGACCTATTTTGATGAAAGACTCTACTGTTGGAGAGACTAGTCCATGGGTGCAATAGAAAGTAAGGAAAATTCAAATAAAAGGGCACATGGAGGTTTAATGAAGGGGAAAGGGCCATTATGGGCTAAACTTAAGCCCAAATAATTTTACAACCCAGGAGATAATTAAAATAATGCAGAAGGAGGATATAACAATGGAAACAGAAATTCAAGCCAATATCTCTCATCTTAACACTATAAGTGCAGCTATGGAGATTTTTGAAGGGGAGAAAGAAATTTTGAATGACCAAATCGACAATCCAGCAGACAAGTCAGTAACAACAGGCTCGAAACAGGGTGATGAAGGTGAGATTTCAGTCACACAGTCTGATGATCAACTCGATGTGGTGAATCGCATCAGAGAAGAACCAACAACCCCACTGAGAATGAAATTACCAGCAGAGGAGAATGAACAAATAGAAAACATGACTGAATGGATTGAAGAGTATATAATCAAGCTAAGTACAGAATTTGGGGAAGATTTCAAAGGGTGTGAGAAGAAGATAAAGGAGCTTTTCATGAAAATAGACAACAAGCAACACAACAGAGATATGCAAGCAGTAAAGAAGAAGGGGGTAACAGAATTGAAAAGGCCAGAAATTGACAGTAAATTTTGGAGCTATGGCTCTAGAAGTAAGGGGGAATGTCTACCTATAAATGCTCAATGAATTTGAAAGTTATTTCCTAGAATGTGAGGGGGTTAAATTGTAGTAGAAAGAGAGGAATAGTCAGGAATACACTTTTTAGATTTTGAAAGGCTGACATTGTTTGTCTCCAAGAAACTAAATTGAGAGGGGATATCACAAACATAATAAAGGAAGTATGGGGAAGTAGGTGGGTTGATTTTGTGCAGTTGGAGGCTAGTGGAACCAGAGGGGGTGTAGTGATTATGTGGGATAAACGGAACTGGGAGAGTGTAGAAAGCAGTGTGGGGAAGAGCCAAAACCTAAATTGGCACTTAACAGGAGTCTATGCACCAAATGGCAGAGTGGAAAGGGAGGATACTTGGGGTGAACTAGGTGCTGCCACGGGTCTATACTCAGGCCCGTGGGGACTTCAACACCACTAGATATCCATCAGAGAAGAAGAGATGCCTCAGAATCAATAAAGCAATGACAGACTTCTCTGAGTTCATAGAGCATATGGAGTTGAGAGACTTGGAATTGAAAGGGGGTAAATATACATGGAGAAATGGGGATAGAGAAGATATTGCAGCTAGATTAGATCGATTTCTAATCTCAGAAGAACTGGACAATTGCTTCAAGAATGTTTGAATCTTACAGAGGGTTACATCAGATCACTCCCCTATCAAGCTACAATGTGGTGAATGGAAGGCTTCCAATTCTTACTTCAAATTTGAGAATTGGTGACTTCAAACGGAAGGATTCAAGTAGAAGATCAAGACATGGTGGGAGTCTTTCCCTAGCACTGGTAGCCCTGACTTTGTTCTGGTCTCCAAGTTGAGGGAATTGAAGACTAAACTAAAGGAGTGGAGTAAATCAACTCAGGGGAATCTAGGAATTCAGAAACAGCTTGTGCTGGCAAAGTTGGCAGATCTGGAGGAAATTCAGGAGCATAGAATGTTGCAAGAAGAAGAAGTAATATCCAGAATGACACTCATAAATGAATTTGAAGAAATTACAAAGAAAGAGGAGATAGCTTGGAGACAAAGGTCCAGGGTAACATGGCTTAAGGAAGGGATAGAAACGCCAATTTTTTCACAAAACTGCAAATGCACACAAAAGGGCAAATACAATAGACAGGTTAAAAGTGGGGGAGGTGATGAAGGAGGATCCAGAGGAGATCAAAAAGGAAATAGTGGACTTTTATGAGAACTTGTATGCAGAAACAGAGAGGTGGAGACCCCAATTAGAAATGAACTGCCCCAAAATTAATGTAGAGAACAGGTCCATGCTAAAGGCTCCTTTTGAACCACAACAGATCCTAGAAAGCATTAAGGCATGTGCTGGGGATAAAGCTCCTGGCCCAGATGGTTATTTAATGGAACTTTTCAAGCAATGTTGGGATGTCATCAACTCAGATCTGGTTGGAGCTATTCAAAACTTTCATGAGAAATATTTCTTTGAGAAGAGTTTGAATGCAACATTTGTCACCATGATCCCAAAGAAGGTGGATGCTGAGGAACAAAAAGACTTCATGCCCATTAGTCTTGTTGGGGGGTTATACAAGATCATTGCAAATTTTCTAGCAGAGAGAGTCAAGAGGGTGATACATAGCCTGGTGGATAGACATCAAATGGCTTTTATCAAGAGCAGGCAAATTATAGAAGCCGTTTTGATAGCCAATGAATGTATAGAGACCGGACAGAAGAGCAATAAGCCATGTATTGTATGCAAGCTGGACATACAGAAAGCTTATGACTTCTTAAACTAGGACTTTCTCATCCAAATGCATATGGAATGGGGTCCTAGAGAAATGTGAAAAGAGACTCACCAACTGGAAGAGTCAGTACTTGTCCTTGGGACGAAGATTGACTTTAATTATCAGTGTGATGGATGCATCACCCTCTTATATGATGTATGTCTTTCCTATGCCTGCCAATGTATCTAATAGCATTGATGCTTTCAGAAGGAATTTCTTATGGCAAGGCAGTGAAGATAAGAAGAAGTTTCATCTTGTTAAATGGAAGGAACTGATTGTGAGTAAAAATATAGGAGGCCTAGGCATAAGAAACCTGAGAATCAAAACCAGAGTCTAATGATGAAGTGGTTGTGATAGTTTGCAAATAAAGATAACATGCTCTGGAAAGAGGTCATCATAGCAAAATATGGCATGGAAATAAGTGGATGACTAAAATGATAAATACTCCACATAAATGCACTGTATGAGGGCAATCAGAAATCTATGGCCAGTGCTATAACTCTTTACATGTTATAAGAGTGATAGAACATTATTTATTAAGATAATTTCTTTAAAGCTACTAAAATATTCAAGATAGTAAAAGAAATTGGTTCATTAAAAAATAATACAATTTCTTACGTGTTTCCCAATTGACCTCTAAGAAATAAAATTTTAAGTCATTATCTATTAAATTAATACAACTTAATGAAAAAATGAATTTATTTTTATAAATTTTATTTTTAGTATCAAACTTAACTAGAAAAAGAAATTATTTAAAAAATTATGTGGGTGAGTTCAAGCGGGGCGGGGTGGGTTGAAAATGAAAAAAGTTGTTATGCGGGGAGGAGCGGGGCAGCTTAAAATTTTGCAGGTTAAGCTCTATCTGCCCCACCCCGCCCCATTGTCATCCCTAGGCGTACAAAACCATGACGGATGACTAGGAAATCAGCAGAGTAAGCCAAGTTTAGGTAGAGCTTTCTTGGCCTCCTGTGTATGGCGCAACCAATGACAAAATATAGAATTTGCTATATATGTATGTATATTAGGTTGTTGGGGTATAGCTTAAAGCCAAATGCAAATAAAACTTCCCTGCTATTTTTATGGACTAGCAGTAGTAAGTTAAGTTGCTGGGCAAATTGTCTAGTATGATGACCAGCCTTTTGTCCATAAAATATTGGGAAAATTTGAGAAAAAATTCATATACTCCTTTTTTCCCTTCAAACTTCAACCAAATATTGCTCAATCTCCTACAATAACTCTTCTATATATCCAACCCTCAACTATTTCACTTTTGTCAAGAGTGTGACTTCATAAAAATTACAGTAGCACCACAACTGACGCAATCAGATGAATATATGTCTTCTTTCACTTTCTGTTATCTGCCACATATCTCAGTTGAAACCCAAATAAAACCAAATACACATATTTGTAGGGAAAAACAAGAAAAGAAATAGAATTAACTAAAAGAAAGGAACCTTTCGGTGTGTGCAGAATTAACATGATATAGACGTACCTTGTGTAGGAGAAATTTGAGAGAGTGGTTGATGTTGTTGCTCTGCAATCCAAAATCAAGATAATAAGCTCAAAACAACTTCAAGAAGATGATTGAATCCTAGACCTAAATATTAAAACTAGGTACATACTGGAGGAAAGGAAAAGGAGACACAAAGAAGAGGGAAAAAACCAAATAATTGATAGAAAGAAAGAGGGAGAAAATCAAATAACAAGTTCAAGATAATTAAGAAGACCAAAAAATTTTATTTATTTATTTTGAAACAGGTAACTTGTATTCCTCAGCATTAAGGGCTATGCTGGCCGCCTCCAAAAAGTATTAACAGAGAAGAGAGGAAAAAAGAAGAAGAGAAACAGAAATACTTACAAAGAACCTAAATAATAAGTTTCAAAACAATTTGAATCCCACCACAGCGAAGAGGTAGAGGAAAAGGAAGAAAATTTAGTACTTTCTAGAGGAAAGGAAAATGAATTTTATTACCTAATTTAAATGTTTATTTCTATATAATTGAATTGGATTCATGCTGGACATTCTACTATGATGTAGCAGTATAGGGAAAGGAAGAGAGACTATCATATATGTTCATTGACCTAGAAAAAAAAACTTATGACAAAGTTCCTAGGGGGGCTTTGTGGAGATGTTCGGAGGCTAAAGGTGGACTTGTAGCTTACATTAGGGAGAGATGACTAGATAAAAACATGAAACACTTGCAGCTTATTGAGGACATAACCTAGATAGGGGAATATGAAGGCCGAGAATTAAGTCGAGTGCTGTCAAGTTTTTCTTTCTAGTAGTATTATTATCATTCTCTTATTACCCTATTCTTCGATTTTATATTTTACCTATTATTACTTGGATTCATGCTGGACATTCTACTATGATGTAGCAGTATAGGGAAAGGAAGAGAGACTATCATATATGTTCATTGACCTAGAAAAAAAAACTTATGACAAAGTTCCTAGGGGGGCTTTGTGGAGATGTTCGGAGGCTAAAGGTGGACTTGTAGCTTACATTAGGGAGAGATGACTAGATAAAAACATGAAACACTTGCAGCTTATTGAGGACATAACCCTAGATAGGGGAATATGAAGGCCGAGAATTAAGTCGAGTGCTGTCAAGTTTTTCTTTCTAGTAGTATTATTATCATTCTCTTATTACCCTATTCTTCGATTTTATATTTTACCTATTATTACTTCTGCTTCGTTTATCGTACTATTTGTTGTTGATACTATTATTTTCTATATGATTTTTCACTGCTGTATTTCCTTTTCTTACTGATTTGGATATGCCTTGCTTTAACTGAGGGTCTATCATAAATAACATTTCTACCTTCACAAGGTAGGGGTGTTGCATACATATCACCCTCCCAAGACCCCACTTATGAAATTTTACTTGGTATATTGTTGTATTGCTATAGTTGAATTTAACTAGTATTGGGCAGTCCATTGCTATTTGAAATAGAACAAGAAAAAGATATTTCGGAAAAAGAAATGCTATAAACTTGAATATAAAACCATTAGAGGTATACAATATCACCATTGTAGTGCAATTCTATTGTTTTGAGCACCCAAGTACACAAATGTTTAAAGACAAGATATCTAATAATAAATAATTTCATTTCCACCAAGAATCTAATTCCAACCGTGACGAAGTAAATATGCAGTACAAAATTGTTTGTAGCGAAACTAGTACTAGTACAAAACACAAAAATATTGGGACCTGAGTTCCGTTCCGGGTCGTACGGTTATTCACATATGAAAAATAAATTCACAACTAATACAATATTTTGAGATACAAAATGTTGTATAATTAATTTAATCACACTCCATAACTACTCTACATACAGTATTGAATTCTGCCTAAGCTATGCAGCGTTGATAAAAATAATAAGTTAGGGGGTTTAATAAGTTGCATAAGCACAAGGAATTTCCTAGGGTAAAAAAAGAGCATGTTGATATTATTGCTGACTTGCTGTAGTGGAACATAGAGTGACTCAACAGAAAGCTAGCCAAATAACCATGAGGGTAATGCCAGGATGGATGTGGCATTCAAATTACGGTGCCAATGACAGGTAGAATCTGGCTACTCTGGAATCCTGGGGTGGTTCAGGTTAGTATCTTGGATATTAGCCCCATTTATTCACTGCTCTATTTAAAATCATAGCAGAGACTATCTGATTAATTTTACTGCCACATATGGACTTCATACAATTGAGGATAGGAAGGAGTTGTGGTCTGCAATTGAAAACCTGAACTCTAATGTCCAAAACTCACAGCTCATAATGGGGGACTTCAATTCTATTCTCAAAGGGAAGGATAGGAGCACCCTAGTCATGGATGCAGAGATCAGGGATTTTGAAGACATGATGAATAACTAGCCTAAATGAACTTAGGCCTACAGGGAGATTCTTAGCATGGACAAATTCACATATAGATAGTAAACTTGACAGGGCACTGGTCAATCATGCCTGTATGAAAAGATGGCTTTATCTAGTAGTAGATGCTAACGGACCCTCACTTTTCTGACCATTCTTTGCTATGTGTCACAATGGAGGAGGTACAGACTAGAAGTCCTTAAACCATTCAAGTTCCTGAATCACTTGGTAGGCCATATTGAGTTCCAACACATTGTGGCTGATACATGGGTCCCAACAGTACATGGTAGTCATATGGAAAGAAAATGGAAGAAGTTCAAACTTATGAAAGGTGCACTGAAAACGTACGTCAAATACTAGAGAGTTCTATAATGCTGAGCTTAAAGCAAACTAGAGGATGTTTAAAAACTGCTAAAAGTCTCTCTCAATGACTAAGACCTCTATGCTAAAGAATAGGAGCTGAAAATAAACTTGGGAAAATGGATTGTAACAGAAGAGAGCATTCGTATTGGGCAGTCCATTGCTATTCAAAATAGAAGAATAAAAAGATGTACTCATCTTCGTAAAAAGAAATGCTTTAAACTTGAACATAACACCATTAGAGGTATATCAGTTTTATTATTTTGAGCACCCACCCATGTACACAAATCTTTAATTTCCACCAAGAATCAAATTTAACCGAGACAAAGTAAATATGCAGTACAAAATTGTTTGTGTGTGAAACTAATACAAGTACAAAACACAAAGAAATCACAACTATTACAATATTAATTTAATCACACTCTATAACTATGTATATGTTAGTTGTAATTGAGAAGTACCTGAAATTGGAGTAGGAATAGGAGGGTCATTGATTGGTTTATGAGGAGTTTCATCAGGCTCAAAATCAGAAAACAAGGCATCATCCCCTGATACAGCAGCACTTTTCCCACTATCAAACAAAACTTGTGACCCCAGAGCCAAAACCAAGCCTCCTTCTTCATCGCCATTGCCATCGCCATCGCCACTTCCACGATCAAGAATATCATAGACTTCCCTATCGAAAAATCCAGGTAATTTTTTGTCTCTTCTCAAATCATTCCTCATGACCCAAAAGGAGTCAGTTTCTTCTTTTATCTGAGACTCCCACTCTTTAATCTTCTTAAAATCGCCAGCCAAATTACTCCATCTCTTCCGGCATTGAACTGGTCCACGGTTAACCCCATGTCTTTTACAGTAAGAAGAAACAGAAGCCCACTTGGGTTCAACCTGTGGTGAACCGAATTCGACAACTCCAGTTCGTCCTCGACGGATCCGATTTTCAGCAACTTTTTTCCCCTGTATCAGTACTAGAATTTCTTGTCTAGTCCAACGAGGAAGCCTGGGAACTTTGTTGGAATCATCGGCGCCGTTGAGACGGCCGTCGGAGTCGGTAGACGGAATTAGGGTCAATCGCTCAAGCTTCATACTACTTTTTGAACAAACCCACCCACGTCAGTTAACGGAATTATGATAAACGCCGTTTTCAGTAGGACGCCCCGTTCAGGGGAAGAGAAAGTGTGAGTGTGTTTTCCCTTGTTTTAATGGTAATATAAATATAAATATGATTTCATGCCCTAACCCCCCTTTTGGGTATTAAATAATCATCACTCCACTTATTTGTAATCAATCTCTAATAATCCTTACAATTATCTGTAATTTCTAAAATAAACAAGATTACTTACTTTATACACTCATTTCATCTTTCCCTCACAAATGTTTATTACTCCCTTTGTCCCTAACTACTTGTTCACTTTAATTTTTTTAGCTGTCATTAATTACTTGTTTATTTTGATAAATCAAGAAAGGACAATCTTTTTTACCTATTATATCATCAATTAATTACTTTGAAAAAAGGTAGAACTTTTTAAAAAATTTAAATTTTAATTCACCTACTTCATAATTAATGAAATAAAATGATAAACTCACTATCTCAAATCTCAATCATCATATTTCTTAATAGATATATCAATCATCATTTTTCTTAATAGATATATCAACTCAAAAATAGATAAATAATTAGAGAGAGAGTAAAACTCTAATAACAAACAAGGGCCACAAGCCTATTTCTAAGGACTACTATACTAATATATTTTAAACAAACACCAAACCATCAAGTAAATTTTCAAACAGGTCACTTTCCTTTCAAAAGGAAATCCGCGTTTTTCTTTTCATTACTATTCGTCCTAAGCAAAAATAATTTATACATTAGCTCTTTACGACATGTTTAGCATGGTTAAAATATAATTATCTCTTATAATCTCTTTTTACTTCTTTTTTTTATCATAATTGTGGAGAATATTTTTATATAATGCATGTTGTTTTTAATACATCAAATCAAGTAATGCATAACAAATAATATATGTATACTAAATGCAAGCATTATTAATACAATCTATTTAACATTATTTTTATACATATATTACCAAACGAGTAAGGTGTACAGATTCAATATTTGTTCATAAATTTATTTTTTAAATAGTATTTATAAAAGTATTCCAATTTTTTTAACTTTAGTTATACGTATCAGGTGATAGTAAATCATCTTATTAAGTGTAAAATGAATATCTAATAAATATTAATAAATTTTAAATGGTGTTGCTTAAATAATTTTGAATTTTTGCACTAAAATGAATTAAAGTGTAACCAAAAAATATTGTTGTTGTTTTTTGCTTTTTCCAAAAATACCTTCGTTGAAACATGCACATCAACGGCCTCTACTTAAGCCTTTAACTCCCTCTTCATGTAATTAGAGAAAGAAAAATTAGTGTTAGTGTAGTATGCAATCAAACGGATTTTATGGCATTAATATTTATGGCATTAATATTTGAGAGTATCCTTTCATAAATCTTTTCCAACTTTTAGACCTAATTTTGGGTATCTTTTACACAATCAAAATGGCAAAAGAATAAAATACTCACGTGTCTTAGTATTTAGATCAAACTAACAAATGTATATTTTTTTAACTGTATTATTAATTAATATAAGTTTTTACTTAATTTATTAATTATAATAACCTAATACAATTTGGTATCGAGTTTTTAGACCCCCTCATTGTCCTTCCCTCAATATCTCTTTTCCTTTCTTACTTAAAAATATGGAGAATTTTGACTAGTATTTTGATATTGGGGGTGTGGAATATTTTGCATGGAAGAAAGTGAAAAGTGTGATAGTGATTAAGGGATGGATTTAAAATACAAAGAAGTCAAATTAGATGGATAAGGGCATCCACCTTATCTTAGCAAAAAATGAGTTAAAGTTTTTCCACTTTTCCCTTTGTTCTCCTCCCTCCACCTCTCAATTCCCTAATACATAATTAAGTACTAGAATAAATATTTAATTGTTAAAGTAAAGGTGTAGGAGTTAGGAATGAGTGGGTTGTCCCTCCCTCCACAAAAGGGCTATCTTTCTCAATAGTAGGGGTGGCTCCATCACTATGTGTAGAGTCACCTTTACTTCTTTTTTCTTTTTTTTAAGATTGCCCTCAGTCTTAATCATAATTATCCTATTTAATAATTAGGCCTAGGTAACCTTTTCAAAGATGAATTTGGATTTATTTATCTTGGAAGAGTAAGTTGCAATTTGTACCTTTGATGTATGCATAAGTTTATAATTTTATCTCTATTTTTGAAAAGTCATATGATAATTGAAAATTTAGTAATTATACAGTATAATATTAATTACAATCACATATTTATCGTAATGTAACTACAAGCGTGTTGTTTGATTGCACAAATATAAATACATAGTTAAATTAAAATTTACAAATAAAAGTTAGCTTTCAAAAAAGTAAAAGTTAATATTTGAAAAATATGTGTCTTTTGTAAATGATACTAGGTATTTAAGATGCATATTGTTTCTTCAATATATAATAATTGATAAACATATGTTTATAACAAATATTGTAAAAAAAAATTGATATATATTTCTCAAGTTAATATATTTTGATTTAGTTAATTATAAAAATAAAAAGCTCACATTTTGTTAGAATATTATGGACGGTATGTTTGAAAAAAAAAGAGAGACTAATATCATAAATATAATGCCATACCCCATTTGTAGGGTTTCACTATATTGTTGTTGTAATGTTATAAAATTGTTCAAATGTTCGACAAAAAAATAATATACCAATTCTAACTGAAAAATGAATGAGATGCAACGTGAAAGTCAATACTACTAAACTAAATGAATTAAAATAAAAAATATAACATAAATTCTAAATTCTAATTATTTATTTTTAACATCATACTCTTATGTCAAATTCAACATAACATAAAATAAGTTTCAATATAACCTTTTCTTTTGTTTCTCACTCGGTTCTGTTACTTGCATTGGAATCCAATTATTCTAGTTTCGCATCTGGGAGGGCCCCACTCGGAGGGTAGAGTTTCTACCAATGATTTTTGCATACTCACAGTTTGAACTCAAGATATCTGGTTAATAATATAGGAGTAGTCTGATCCACTGTGCCATATCTGCCAATGGTAAGAAAATAAAACATTAGTCTATAAACTCACTTCAAAACTAGAATAATAATGCAATTTGTTAGATGAAGAAAATAAAGAGAAATAAGTACGAGCAATTACATGGAATCACAAGAAGTAAATGTTGGGAAATGAGAAAAAGGAAATGAAAGATGATTTTTTTTTTAAAAAAAAAATTAAAAAATATCAAGATGATAAAAAAATCATAAATTCGAAAAAAATCAATAAAAAACAATAAATTAAAATAAGTACAAAAAAAAAAGTAACCTTGTACTTACACCAAATAATTACCATTAGTTCTCCCATTGAGAATGGGAGAGTCCCTTGAGAATTGGATAGTGTAATTATCTCCTTCTAATTACACCAAATTCCCTATCAATCAAGTAATTACTTGATAAAATAAACATGTCAAAGTATGTAATTACATTCAATTACAATCATATTCAAATTCTCATGTCTCATTTCAAACAAGTCCTTAATTATATCACTCTTGTTTCCTTAGTTATTTGCAACACCCTAAAAAAACTCAATTTTAAAATTATTTAAGTGGACAAAATAGAAAAGTATAATAAGATAAAATAAAAAAATAAAAAAAATAAATTTTAAAACAAAAAGGCACACTAAATAATAGGTAAAATAAACATCGAATAATAGTTCATTTCTTGACTCCAATTGTAAATGTACTCCACTTCAAGTACTTTTGTGTAGTCTCTTCTTATTCCTAAAGATATACTCAAGGCTCTTTAGACATTTTAGAGAGATGAAGGGATGTAAATATACTTTGCAGGAGTAGAGATCAGACAAAACTGAAATGACACAGTATAACTATTGATTTTCAATATTACTCTTACAATATATTTTTTATGCTTTCATTTGTGTAATACCTCAAAAAATTCTACGCTAAAGAACTGAAGCATTCATCGTAAGAGTATCATCTTGGACCGAGTAATATCTTACTTTCTCATGTGTGTTAAGGTCCATTCTCAAATGTAGGAAGTGTGTTAGATGTGGTTTAGGGTCATAAAGGACCTCAAGCACTAAGTCGAATTCATAATTTTTCCATCGGCTAAGTTTTCACATGAATTCATGCAAGGGTCAACTTGAAACGACCTTATATCTCAACATATAAAGTGTTAGGTGATCCATGACCTATGAAATTAAAGGTATATGCATTTTTCATTCCAATGTCACCAACCATTTGTTGATCGAAGTTTAGAGTAGAAAGTTGTTGTTTTACAAGAAAATGTCTGGATAGGAAAATTAAGTGATGACACCTGTCAGTTCGGCAAATCACCAAAATGTATTGCTGAAACCATCAAGAACTATTAATTTTGGTGAACTGAAATACCCTTTTGGCGATGCGCTGAATATTTTAGCGATGAGACCTCCAAATCGCTAATTTGTCCAATAAAATTTATTAAAAGGTCATTTTCTTTGACTTTTAGTCTTCTTACGTTCTCCTTTTATCCTCAATTAACTTCTCTAAGTCTATCTTATAGCCTAATAATCTCTCTCATTCACGCCCAACACTCTGATAATAAAATTCAATACGTTCTTAGTTCTCTCAAGTAAGAAATTAGGGTTCTTTACCTTCAAGCTTCAGTTCAGGAATTCTGCCAAGTGTGTTCATTCTAGGTATGTGAGATTTCATCAATGGGCTGGTATCATTTCACCCATTGAGTCCCAAAGTAAACTTCTTTCTTCAGTTAATGATTTCTATGAAACTTAAGATTTCATCAAATTTCAGTTCTTCTTCATGGATAGACTTTGATTACATGTTTTTACCTATAATTCAGTGTATTTATATAGTTATTATTTTTTTTTGATCCCTTAGAATAGGAAAAATTCATGTCTTTGAACTTGTGATAATTAAATTGCATGTTCCATTTTCAGAGTATAGAAATCATGACAAGTAGTTTTACATTCAGTCTTTCAGTTCCACATATTTAAAGATGTTTTCATATAAAGTGTTTATCATTTCAGTCTTAGTTTATCAGTATTATTCAGATATTCAGTTTATCAATCAAATGTAGAACCAGAGTTGTTAAATTTCAGTTTCCTAATGAACCAGTCATAGAGTGGAAAGGTAGCACTTCAAAGCCTATAGGGTGATTTATCTCTTACCTTAATATTAGGAAAATAATTTCTAAGGGTTGCATTTACCATATAGTCTAGGTTAAGGATTTCAGTTGTGAAACCCCAACCTTGCAGTTAGTTCCACTGGTGAATGAGTTCCAACAAGTGTTCCCTAAAGATCTTCTTAGAGTCTCTCCCGAAAGGGAAATTGATTGTGTAATAGGCCTTCTTTTTGACACCCAACCAATCTCAATTCCTTCTTACATAATAGCTCCACCTGAGCTTGTGGAATTGAAGGATAAGTTAAAAGATCTTCTAGATAAAGATTTAATTAGACCCAGTATCTTCCCATAGAGTGTTTTAGTTTTCTCATGCGTAAGAAAAATGGCTCTCTTAAAATATATATTGATTACCGACCGTTGAATTAAGTCACAATCAAGAATAAGTAGTCAACTCCCAAGATTGATGACTTGTTTGATCATTCAGGGTGCCAATGTATTTTCAAAGATAGACCTTAGATCCAACTATCATCAGTTTAGAGTCAGAGAAGCTGACATTCCAGAGATAGCTTTCAGAACTTGGTATGGTCACTATGATTTTGTTGTGATGTCATTTGGTATAACAAATGCTTATGCAACTTTTATGGACCTGATAAACAGAGTGTTCAAACAATAATTGGACATGTTTTTCATTGTTTATAAATGGCATCCTTATCTATTTTCAGAGTGAGGATGAACATGCATGCCATTTGAGGATTATCATGTAGACCCTTAAGACTGTTAGTTTTCTACTTAGTTCAGCGAGTGGGAGTTTTGGCTGAAGTTAGTATTGTTCCTTGATCATATAGTCTCTGGAGAAAGAATTCATGTTAATCCTCAAAGGACCAATGAAGTTCGGAACTGGTCTAGACCCCTCTCTCTCTCCTTCGAATATTATGAGTTTCTTGGGTTTTGCTGGTTACTACAGATGGTTTGTCAAAGGATTTTCCTCTAGTTTTCTCCTTTGTCTAGAGTGACTCAGAAGAAGGTCAAATTCCACTGTTTCAAAGATTCTGCGAAGAGTTTTCAGGAGTTCAAGACTTGACTCACTTTAAATCTAGTTTTGACTCTACCAGAGGGTTCATATGGGTTTGTGTTTTATTTTGATGCTTCCTGAATTGGCTTAGCTGTGTGTTGATGCAACATGGTAAGGTCATAACTTATGCTTCCAAGCAACTTAAATTTCACGAGAAGAAACTCATGATCTTGAGTTAGTAGTATTAGTGTTTGACTTGAAGATTTGGAAACACTATCTTTATGGTGTTCATGTGGACATGTTCACATACCATAAAAGTCTTTAATATGTGTTCAATATAATATGAAACTAGGGTTTTGTGTTTCTGCGAATCCTTAACTTAGTAGAACCTTATAATAGTAATCTTGTCTGGTGTGTAGCATGAAAAATCAGTAAGAAATTTATCATCTAAGGGGATGGTTTACTAAGTAGATGAATTTCACAACAAAACTTGGTCAGTCTACGGGCGTATGTTTTACTAACCCTTACCTTTGATCCCAAATTAGCTATCCCTGGGTAAGTTCAAGCTACTAGATGAGGGTTGACAGCCTCAAATCTTCGTTGTATAATCGCTTTTCAAATTTCTTACTCCCTTAGTCAGGCAAGTACAAATAAGGCGGTATCTAACATTTGCAACCGTTAAAAAACAATTGAAGTGAAGGAAAAAACAATATGTGCCTGCACGCCATTCAAGAATTACTATTTATTAGGTCTATGTCATCATTAAATCCTTAAGATTTCCACAACCCTAGTAGTGAATTTAGCTACTCATAATTATTTGATCACAATTCATATTAATTTTGTTAAAAGAAATCACAATCTTACAATATGAATGTTGAAAATCTGGAATCTTGAATTGAATTGCAATGTCAAAAATCAATATGTAATTAAGATCTCAAGGATTCAAGAATTAAAGCAAAAGTGGTTCACTAATAAGTCTCAAACTCAAAAAGGAACATAACATAATAACTAAACCCTAGGAAACATATTTATAGACATATAAAACCTAGTCCAAACTGTTTTGGGGAAACAAGAAATTGGTAGCTTTTACGACTCTCATCTATGGATCGTAGTCCCTTTTACGGCTTGTAGAGTTCTCTCGTGAATTGGCAGTAAATCTTCAACATCAAGTTATTTTGCATGGACAAGGACTATAGTTCATGGAATGGTTTAGGATCCTTCTTGTCCAATTGTAGTCTGGCCCTTCTATTTTTCAACTATCTGATGCTCATGTATAGTTCATGCAAGCATCTACAGTTTGTAATGTGCCCTGGTGTTTTGTTAGTTCACTTTCTCATATCTACGATTCTTTTTTTTATGACCTTAATTCTATGACCCGTGAACATCTTTACGATCCATACTGATTACTCGCGCACTTCAGGCCTTGATTTATCAACTTTTCGATCTGCAACTACGGCCAATGATCTACGACTCATAAAATAGAGTATGAGTTGTACAATCTCTTCATAAACCTCTGAATATAAGTCACCTTCTTGATATCTCATCTACGATTCCATCTATGGCTCATGGTTGATAATATGGCTCGTAGATGGCCAAAATAATATTGCCACAACTATCTTCTATACCTCAACTACCAAAAACCTGATTTCCTGCAAAACAGGGGAAAAAATCAAACCTACTAACATGCGCTAAAAGACTTACAAATTTCTTAGTTTTAAGCATTATAAGTGTCATAAATCAACGACATATCAACACTCTCAACTTCAAATCGTTGTTTGTCTCAACCGACTAACACAACTATCACATTATGATACTTATAAACAGAAGATCAAGAACCTGTGGAAATCACATGGCCTTTACAATCACGACACCTCCTCTTTCTATTAACAACCAGTGCATCATTATTTTTTTATAAAGCCAACACATGTGGATCAATACATGACATCACTATACCAACGGGTAAGGTTACATACATTGTCAACAATCACCTAGACAATGAATTCTCAACAGTGCTACTTGTGTCCTTACTGGAAAGAAGTCCCTTTTCACACCATATCATGATTTTTCAAGAAGGAGGACTAGGTACACAATCACTATCACAAAAGAAATTCGAACCATGTATACACAATACCATAGGCTTGTCCTTATGTTCAATACCTAGACTCTCAGCCAGTTGAATTAGGATCACTATAGGACTTTTTTGGCTTGTAACATAGGCTTGGGGACATGTATGGTATATTTGGATATATTAAATTTTTTCCCTCCTTTACACTACATTAGTGAACTCCACTTTTTGCAACCAATGATTGTTCCACCTGCATTTTCCTTTTTCTTACTTTTCTTTTCAACTTTCAAGTGTGACGTTCATTCTTCTTTTCCTTTCTATTGTTTTACTTCTTTTCATCATTTTCTTTTTTTTTCTTTATTGCTGCCACACCCATTTATTTCCCTTTTCCCATTAGTCTATTCTTTTCATACCCCTTTCTTTTTTTCTTTCCCTTCATAGTGGCCACAGTCAACTTAGGCATTTTGCCTAAGTTGAGGTGCACAATGTCCAAGAGGGACCAGAGCCAAAATATAGGTTAATCATGAACAACAAGGAAGGTGAATTAGGTAATGAAATAAACAAGGAAGGTGAATTAGGTAATGAAATAAAAGGGTCTATTTTCAACTCAAAGCTTTGGATCAAGGGATACATTTCATTGGGTTGGTAAGTTTTAGGTTAAGTGGACAATCTACAACAACGACCTATGATCCTTTCCTAATCAACAATTCAATTATTTTAGCAAGACTAATGGGGCAAGTTTTAAATTGACATACACAGTAAGAATGATGTAATGGCCTCACACACATATGGCACAAAGTCTCACTATCAATCATAGATTTATCCGGTTCATGTTCTCGTTTTAGTCTTGCTTATCCTATCACTATATGTCATGTCATGCAAAAATCAGGGATAGTCAACATATCTACAAAATAACTATACAACATTAAAAATTTTGAGGGGTCCTATTGACAGTAAATAATTAACCATCATAACACACGTTCCTATTCTTCTGTCTCATCCACAAAACATCATAAACATGTCGGTTCAATAATAATTAAAGGTCCTCGGGGAAAGAACACAACAAGAAGCTCCAAGGACACATATAAGTATTTGGGATACTCAGATTTTATCAAGACACTCACAAGAAAAATTAGACAAGTATCTTGGTTACTCAAACTTCACCAAGATACTTATCGCACAAATCCCCACTCCTCTAAAAAAAAGTGTGCATTGTTCCCAAAGCACTCAAGTGAAAAATAAAAACAATTGTGAAAACAAACCTATGGTGACTAAGTGTCGGCGTCGGTAATAGTGGTAGATGGGTCAATTAGTGTGGAACCCGAAGTAACTCTCGGTATCTCAAACTCAACTTGGGTAGTTCTATCTAAGGGTTGTGTCAAACTAGAAGCACCAACAACTTATTGTTGCTCCTTCTCTATCCTCAACTGCCCATCCATGATGGAAGAATATCTGCCCGCCTCAATCTCACGATGCTCCCTCTTTTTGACTTTAGTCTCGGACTCCTCAATAGCATTGTTAGCAGTACACACCTGATTTCAAAGCACTGATAGAGGGTCATCATCAACAAAGAGATTCATAAATAGTGGTAGGGCAACCGACATAGACACAGTGAAAGTAGGACGTGGAGATGCCAGTTTGATAACTAATATAGTGACCTCTACTAATTTATCTGAGTTCATAAATCTTGTACATATGGACTCTGTATGGTTTGAAGTCGCATAGTAAGCCTTTGCTCGAATGCATTTATCCACCCCATGGACAACATGAGCTACCCTATCTAGCACCATATGGATCCTCACAACCACTCACTCTTCTAACTGACTAATACATGTCATGACCCAAGGCTTGACCTGCTGAATAAACTACACTAAGTAAGTCTCGGTCAGCGTATGCCTGTAAACCAGGGATAGTTGGGTCTTTTCCTAATTAATTAACTCCTACACTATGTCGTTTTACCTTTCATTAAGACCCCTATATAAGTGTTTTCAACCCCCAAATTATCCCATTCAAGTCATTCTTCCAAAATCACAAAAGAAGATCAATTCTCCTCTCTAAAATATTTTTCTCTCTCTAGAAACTTGAAGAAGAAGAAGGATTCAACCTAGGGTTTCAAGTCAAATCTCAATCCCTCCATTGAAGATAAGCATTTTTCTTTAAGGTATGATAGTTTTAAACCATGGATTCATTCCATTCATGGAGTTCCCAAATTCTCTCAAAGTTAGAAGTCACCAATTGAGTTAAGGGTTCTTCAATTGTTATGGATTCTCTTGATTATCAATTTAAATGGTTTAATTATGATCTCTTATGCATGACTTGATGAAATACTATGATTTTATGATGATTTCCCCCATGAACCCATGTAATTCCCATGTTTTCAAGTTATGAATCATAAAATGTGGGATTTTGATTGTAAATGAAGAGTTTTATGGAATTAATCATGTATTGCTAGATTTGCATGAATTTATGATTAAATCCATATCTAACCCATTTTTTCTAAGTGTTGATGATTGAAAGTGGGTTTTGAACCTTGAAGGTAAATTGTGGACTTATGCATTTTCTTATGAAATCTATGCAAATGTTTTAAGGATGCTTTGAGAGTAAGGTATCAATCATGATGATCATGATGTGTTAATGAAAGGATATTCTCATATACACATAAAAGCAAGATATGAAAGGTTTTCTCACATAATAAGGATTCTAAGGTTGAAAGGCTTTCTCACCTATTAAATAAAAGATTAAGAGCTATCCTAATGAACCTAGCTTGGATTAGTTATTGAAAGATACCTTTCCATGGATGACGACTTAGCTTGGATTGGAAAGATGACATGCCTTTCCATGGATAATAAGAATAAGAAGAAATGACTATTCCGTGGGATTGTAGCACCGAGAGGATATTAAGATGGAAGCTCTCCCGTGAGTAGAGGCCGGGTTTCTAGAAGAAATCTTTTTGTCCCTAACCTATGTGCACCCATAGGATGATTTTCTAGATAAACATTAGCTAGTTGATCCACTTAAGCTAGATGTTATGGTCCTTACCTTGGCAAGTAGGACAACCCTTTTCGGTGTGGGAGACACTAGGGGATCATGTTATAGCTCACATGGTCTATATGTCGGTTAGGGCTGATTCCCCACAATAATAATGAAATAAGGTTACTTCAAGAGGTATCACAAATGTGTTCAAAGATTTTAAATGATGTTAGCTTGCATTGACCATGGTTTTATGACTTATGTTTTCTAACTCTTTTATATGATGTTTTAGCTTGGTCAATTGCATGTCATGAAATGAAATGTCCCTTTTTAGAATGATTTAAATATTTTATGCATAACTATCATACTTGGTACATTTTTTTGTACTAACACATACTCTGGCCTACATTTCCCCAAATGTAGGGTCTGACAGTCAAGTTTCTCAGTTTCGTGGCTAGTGGTTGATTTTTAGATTCTCGAGCTTTGGTGAGTCCTCATGCTTCGAGGACGGATGTTCATTGTTTCACTTTCTTTCATGTATTTCACTTTTTTACATGATGTATGGACTTGGCCAAATTTCATTCTATTGTACTAGATGGCTATACTGAGACAAGTGTTTTAGACTTCCGCTTTTATTTTATAAAAAGTATTGGGCTTGGTCTATTGTTTTACTCTTATTGTTCTATTTCTTATGTTATGAAAGCTAAGTGGCTTGTATGGGGTCCTTCGGGGTTCTATATGCTATGTTACATCTTGGGGGTACCCCTAGGTTGTGACAAACTTGGTAATCAGAGCACAAGGTTTAGAATGGTCCTAGGATGTCTCATAAGCCATGTATAGTATAGTCTTGTTCCTAAGTGTGAAGTGCGCCACATTTATGAATGAGAGGCTACAAGTTGATTAGGAAACTCCACTTCTTTCACTACTCTAAAGTCGTGCGACAGAGTTTAAATCTATAAGGTTTCTCTCATAATCCTTATCTGATGCTCTACATGATAGGGCTACTCAAAGATCTTATGCTAGAAGGAATGTGAAAGAAAAAGCTCCTCCTCAAGCTCCTTAAGTTTCGGTCGATCCTTTGGTCGAGCAAGTGACTAATGTAGAGTTTAGGGTTGCTTTTCAAGTGTTGTCTCAAGACATGACGGTCCAAGCGAATAGGGAGGTTGCGGTCCCCGTGAACCCAAATGTGGGCACGACGATATCTAGAGTGAGAGACTTCACTAGGATGAATCCTCCGGAGTTTCATGGTTGTAAGGTTGAGGAAGATCCTCAAGAGCTTATTGAAGAAGTCTATAAGGTTTCGATGATTATGGGAGTGACGCCAGTAGAAAAGGTGGAGTTGGCCGCTTATCAACTAAAAGGTGTGGCTCAAATTTGGTTCAACCAATGGAAGGAAGAGAGACTGGCAGATGCGTGTCCTCTTGATTGGGAGAAGTTTAAGGCCGCTTTTCTTGATAGGTTCTTTCCCTTTGAGATGAGGGAAGCCAAGTGTTTGAGTTCATTAACCTTTGACAAGGAATAATGATTGTGAGTGAATATGCTCTAAAGTTCACACAATTGTCTAAATATGCTCCAACAATGGTTGTCGATTCTAGGGCAATAATGAGTAAGTTTATTTCGGGTGTGTTCGAAATGGTGATTAAAGAGTGTCGTACCGCCATGCTCATTAATGACATGGACATATCCCGTCTCATGGTTCATGCACAAAAGATTGAAGAGGAGAAACTTAAGGAAAAGTCTAGGGAGACAAAAAGGGATAAGACCAGTGATGGTAATTTCTCTCATACAAGGTCCGATGGACATGGTCGTCCTAGATTTGACAAAAGTTTTTCGGTCAAGGTTCCTCCAATGCTCATCCTAAGTTCAACAAAGATAGGGTGTCTAACCCTAAGACTCAAGGAGGTAATGGTAGTGGATCTTCATTGCCCATGTCTACTTGTACTAGATGTGGAAAGAAGCACGAGGGTAAGTGCCTAGCCGACACAGATGGTTGCTTTAGTTGTGATAACAGTGGTTATAAAATGAGGGATTTACCGATGCTTACGGCTAAAGGAAGAGAGGGCAAGCAAGCTCCTACTAGTGGTTCAAGTCTTAATGCTCCTAAGCAAAACTGATTCTATTCACTTCAGATTCATGGTGAACAAGAGGGTTCTCCCGATGTGGTTACCGATATGTTGAAAGTTTTCCAACTTGATGTTTATGCTTTACTTGATCTTGGTGCTACCTTGTCTTTTGTGATGCCATATGTGGCTATGAGGTTTCATGTTCTTCCGAATGTGTTGATAGATCTGTTTTCTGTCTCTACTCCTGTTGCTGATTCTATTATGGCTAAGAGGGTCTATAGAAAATGCCCCGTTTCCTTGTCCCATTAAGTTACTCTTGTTGACTTGGTAGAGCTTGATATGATAGACTTTGATATTATTCTTGGTATGGATTAACTTCACTCATGTTATGCTTCTATCGATAATAGATCCCATGTAGCAAGTTTCAGTTCCCGAATGAGCCTGTCCTAGAGTGGAAAGGGGGAAATTATATGCCTAAGTGTCAATTTGTCTCTTATCTTAAAGCTAGAAAGATGATTTCTAAGGGTTGCATTTACCATTTAGTTAGGGTGATGGATATGGATTCCAAAACGCCTACTCTCGAGTCGGTCCCCGTTGTTAATGTGTTTTCGAAAGTGTTCCTCAATGATTTACCCGGTATTCCTCCAGAAAGGGAAATAGACTTCGGTATTGACCTTCTCCCAGATACGCAACCTATTTTTATTCCTCCTTATCGAATGTCTCTAGCGGAACTTAAGGAGTTGAAAGAACAATTGAAAGATTTGTCGAATAAGGGTTTCATCCGATCGAGTATCTTTCTATGGGGTGCTCCAGTTTTGTTTGCTACAGAGAAAGATGGTTCTCTTCGTATGTGTATTGACTATCGTCTGTTGAACAAGGTAACCATTAAGAATAAGTATCCTCTTCCAAGGATAGATAATTTATTTGACCAACTTCAAGGAACAAGTTATTTCTCTAAGATTGATCTTCAATCGGGTTATCACCAATTAAGGGTAAAGGAAGATGACATTCAGAAGACGACTTTTAGAACCTGGTATGGTCATATGAGTTTTTGGTAATGTCGTTTGGTTTGACTAATGCTCATGTGGCATTTATGGATTTGATGAATAGAGTATTTAGACAATACCTTGACATGTTTGTGATTGTGTTCATTGATGATATATTGATCTATTCAAGGAGTGAGAATGAGCATATTGATCATTGAGGATCGTGTTACAAATTCTTAAGGACCAACAACTCTTTACGAAGTTTAGCAAGTGTGAGTTTTGGCTAAGGTCCCTAACTTTTCTTGGTCATATTGTTTCAAGTAAGGTTATTGAGGTAGATCCTAAGAAGACGGATGCGGTCAAGAGTTGGCCTAGACCTCTAACCCCTTCGGATATTTGAAGTTTCTTGGGTTTAGCCGGTTACTATAGAAGGTTTGTTGAGGGATTCTCTTCAATTGCCTCTGCTTTGACAACTTTGTCTCAAAAGAAGGCTAAGTTCATATGGTCCGAATCATGTGAGAATAGTTTCCAAGAGTTGAAGGATAGACTTACTTCCGCTCCGGTGTTGACTTTATCGGAAGGGACCGATGGCTTTGTTGTTTATTGTGATGCCTCAAGAATTGGGTTAGGGTATGTGCTTATGCAAAATGGGAAAGTTATTACCTATGCCTCAAGGGAACTTAAGATTCATGAAAAGAATTATCCTACCCATAACCTTGAACTAGCGACACTTATTTTTTGCCTTAAAAATTTGGAGGCGTTATTTGTATGGAGTTCATGTAGATGTGTTTACCTACCACAAGACTTTGCAATATGTGTTTTATTAGAAAGATCTAAATCTTCTCCAATGAAGGTGGCTTGAGTTATTGAAAGATTACGATATGAGTGTTTTCTATCACCCCGGGAAGGCAAATGTGGTGGCAGATGTAGTGTTTCTCATATTGAAGAAGAAAAGAAATAGTTGGTTCAAGATGTTCATAGATTGGTCCGATTAGGTGTTCAACTAATGGACTCCACCAAGGGTGGTGTTGTGGTTCATAATGGTTCTCAATCATCTTTTGTGGCAAATATGAAATCCAAGAAAGGTCTTGATCCAATTTTGGTAGAATCAAAAGAAGCGGTGCTTAAGAAGTCCACTGAGGCTTTCTCCCAAGGGGAAGATAGTGTATTTAGATATCAAGGTCGTTTATGTGTTCCAAATGTTGATGACTTGAGGGAACAAGTCTTGTCAAAAGCCTATAGTTCGGGGTATTCCATTCACCCGAAAGCCACCAAGATGTACCGTTATTTATGGGAGGTCTATTGGTGGAATGGGATGAAGAAAGATATTGCGGGATTTGTGGCTAAGTGTCCGATTTTCCTTCAAGTGAAAGTTGAGCACCAGAAACCGGGAGGTTTGTCCCATGATATTAGCATTCCTACTTTGAAGTGGGATGTTTTGAAAATGGACTTTATTGTTGGGTTTCCTCGCACTCGGCGACAACATGATTCAATTTTGGTGATAGTAGATCGGATGAAGAAATCAACTCATTTTCTTTCCGTCAAGGTTTCCTTTTTGGCGGAGGATTATGCGAAGTTATACTTGAGAGAAATGGTAAAGTTGCATGGAGGGCCTTTGACTATTATTTCAGATCGTGGTACCTAATTCACTTCTCAATTTTGAAACTCATTCTAAAAAAGTCTAGGTACTCAGGTTAAGCTTAATATGGCCTTTCATTCCCAAACCGATGGGCAAGCGGAGCGTAATATCCAAAACTTGGAAGATATGTTAAGGGCTTCTGTGATTTATTTTAAGGGTAATTAGGTTGGCCATTTGCCATTGATTGAGTTTGCTTATTACAATAGCTATCACTCGAGTATTTATATGGCTTAATTTGAGGCCTTATATGGTAGGAGGCGTAGATCTCCTATAGGATGGTTTGAGGTCGGTGAAGTTGCCCTAATAGGTCTTGAGTTGGTATAAGAGGCCATAGAGAAAGTTTGACTTATTATAGAAAGGTTGAAGACGGCTCAAAGTCGATAAAAGTCATATGACGATATGAGAAGAAGGGATATGGATTTTGATGTTCATGATTGGGTTTACTTGAAAATCTCACCCATGAAGGGTGTAATGAGGTTTGGTAAGAAAGGGAAGCTTAGTCCCCAATATGTAGGCCCATATCAGATTTTGAGACGTGTTGGTAAGGTTGCTTATAAGATAGATTTGCAAAATAAGTTGGCATCGGTGCATCCATTTTTCCATGTCTCTAGGCTTAAGAAGTGTGTTGGAGATCCGACATCCATAGTTTCCTTAGAAGGTTTGGGAGTTAAGGAGAATCTTTCTGATAAGGAAGTTTCGGTTAAGATTTTGGACCGATAAGTCAAGAAGTTGAGAAATAAAGAAATTGTTTCCGTGAAAGTGTTGTGGAGGAGTCAGTTAGTTGAGGGTGCTACTTGGGAGGCCGAAGCCGATATGATGTCCCAATATCCCCATCTCTTTCCTTCTACTCCTATTCTAGCTTGAGGAAATTCGTTTCTCATGGTTTGTTCCTTGTTTGGAGTCTTGTGTTTTATGTGTTTCCATGATTTCCTTACAATGCATGACTTATGAAAAGTTCAAGTTTTGAGAAAATTTAGTCAATTTGATTGATTTCTACATGTTTATATGCACATGAGTATGAATTGCATGTAGACTACTTGATATGATGTTATGAGCATGATTTTAGCTTGGAGTGAAGTTTCCTCCTCGGATATATGTATTTGAGTATGTTGTTACCTTGGAGTTGATGTTCCTCCTCGGATGTTAGCTTGGAGTTGATGTTTCCTCCTTGTATATATGTAATGCATACATGATGGGCTGTTAGACTTAGTTTCACCCTCTTATGATGTTTTGATAACATCCTAGCTTGGAGTCGATAGTTCCTCATTGTTTGTATGAAACACATTGTAGGTTCGGTTATTCGTTCCTCTCCTACTCTTTTCGTACCAACTTGAATCTCATTTGAGGACGAATGATCCCAAAGGGGAAATATTGTAACACCCCGTATTCGAAATAGGGCATTGTGGCTCACTTCAAAAAAATTGCAGATGGCACCACGAGGGCCACCCTCTGCCCGTGGAAAGGACCACAGACCATAGGTGTGGTCCATGGATGGTCTGCCTAAAAAGAGTCTAAAGGCCCAGAACCACGACCTGACAAACGGACCGTTGGTCAAACCAAGGTCCATGGTCTACAAGCCAAAGTTCCACATTTCTGACCACCATCGACGGCCGTACATGATGGCCCGCCCGTCGTCCTGACCACGGTCCGTTGGTAGTGGTCGTGGGTCACAACTAGCAGTTAAGTTTCAGAGGTTGTTGGATCTTTTTCTAATTAATTAACTCATATACTACATCATTTTACCCTTCATTAATACCCCTATATAAGTGTTTTCAACCCCCAAATTAGCCCGTTAAAGTCATTCTTCCAAAATCACAAAAGAAGATCAATTCTCCTCTCCAAAATATTTCTCTCTCTAGAAACTTGAAGAAGCAGAAGGATTCAACCTAGGGTTTCAAGTCAACTCTCAATCCCTCCATTGAAGATAAGAATTTGGCTTTGAGATATGATAGTTTTCATCCATGGCTTCCTTCCATTCATGGAGTTCCCAAATTCTCCTATTTTCAAAGTTAGAAATCTCCAATTGAGCTAGGGTTTCCTTCAATTGTCATGGGTTCGCTTGATTATTGATTTAAACGATTGAATTATGATCTCTTATGCTTGAATTAATGAAATACTACGATTTTATGATTATTTCCCTCATGAACCCATGTAATCCCCATGTTTTCAAGTTATGAATCATATGATGTGGGATTTTGATTGTAAAGGAAGAGTTTTATGAAATTAAGCATGTATTTCTAGCTTTACATGAATTTATGATGAAATCCATATTAACCCATGTTTTCTAAGTTTTGATATTTAAAAATGGGTTTTGAACATTGAAACGTAAATTATGGACTTATACATTTTCTTATGAAATCTATGCAAATGTTTCAAGGATGCTTTGAGAGTAAAGTATCAATGATGATGATCATGATGTGTTAATGAAAAGATTTTCTCATATACACATAAAAGCAATGTGTGAAAGGTTTTCTCACATTATAAGGATTCGAAGGTTGAAAGACTTTTTCACCCAATTGAATCAAAGATTAAGAGTTATCCTAATGAACCTAGCTTGAATTGGTTATTGAAAGATACATTTCCATAGATGATGACTTAGCTTGGATTGGCAAGATGACGTGCCTTTCCATGGATAATAAGAATGAGAAGAAAGGACTATTCCATGGGATTTATGCTTAGCACCGAGATGATATTGAGATGGAAGCTCTCCCGTGAGTAGAGGTCGGGTTTCTAGAAGAAATATCTTTGTCCTTTACCTATGTACCCCCATAGGATGATTGTATAGATAGACATTAACTAGTGGATCCACCTAAGCTAGTAGTTATGGTCCTTACCTTGGCAGGTAAGACAACCTTTTTCGGTGTGTGAGACACCGGGGGATCATGTTATAACTCACATGGTCTATATGCCAGTTAAGGCTAATTCCCCACAATAATAATTAACTAAGGTTACTTCCAGAAGTAACGCATATGTGTTTAAAGGTTTTAAATGATGTTAGGTTGCATTGACCATGATTTTATGACTTATGTTTTCTAAACCTTTAATATCTTGTTTTAGCTTGGTCAATTGCATGTCATGAAATGAAATGTTTATTTTTAGCATGATTTAAATGTTTTATGCACAGCTATCATACTTGGCACATTGTTTTGTACTAACACATAGTCTTGCCTACATTTCCCTAAATAAAGGGTCCGACAGTCAGGTTTCTCAGTTTCATGGCTAGTGATTGATTTCAAGATTCCCGAGCTTTGGTGAGTCCTCATTCTTCGAGGAAGGATGTTCATTGTTTTACTTTATTTCATGTATTCACTTTTGGACATGATGTATGGGCTAGGCCCAATTTCATTCTATTGTACTAGATGGCTATATTAAGACAAGTTTTTAGACTTTTGCTTTTTCCTTTATAAAACTATTAGGTTTGGACTATTGTTTTACTATTATTGTTTTATTTCTTATGTTATGAAAGCTAAGTTACTTGTATGGGGTCCTTCGGGGTTCTATATACCATGTTACATCTAGGGGGTACCCCTGGGGTTCTATGGGCATTAAAGGCTTTAAATCTGGATTGGGCAAAGTCTTCAAAAGAAGAGTAAATCAGCTAAATGAATTGGATGAATTCAGGTTTAGGGAATATGAGAGTTCAACCCTCTACAAGGAGAATATGAAGAAGTGGCATGATTCCAAGATCCTTAGGAGGGAGTTACTAGTTGGAGATTGGGTGTTGCAATACAATTCTCGACTGAGGCTCTTTTCAAGAAAGCTCAAATCAAAGTGGTCAGGCCCATTTATAGTGACACGAGTGTTTGTAAATGGAGACATTGAAGTTGAAGGTAAAGAGGATCCTGCCTTCAAGGTGAATGGGCAACGCTTGAAGTTGTATTTTGGAGAATGCCATGAAATTTCAGCTATTGAGGTGGTGTACATGGAAGATGTTTGAAAGCATTTCCACATCGTGCCACTTTGTTAAATAAGGCGCTTCTTGGGAGGAAACCCAAGTGTTAGTTGCTTTGAATAATGTGTGCTGAATGTGCAGGTGAGGGTGATTCTGCGATGCAAAGACTCTTTCTACGATCTGTTGAGTGGGTTCGGTGATCACGAATTTACTCGCCTTTGTGGCGTTAACAGTGGGCTGAGATACTAGAATATTGGGAAAACTACATACACCACTCGATGATGCGCCAAAATGATTGGGCGAACCCAACTTTCTTCACCCTTTGCACCAGCCCCAAAAGGCTGGAGTCCTGGAACTTTCGACGAGGTCTCACATACACAAGGCGATTCACCGATGCTACTCGGAGGACTGTCTTTGCCCGCCTTCCTGCCCCAAAATAGAGTGTTACATGCTGGATATTTCGGCGAGTTTATGCACCTTGGCGGTTCGCCGATTGGTTCAGCGATCGCTGAAATTCTTCGCTAAATGGCCACCTAGTGAAGGTTCCTTTTCATCCTAATCTGTTTGTTTGAGTGCATGTAATTTATCTTTATTTTTATCGTTTTTAGTTTATCTTGTGTAGTGTTTGTTCTCTGATAACATTAAGGACAATGTTGGATGCTTTTGGTGGAGATGCTACGAGTTTGTTGTTCTATCGTAATTTCCAAGTGTTGGGTGTGCGCAATACCGATGACCTGAATTGTGCTCTGAATTGAACAAAATGAATGTGTGGCTATGATGAGGCAAATGAAGTTACATACACAATATATGAACTTTTAGCATCTCGTTGTGATTAGCCGGTTGTCAAATAAGTCTCTTGTGATGAATATTGCACATTAGCTAGAAAGTGTGGAGTATTGTTTGATTTTGGTACCAATGCCCTGCGTGATGAGATTACTTTGAACATTGTGTGTGATTACACCTAGAATTTGCCCCGTTGGTCCGGTTGATTGAGTGATGCAAGCACTTGAAATGATCTTAGGCAAATTTTGAAGAGTGAAGTAATTAGAAAATAGACCTCTTTTGTGGCCAACCTTGTGAGATGTGTGAACCTCGCTTGAACCCTCTTGAGCCTTACCCTTTTCTTGGAAGAAACTTGAACAGTTGTGACCTGTCTCTATCCATTTACCCAAAACTTTCATGAAGTATGGTTTGTTTGAAAAGCCTAAGTTGGGGGTGTGGTGTAAAGAGAAGGAAAGTCAAGAAGTGTGAGAAATACCCCTTTGAGTAATGGTTTTGAAAAAAAGATGGAACCCCTCCATGTAAAAAAAAAAGAGAAAAGAGAAAAGAAAATAAAAAAATAAGAAAGAAAAGAAAAAGAATGAGAAAGTTGTGAAATAAAGTAGTGGAAATGGCTAAAGGAATGGGGTATCTTGTAGTTCATATGAAGCAGAATAATGGGGTGGATTATGAGCATGTTTGAAATGTTAAAAAAAAAGGAGGAAAGTCATGTTCAGACCATACTTCATGAAGGTAGAAGCCAATAAGACTAAATGAACATACCCTTGACACTCAGCCCCGTTACAAGCCTTATAAAGACCTTTGTGATCTTGAGTGAGCTGAAACGAATGTTGATTGGAAAATAAGGGCAAACCTTTTGGGTGAAGTCATGCATGTGTTCATCTTTGTGAGTGTGAGAGTTGTATGTGATTCCTGAACTCTAAATTGTTGAAGAAATTTTGTGTGAATATGGAATCGTCTTTGTTGTGAGGGCATTTGAGTATCTTTGTTGAGCTTGAACTTGCATTTGAAGCAAATATTGGGAACTTGAGCATCTTTGATAATAGTGAGTCACAATTTGAATCTTTGAGTGCACAACGGATCATTGTATGAGTAATTTGAACCTTGTTGTGTGCATTCTTGTTGAGTCTTATGTAGCACTATTTGGGACATCCTTTTTGAACTGATTATCTTGAGTTTTACTTGAGGACAACCAAAAGTTTAAGTTGGGGGTGTTGATAAGTCCAAAATTTGGACTCATTTGGACCTTAGTTTGATAAGTTTTAGTGGCCTCAAATGCCTTATCTATGCTATAAACTGAGGTTAAGACCTTGATTTTCATCATTACAGGCTAAGGAGCAAAGCAAGGACAACAACAAACATAAAGGAACTAGCAAGCTGAGGAGATGGAGAAAAGTGATCCTGATGATTGCCAAAACCACTCGGTGATGCCGAGTGGCTCCTAGGCTGCCTAATTTTATAGTACGCCATGTGTGAAATGAGAGAAATTTGGGCAAACTGTGTTCCATATCTGCGAGTCGCCGAATTGATTGGTGAAGAGAGATTGTATCGATGAAAGCACTGAACGAGCAGTAAAGATACAAGCGAATTGGTAATTCAAAGGAAAAAAGAACGCGTCATGGAAGTGATCAGTGATCTCGATATAGGCCGCCTAAAGTTACAGTGCACGTTGTATGAAAACATGAAGCAAGAAGGTGATGGACAAGGTCGATTAGGACAAGGTCGATTTGCGAATCATCGACTAGTTGGTGAAGCCTGAGTTTCCTCGCCGACCAACCCCAAGAAGTTAAATCTCAGATCAATATAAATTGATTTTTGGGAGAGAGAGGAGGCATCCAGTCATTGTGGAACAAAATAGAGAAAACAAAAACACTATTCTTGTGGATTTAAAGCAATTTTTGTGAGAGATTTGAAGTGGGTGTTGTAATAGAAATAAGTTTTATTCATTTTAAGACTTGGGAAATCAATACCCAGCTATGGAGCAAGTATTAGGTACTGAATTTTCTTCTTTTATGATGATTAGCTAAAACCCCATTCTTGGGGGTTTGACAATGTGATTAATTGCTGAATTTTGGCTGAATGGGTGTTAGTTATTATCAATTGTAGTGCAAATTCGAAGTGGGTCAGATTTATTGTTGTGGTTGAATTGCTCTGTTGTATGTTTATTTTGGTATGAGTTAGTGTTTTATGCTTGTTTGAGAAAGAAATGTAAAATCAAGGTGATAAGTTGGCACTCGTAGTCATTGGGTCATGGTGGATTTAGCTCGAGAGAGTGAATCGCAAGACTCATTCTATGTATCTAGCTCAAGCGAGTGGATGTAGTGACGTTGTGGGCTGGTTTCCATGTTTAGCGCATTGAGGTTCGAGAGAACTCAATTGAAATGAGGTAGTTGTTCGAGAGAAAAGTATCTCATCTAAAGTTCATCTTACCCACGAAGAGTTAGTACTTTTGGTTATCAATTAACACCCATTGAGTTAAGTTTAGCAATTAGTTGGGCAATCCCCCAAGTATCTTTCTCTTATTTGATTACTCCTAGTTAATTGTTGTGGTTGCTTTCTGATCTAAAACCCCTTAACCTGACATTGTTGTGACCCTTCTAATTTTATTAAAAGTTTCCGATAATCTCTATTCCTTCAGCTACTGAAATCACTGTTATAACGTCATAATTGAATACGAAATAGAACTACTCCCTGTGGGATCAACCCCAGCTCTTTTGTTGGGTTTATACTGCTTAACAATCATCTACACCTATTATTGGATGAGGTGTAGTTGAAACGTAAATCAACTTGTACCTGAAAAGAAATTCAAAGGTTAGATTTAGGAACCCACATTAACTTGGGTCCTTTGTCCCTGAAAAGAAATTCAAAGGTCAGAAGGATGAATTAAATCCTTGTTTATCAAGTTAGGAAGAAGATTCTTCCTTGAAGCATACATGTTCCTATTCTTTTGTTTATCACCTTTTTCATTATTGTTATTAGAGTTAACTCTACAGTTATTACAAGTATTCTTGGAATGGCCTTTAATTCCACAGAGTGAGCAGAATGTAGGGAATTCTCTTATGAATTTATTTTCATACCCTATTCCAGTTTTATTATTTCGAGTGTTGTTTCCCAGATGTGTTACAATCATAGAAGATTTGGTCCATTTATTTGCTTGATCAAGCTCGTTTTTAGTTCTAGCTAGTTCAAGACTTATTCTCCTGGAATTATCGTTTTTTGAAAGCAATTCTCTTTTGATTTTCTTGATTTCATGTTCACCTAAGTTTTGATTACTTTTTTTCCTTTATCCATTACCTTTTGTTTCAGGACTTTAGTTTTCAAAGATAAATTACTAGTCTCAAATTGTTTTGCCTTTTCTAGTAAAAGTTTATTTTCTCTTTTAGAACAGTGTTGACTTTTCAAGATCAATATACTCGATTTTTAGACTGGTCATGGCATTTAACAACAGACTTTTGTCACTATTTAATTCATGTATAGTACATATGAGTGTAAGCATTAATAAGGATAGCTTATTCTTAGAGAATGAATTGAGTTTGTGCTTTAGATCAGAGAATTTTACCTTATTTTCTTTGATTTTGGAGTCAGATTCATGTTATGAGTCTTTTATGTGCAGTGATGCTTATCGTGACCAACGACACTAACCTACGGTTAGAGTGTATATGATCGTCGATAATATCCCAAGGGATTGGTAGTGAAAATAGTAGTTAGGCTAGAATTTTGTTCTAGTTAGCTGTAGTTTGAGAAATTATCGAATAGAAACAAAGTAGATTCAAGTGGGTGACAAAAAATGTCAAATATCAAAGGGGGTTTTGTCACAAGTAGCTAAAACAATAAAAATCAAGAGAAAATTTAAGGATGGGTAGAAGTTCTTGGGGTGTGACTGCAATATATATTGATATAAATTGTTGGGTACATGATTTCGATAGGAAATTTGCAAGATAATAGTGACTAGGCTAAGCTTTAAATGGAAATAAGTTCCCTCTTGGGCAACTTACCCCGTTTCAAATGGGTTCCTCTCGGACACCCATTTGCCGCATGAAGTCCAGCCTACACCTTACCCCACTCACTCTCTCGAGACGAGTGTTAGGATATGGGACTAGGGCTCACCCTCTCGGGCTGAACCTCATGTTGACCCACTCCTTAGGCCATCAGTCTAGCGGTCTTGGTTTCCTGACCTCTCTCTCGAGCAAGCCGAAAACACATGGGTGGTTTAGTGTTTGCAACTACATATCCATTAAATTAAACCACAACCACTAGGTGAAATCACCATTAAAATTCATCTAACCTATCAACAAGCAAGACCCAACAATAATATCAACACATATTTGCTAAATCACACCCCAAGAATGGGGATTTTTAGCCACACATCAAGAATAAAAAATTACACCTAAAATGATAATGAAATCAAATGGGTATAAGAAATTAAACCTTGGTTTAAGCAAAGGAAGAAGAATGGAGAAGACCCATTTCCAACTTGGGGAAGATAAACTCCTTCTTTCATCAAGTCTTCCAAAACCCTCTCCAAACTTGAGAGAAAATACAAGAAAGATAATATTCTAAGGTAAAAATTACAATAATGTCCGGGAACTTAAAAATAATAACTAAGACTAGTATATATAGTCTTCAGATTTAGTGTTGCGGCGGACCGTTCGGCGAGGTTAGTGGAAATCGCCAATCGACTCGGCGATTCGCCCATCATCTAGTTCATCACCTTCTGTGCTTGCCTACAACATTTTTACATCCTGGACCATTGGGCGATATTGTACTGCTTCGCGGAACTGTTTGGCGACGCGTCGACTGCTTCTTTTGACCGCCGATTTGATCCTATTCCTTCAGGGCTTCACGTATTGGAACAAAGGGCGGAGTGCTTCCCTTCGGCGATTCGCCAATAGTGATTGGTGAAGCTCAGGCTTCAGTTTTTACGTTCTTTCCAGCCTTTTTGTTCCTTTTTTACGCCTAAGTGTCCATGTTTTTGGTAAAACTTCAAATACGTGAAACTTAATAGTTTTCATCAGATATTGAGACAAAATAAGCATTTGAGGACACTATTTCTATTAAAATAAGCCCTAAATGAGTCCAAATTGTGGACTCATCAACACCCCCAACTTAAACTTTTGTGTGTCCTCAACCAAAACTCAAGTTCAGCAGTTCAAATAGGATGTCTCAAATAGTGCTACACAAGACTCAATCATGAATGTACACAACAAGACTTCAAACTACTTATGCGAAGATTCAATTGTGTAATCAAAGATTCAAGTTGTGACACACCATTACCAAAGATTCTCATGCTCACAATACTTTCTACTAATGCAAGTTCAAGCTCAAGGAAAGTATCTAAATGCCCTCACACAAAGAATGATTCCATATTCACACACAGAGGCTAATCAATTTAAGATCAGGAATCAGATGCAACGCTCACGCTCAAAAAGAGGAATGCAATGCATGTTTTCACCCATAGGTTTGCCCTTATTTTCCAATCGATCTTCGGTTCGGCTCACTCAAGATCAAAAAGGTCTTTCTAAGGCTTGTAATGGGGCTGAGTGCAAAGGTATGGTCATTTTCCTTTATCAATTCTTTTTCTAGTGCTTCTAAGTCATCTTTTTATTCACCTCCATGGATTGCTTGGAAACCCAATTTCTTTTGTACTTTTATTCCACAACTTTTTTTTATATGGAAGGTTTCCATTTTTACGCAACAACATGGGTTAAGGGAGACTTTTCTTGCACTTTTTGACTTCTCCTTTTCCTTTTTCACCACACCCCGAACTTAGGTTTTTGGCCTAAGTTGGCTATTCACTAAACCACAAATCAAGAGGATTATAGGTAGTGGATCAAGTAAGGTCTAGGGTTCATCAAGGTTCTTTCAAAGAAAGGTAAGGCTCAAAGGGTGTTCAAGAGAGTTTCACACGCTCACGGGTAGGCCACAAAAGAGGTATATGTCAAATTGGCTCACACTCTTCAAAAGTTGCCTAAGATCATCTCAAGAGGACACCTTACTAAATCAATCAGACTAACGGGGCAAATTCTAGGTTTAGTCATGCAAGGTTCAAAGTAAGCTCATCACACAAGGCATCGACACTTAAGTCAAACAAGACTACACACTTTTGCTAGTGTGCAACAGTCATTACAAGAGAATCAATTTGAGAAATGACTAATCACAATGAGATACAAAGAGTTCACATATTGTCTATGCAACTTCATTTGTTCTCATCGTAGCCGCACATTCATGTTTGTTCGATTGATAGCACTATTCAAGTCATCAGTATTGATCGAAACTGAGACTTGAATTTGTAAGATAACAACCACTTTCAACACAAGAGGTGGCAAAAAATTTTGAAAAATGAAATTTTTTCGGAAGGGTCAAAATTATTTTTCAATTAAACCCTAAAGAGAGCCATAAGCTCAAACAATTGCAAAAAGCAGTGTAAACACGATTTAAGCTCACAACCCAATATATAAACAAAAATAGAGAGTCATAAAATCACAAAAGGTGGGCCTTACCCCACCACAAATAAAACATTTGTCCTGAAATGCAAACAAAAATATCCAAAAGTGAAATAAAGTAAGACAGAGAGGGAAGTAAGGAGGGGGTCCTGTCTACACAGTCGTTCCATCTATCTGGGCATCAGTGCCCTGTGTAGTGCTCGAGATCTGGGCATCAGTGCCCGGAGTCACCTTAGAAGGACCAACACACGACAATAGGATATGGTCATTGCAAATGAGTACCAATTTTTTGAAAGTAAATTTGGGGCTTTAGAGACTAACCTTTGATGCCGATTAATTTTTTTTTAAATGCTAGGCTGCAATGTAATCCACTCCAAGCACTAATTATCGACTACAATACTAAAGGCAAGCAATAACCTAGAAAATATTATCTTGATGTGAAGTTGAGAAGTTTAAAAGGAGGGAGAATGGGAAAATTTTAAAAATTCTGAGATTTTTAGCACTTTGTAACTGTTCAATTTTTGTCCATTCGGTGATGTTAGTCAACTCGCTGACCCACTCAGTGGTCCGCCAAGTGGTCATTTATCTCACCCTTTCTTCAAAATCTTCAATTTTCTGGGGGTGAGATCGGCGGTCTTCATCTAGATCGCCAAGCAGGTTGGCGATGCGCCGAGCTGCTTTTTGAGTTTGCCGAGTTTTACAGGCTCTGTACAACTCTTGTTTGGAGCCAAATGACGGATTCAGTCGGGCTCACCGACCTGTTTACCGACTCACGGAATGGACTTTCTGCTCGCCAACCTGAGATTTTCCACACTTTCCTCGGTTTATCTGCAACATCAACACACCATTATTTATAAAAGTAAAATCCTAAATTTACGACATTGGGTTGCCTCCCAGGAAGCGCCTTATTTAACGTCGTGGCACGACGCAACTCCTCACTCAAGTTCCATTAGTGTGGTTTGCCTCATTTTTATGAGGCCACCCCTCTTTTGGCTCTAGGTAGAGGTCCTGTATACACAAACAATAAACAAAGAAAAACAAAACTAAAAGTAAAATTAGTAAAAACTACACTAAATAGAACAAAAAGCTCTAGTTAATTACATTTTCACGTGACACCACTCACCGGTAGCGACGCCATTTTGATGCTTATCGTGACCAATGACACTAACCTACGGTTCTAGTGTCTACGATCGTCGATAATATAGTAACCCAACAAAGGGTTGGGGTCATGTCCCAAGGGAGTGGTAGTAAAAATAGTAGTTAGGCTAGAATTTTGTTCTAATTAGCTGTAGTTTGAGAAATTATCAAATAGAAACAAAGTAAATTCAAGTGGGTGACACAAAAGTGTCAAATATCAAAGGGGTTTTGTCACAAGTAGCTAAAACAACAAAAATCAAGAGAAAATTTAAGGATGGGTAGAAGTTCTTGGGGTGTGACCGCAATATATATTGATATAAATCGTTGGGTACATATTTTCGATAGGAAATTTGCAAGATAATAGTGATTAGGCTAAGCTTTAGATGGAAATAAGTTCCCCCTCGGGCAACTTACCCCGTTTCAAATGGGTTCCTCTCGGACACCCATTTGCCGCATAGCGGCCAGCCTACACCTTACCCCACTCACTCTCTTGAGCTGAGTGTTAGGACATGGGACTAGGGCTCACCCTCTCGGGCTGAACCTCATGTCGACCTACTCCTTAGGCCATCAGTCTAGCGGTCTTGGTTTCGTGACCTCTCTCTCGAGCAAGCCGAAAACACATGGGTGGTTTTGTATTTGCAACTACAAACCCATTAAATTAAACCACAACCACTAGGTGAAATCACCATTAAAATTCATCTAACCTATCGGCAAGCAAGACCCAACAATAATAACAACACATATTTTCTAAATTACACCCCAAGAATGGGGTTTTTAGCCACACATCAAGAAATAAAAAATTACACCTAAAATGAATATGGGCTTAAATAAACAATCGGGTACATGCTATTGATAGTAAATCCCTGTAAATTTGTAACTAAGCTAGACTTTAGTGGGGGTAAATTCTATCTTGAGCAACTTACCCCGAATCAACTCGGTTTCTCTCGAACACCAAGTTGCAGCATTTAGGCACAACCTTCACCTTAGCCTATTCACTCTATCGAGCTGAATGTGTGGGAGAAGGCCTAGGATTCACTCTCTCGAGCTGAACCCACGACGACTTAATAGCCACCGGCTATCGATTTAGTAGTTTTGGTCTGAAGACCTCTCTCTCGAGCAAGCCAAAGACAGGGAGATGAAATCATATTTGCAACTACAATTTCATTAAGTTCATACACAACTACTGAATAAAATCACATTTAAACAACAAATAGACTATTAATAAGCAAGACCCAACAATAAATTCAACCCATATTCACATAATCACACCCCAATAATTGGAGTTTTAGCTAGGCATGAAAAAGAGATAGAAATCGATGCCGATAAGTGTTTCCATCAAATGGGTATGATAAATATTTTCTTTAAACACCTCAAGGATGAAGATTCTTCAAGACCCACTTTCAATTCCTTGGAATTGAAAACCTTTAAAATCTTCAAAGCTCAAGAACAATGTCTCAAAAACTCTAAGAACTCAATACTGAAATATGCTAAAAATCAGTAATAATTCACTATTACTTGATACTAAGCTACATAATTAAATAGGTATATATAGTTTTCAAAAATTTGTGCTGCGAAGGACCACTCGGCGCAGTTAGTCGGGATCGCCGATACACTCGATGATCCACCTTTTTGTTTGTATCATCGCCTTTCCGCTTTTTCCTTTAACATCTTCGCGTTTTGATTCATTGGGCGACAGGGAACTGCTTCGCGAAATTGCTCGGCGATGCGCCGACTGCTCCCTTTCCTCACAGACTTGATCTTTTCCTTCAGGGCTCAGCACACTGGAACATTAGACGAGATTTGAGGCCTTTCGGCGACTTGCCTAATGGATTAGGCAATCTTCAGGCCGTCTTTTCTTCCTTCTTTCAGCCAATTTTTTCGGTTTTGCTCGATAGCATCCATGCTTTGTCTCTCAAGTCAAATACCTGAAACTTAAGGATTTACATAAGATATTGAGACAAAATATGCATTTGAGGACACTAATTCAATCAAAATATAGCCCTAAATGAGTCCAAATCGTGGACTCATCACAGACCCATGAGGTAGTTAATAAGAAAAGAATTATCAATAGAAATTTAGTGTGATACTATCTAATAGTTTAATGTCAATTTGTGTGACGGTGAAAACTAAGTCATACATTGATGTGATGTCTAATCTGAGGTAAATGTAAGGGTTAGTAAAGTATACACACGTAGCCAGACCAAGGTGCAAGGTGAAATTCCCTATTTGGAGGACCAATCACTTAGGGATACCTAACTTACCAACCTTGCATGCTAAAAATTGAAATAGATCACTAGTACGATATTCTTTCTATTTTATGAAATCATGGGGAACACATTCCTCGTTATTTTTTATAATCTGAATATAAATAAATACTTAGTTTAAAGCTATTTTTATTTCAATTTAAATCCCCCTTATTTAAATAACGACTATTGAGTTAAATATTTGGTATTGACAATATTCTTCCATATTCTCTGTGGGATCGACCCCGACTCATTGTTGGGTAAATATATTGCATGCGATCATTTATATTTCTTTTCAAGAAGTATATTTGGATGTTATCAATTTGCTCACATGGTCTATGTCGGTTAGGGCTTATTCCCACCATGAACAAGAATGTGAGTTATGTACTACGATTACTCAAGAAGCTCTATGAAGTGTGGGTGGGGGTATGAGACTTCATCCATGCATTGCACAAGTACGCTTTGAGAGTAGTTATGGTGTGTTCCTCAAATGTATAATGACATATGAAATGATGAATGCTTAACTTGGATTGTTGCTATGAGTTGATTTCCGTGACATGACTTATTAAATGTGAATGTTCCTTGTCTATGAGTATTAACTAAAGATGAGAACAAAAAATGGTAAGTATTATTATGGTGGCCTAAAAGTTGTACTTAGTGTAGATGAGATTATAGGATCTTTATCTATACATTGCACAAGTATAACTTAGGGTTACTTATGAAATGGTTCTATTATGCTATGATGGTTTATATGTTGAATATGCTTGTGACTTATGCTTTTACACTAAAAATGCATGATGATTGAAACTTGGTAAATGCATGCTTTTCAACTAAAAATGCCCTTTTTAGCATGTTTTCAAGGATTTTTATGCATGGCTATCATACTTAGTGTATTTTTGTACTAACCCATATTTTCTACATTTTCACAAAGTGTAGGTTCCGATTCTTAAGGTGATTCTCTATTGGTTCAAGCTTGGATTGACTATTCTCCTAGCTTGTAGTGAGTCCTCAAAATTCGAGGACGTATGAGTCATTATTAGTTTCTTTCTAGTTATTTCACTTTCGGATTATGTTGAAAAGGTTGTGACCCTATTTTTTATTCAAACATTGTATTAGATGGATAATTGAGACAAGTTAGACTTCCGCTTGCTTTTATAAAAGATTTTGATTGTATGGATATAAGTTTTAAATTCCACATCATTTCTTTTATCCTAAGTTTATGATATGCTAAGGGGCTTGTATGAGACCTTCCGGGGTTGAGTACGCCTTGTGACATCTAGGGGGTACCCTGGGTCGTGATAGTACCAATTAGTTTGGAGTTGAATATACCTAATAATTTATATATAAATTGATTTCTAAGTTGGGATTGTTGCATGATAGAATTCATTGTTGTGTAAATGGTTGCATGTTGCTCTATCATAATGATGATGAATTATAAAATTTTAAGTTTTGTAGATATTCTCCTTATAAGTGGGCTCCTGATGGGAAGAAGGTCCTAGTTAAGGCGTTATACTATTTACCTCTGATTAGATGATTGCTAGAAAGTTAGCTTGCCCCAATGACATGGAAAATAGTAAAGTATTTACTTTAAAGTATGATTGAGAAAATTCATGGTTCTTGCCAATGAACCACACATTTAGATAAAAATGAATTTAGAAAGAATAAGATTGAAAATGATCGGCCACCTCCATCAATCGGAAGACATCAAATTTGGGAGAGAGTTTGTCAGTTGCCTAAAGTTATAGAAGCTTCACCTTCTAAAGTTTCTGGATATGGTGTTGAACATAATTGAACAAAACAAAATATATTTTGGGAGTTGTAGTATTAGAAGGATAATATTTTACGACATAATTTTGATGTGATGCCCATTAAAAAAATATTTTGACAATTTATTTAACACAGTGATTGATGTTAAGTAAAAGACAAACACAATCCAAAATCTAGAAAGGACATAAGTTAATTTTTAGGAGAAAAGAGTTGTGATTGTAGGAAAAAGAAAACGGTAAAGCATTTTAGTCCAATATTAGTTTTCATTCACATAGGATGAGAAATGATAAATTTGTGAGCAGGTTAAGAATGCGAGGATTCCCGATAGATATGATTTTGTCACGATCTGAAAACTTGAGTCATGATGACATCTAACAAAACCCACAGGTAGGTAAGCAAACCCAAATTCCAGAAAGGTAAGTAACAATCCTAATGGGTAGAAGTCTAAAATCAATGGAAATAATAACAATACAAGAAAATACATTGAGGAAGAGAAGTAATGACTTAACTATATACAATAATACAAGATCCAATACGGCACGAAGCTAATAAAAGGAGTCCAAACACCAAAATAAGTAAAATAAGTACAAACTTGTCTCGAATACAAAAGACAAGCCAAAATTTATATACAAATGGAGATGAGTCAAACTAGGACACCATAAGCTCACCTCGATCTCCAAATATCCCATATTCTATGCATAAGATCAACATTGTCGGCTCGTACTCGGGTCTGCATCAGAAGATAATAGATGTAGAGTGTAGCATGTGTACCAAAACAATGGGAACCCAATAGGCATCATAGGCCGACTGATCTTGGAAAGTAAATACATATTGTAAAGAGAAAAGTAAAATAGTATCAATGAGGAAAAAGAAAGAAACAATAATGATAAGCATAACCATGCGCCTCAATAATTCCACATGAAACGGAAAGATAAAGTAAATCGGCTAACTATAACCTAAATAGACCCCCATAAGCCAAGAAGGTACACTTGTAAGCAACTGAAATAAAAATAACCCACGCAGACCCCCTTAAACCCGATGAGTACATAGAAGAGCTAAAGTTATTCCTAGTTAAGACTAGATAAATTCAAGGAATGGATAGACTGAAACCCAGACTTGAACCACAACTATGGCACCCCAAAGAACCCCATATGATGATACTTTTAGGACTCGAAACCAACTAATTGCAATGCGCTAGGACTCAAATCGTGGTTAGTAAAATGGCCATGACTTGAACCCGACTAATACACTACAAAAAATCCCGTATCTCTCAGGTCACCATCACAAGGGGTTTTAACGAGTGAAACCCATCCCACAGTCATAAAAGGCTCACTCCTAACTCAAAACCCAAGCCCAATCCCAAACAGTCCAATAAGCTCCAACTTCACGACAAAATAACATTGGGGTCAGAACATAGGGAGATTATGGTTGTGAATCAAATAAAGGCAGTGTCATGACCCAACCTGCACCATAGACATGACATGGTGAATAGAGCCTCGAGAGGCCCTAAACAAGCCACTTGACATAAGCATGACATAATAAATATACAATTTAAGAGATAAAGCAATATAAGTGTCTACAATCATAAGATTAATAAATGATACCAACATAGTACATAAGAAGTAGGCGGAATACTACTAAGTCTGACACAAGCTTTTCTTACATAAAAAAAAGTGGCTGGGACGTAACCATACAGTACGTACAAGTCTAAAACAAACAACATCAAATTAAAATATCGAAAACATCAATGGTCTTTTCCTTGAAGTATGATGACTGACCAATGAAATGGTCAAGCTGAGTAATCTTGATCTAGCCATGAGTGGGAGGAGAAACGTTGGACCCTATATTATTTTATAATATAAGAAAAAGTATGGAGAAATGCATGAAAACATAAACATGATCATATGGGGATTTTAACATGATATGTATGACCAAGCTAAAACATAGTAAAAAGCCTTTAAAGAGTAATAATGAATCATTAACAAGGTCAATGTATACTTAAAACATAATGAAAACTTCATAAAACCTTTTGAATGTAACTTAGTTTGTTTTGTGGGATATTACCTTTAACTGACAATAGACCGTCTAAGCCATAACATGGAATCTTATGTAACCCTCACATCAAAAAGGGTATTCTACTTACCAAGGTAGGCCTTGTAACATTCACTCATATGCTAATTGTAGATAGGTCATTAAGATATATTCTACAAAAGCACGTAGTTTGGGACAATGAGATTGCTCCTAGAGACCAGACCACTACTAACAGAGAGCCTCCATCTTAAAGTCCACTCGATGCTAAGTAAAAATCCCAATGAAATTAGTCATAATCTTATTCTTATTATCAAACTTAGAAAGACACAATTAAACTACCAATCCAATCATAAGTCATCATAAAGTAGATCCTTTAAATCATGATTCATACATATGTGAGAAAACCTTTCACAACCATGATTTCATAATATTTGAGAAAACCTTTCACAATATTGACACTTATTTGAAAATCATCCTTAGTTCATAAAACATCATTTTCATAAGACATGCATAACTTTCATAAATCTTAATTCAGAAGTTCATAAGCTTTCTTCATAAAGTAATCATCATAATCAAGTAAAAATCATGTGTCGATACGAAATCAATTATAAACCATGTAATTGAATCAAATCATGCATAGTAAGATTGACATCAGACAATTGAATCATAATAAATTGGACTCAATTATGAAACCCTAATCAAATTGGGTGAAAATTGAGTTTGGATATTAAGATTCTTTGGGGACCAATCGATGAATGGAATCCATTGGTGAGTTCTCACATACCATGATAATGAATGCCGAAAAGCAGTGAAGATTGATGCCTTGAATCCTTTGAAACCCTACTTCTTCAGCTTAAAACTTGAGAGAGAATTGGGAAGAGGACTTGAGAGAACTTGGAGGATTCTTGAGTGAATGGAAGAGATTAGGCTTAGTTTGTGGAGTAAAAACGGTTATAGGGTAGTTATAGGTCCAAAATGACATAGTTTAGGGGTTAGATAGGTAGGAAAAGAACAAAATACCCTTTATTAAATTGAAGTGACCTACAGGTTGGATTGACAGTCCGTAGAAATTTCTATAGATCATACTGGTCAACTGTAGAACCACTTACTATGGCCTAATCTTTAGCAAACTTTTCATGAAACCCTTCTATGGGCAGTCGACCTTCCTACAGTCCATAGACCCCAAATCTAGTCCTCAACTTTAAGCCAAAAAATTCACCAAGTGTAGAACCTTCCTACCAATGCCATCGACAATCCGTAGGGTCTTTTACAAGCAATAGATAGGTCTCGTAGGTCTGAACCTTTCTAATTTCTGAGGTGTCATAATATCTCCCCATTGGGAACATTTGTCCATGAATTGGAATCAAGCTAGAATGAATAGAAGAGAGAAACTAACAACCCAACATGAATGCAAACCTCATCATAATGCATATCAACAAGGAGAAATCACACTAAGCTAAATCACTACATGAAAAAAAATCAAGTTTTTCATGAACATGCATGCATATAGAAACATGAGAATGACTAAGACGCGTGAATCTGAAAGAATGAACCATGAGGGATTAATACCTCAAGGTAGAATAAGAGAAGAGAGGAAAATACGAGGTTACTTAGACATCATATCAGCTTCAGCTTCAGCTTCCCATGTAACACTCTCAACTAATTCATTTTGCCAAAGAACTTTCATAGAAGAAATTTCTTTATTTCTCAATTCCGAGTTTGACGGTCTAAAATTTCAACCGAAACCTCTTCATACGAAAGAATTTCCCTTACTCCAAGAGTTTCCAATGGTGTTATAAACGTCAAATCTCCAACACACTGTTTAAACAAAGACACGTGTAATGCCAGATAAACCAATGCTATATTATTAGGTAACTCTAATTCATAAGAAACCTTGCCAATACGTCTCAAAATCTAATATGGGCCCACATATTGGATACTAAGCTTCCCTTTATTTCCAAATCTCATCACACCATTCATGTGTAAAAATTTAAGCAAACCCAATCATCAACATCAAATTGAAGCTCTCTCCTTCTAACATCTGCATAAAACTTTTGTCTGACTTTGATCCATTTTCAACCTCTCACGAATAAGTCAAACCTTTTTAGCCTCATGCACCAATTTGGGTCCTATCAAAGTGACCTCACCTACTTTAAGCCAACCAATAAGAGACCTACAACTCCTACCATAGAGAGCCTTAAATGGTGTCATCTCAACACTAGAATGATAGCTATTATTATAAGCAAATTCGATCAAAGGGAAATGATCATCCCAATTACCCTTGAAGTCAATTACATAAGCTCTCAACATATCTTCCAAAGTCTGAATAGTACTCTCAGATTGCCCATTAGTCCAAGGATGAAAAGTCATACTAAGCTTAACTTGGGTACCAAGACCTTTTTGAAATGACCTCCAAAACTAATATGTAAACTAAGTACCGCGATCAGAGATGATGGATAAGGGAACTCCATGCAACATCACAATTTCTCGAATATAAAGCTTGGCATACTCTTCCGATGAAAATTAAGTCTTTAGGGGAAGAAAGTGAGCCAATTTCATCATTCAGCAGAAAATGACCTAAATCAAATAAAACTGACGATGAGTACGAGGTAAACCCATAATGAAGTCTGTAGTCAAATCTTCCCACTTCCAAGTAGGAATACAAATTTCTTGACATAAACCACCGAGTTTCTAATGCTTACTTTCACTTGTTGAGAATTAGGACAATTAGGCACAAATTCCGCAATATGTTTTTTCATCCCATTCCTCCAATAGACCTTTCACAAATCACGGTACATCTTGGAGGCTCTCGGCTGAATAGAATACCGAGAACTATGAGCTTCTTTAAAATCTAATTTCTCAACTCATCTACATTCAGAACGCATAACTGACCTTAGTATCGAAGAACACCATCTACCCCTTGAGAGAAAGCCACAATAAATATTTTAGAAACAGACTTCTTCAAATCTACCAAAATCGGATCATGATCTTAGTTAGACTTCACATATGGTACAAAAGATGATTCTGAACTATTTTGAACGATCACATCACGTTCATTCGAATCAACCAAGTGAACATCCAATCAGGCCAACCTATGAACATCATGAACGATATCCTTCTTATATCCTCAATATGAGCAACACTTCACATTGGTAGCTCACTAAGAGCATCTGCCACCACATTTGATTTACTCGAATGATAGTGGACACTTATGTCACAATCTTTCAATAACTCAAGCAATCTTCTTTGGAAAAGATTCAAGTCCTTTTGGGTGAACAAATGCTTCAAGATCTTATGGTTGGTAAACACATCATGAACACCATACAGGTAATGCCTCCAAATCTTTAGAGCAAACACTACCACCGCTAACTCCAAATCATGAGTCAAAAAATTCTTTTCATGCATCTTTAATTGCCTCAAAGCATAAAAGATGACTTTTCCATGTTTCATCAAAACACAACCAAGACCAATTGGTGAAGCATCACAATAAACCACAAATCCATTCGATCCTTCAGGTAAAGTCAATATACGAGTTGAAGTGAGTCTAACTCTTAGAAGCTTTTCTCACAAGCTTCCAACCATCAAAATTTCATTCTTTTGAGTCAATGTCGTCAAAGGCAGAGGAATAAAGGAATGTACTTCCATAAACCTTCTATAATAGCTGACCAAACTCAAGAAACTCCAAATATTTGAAGCAAACTAAGGTATAGGCAATTTCTTAACTGCCTCGATCTTCTTTGGATCAACTTGAATACCTTCACCGGAGACAATATGGCCAAGGAAAGCAATGGGCCTCAACCAAAACTCACACTTGCTAACTTAGCACACAATTCTCGATCCTTGAAAAGCTGCAATAGAATCCTTAAATGCTCAACAATCTCATCCTCACTCCGTGCGTAAATCAAAATATAATCAATAAACACAATCATGAGCATGTCAAGATATATATTGAAGATCCTATTCATCAAATCCATAAATGCCACCTAGGCATTAGTTAAACTAAAAGATATTACTAAAAACGCATAGTGACCATATCGTATTCAAATAGCCATCTTTGGAAAGTCATCTTCCTTTACCCTCAATTGGTGATAACTCGACTGAAGGTCAATCTTAGAGAAGAAACTCTCACCTTGGAGTTGATCAAACAAATCATGGATTATTGGAATATGATACTAATTCTTTATTGTTACCTTGTTCAATTATCGATAGTCAATGTACATTATAAGGGAACCATCCTTCTTTCGAACAAACAATATTGGAGCACCCTTGAAGAGATACTCGGCCTAATAAAACTCGTATCCATCAAATCCTTCAATTGGTACTTTAATTCCTTAATGTGTGCCGAGGCCATACGATAAGAAAGAATATAGATATACTGCGAATCTGGTAGAAGGTCAATACCAATGTCTATTTCTCATTCTCGAGGAATATCAGGAAGATCATCGTGAAATACTTCCAAAAAGTCATTTACAATCGGAACTGACTCAAGAGTAGGGGACTAGAAATCTCTATTCCCGACCCTAACAATATGATGAATGCAATCCTTAGAAATCATTTTCCTAGCCTTTAGGAAATATATGAACTTACCCTTAAGAGCATAATTTCCCCCTTCCCAAAACATGATAGGTTCACTTAGAACCTTTAATGTGACTAATCGGGTCCTATAATATATGGAAGCATAACATGAATGTAGACAATCCATCCCAAGAATAACATCAAAATCTAACATATCAAGTTCTAAAAAATCAACACGAGTGACACTATGAGAAACAAAAATAGGGCAATTTTTATAAACTCATTTAGCAACGATAGTATTACCAACATGTGTAGTGACATGAAAGGGATTAGAAGGGATTTCAGTACCAACACCAAATATCATAGCCAGATAAGGATTAACCAATGAAAATGTAGCATCTAGAATAAGCAAAGAACATACATCATAATGGAAAACTTTTAGCACACTGGTCACAACATTCGTAGAACCCTCATGATCCTATCGAGTCTAAAGTGCATAGAACCTATTCTAGTGAGGAACAGCAAAACCAAAATCACTAGGATGAGCTTTCCCACCTTCCCTTACATTATAATCAAGAGTCGGACAATCTCTCATCTTGTGACCATAGTTCCAACAAGCAAAGAAACCATCTGTATCGGCTAAGCATTTTCCTGTGTGACTCTTGCCACACCTTTAGCAAGAGGGGATAGAGGATCCATATCCACCACTCTTTGAGGCTTAGGGTTAGACACCCTATCCTTGTTGAGCTTAGGAGACACAAAATTTGAAAAACCTTTACCGAAGAACTTTTTCAGAATAAGGAATGACCATGTCCACTAAACCTACAATGAGAAAGTCACCATCACTGGTCCTTGCCCACTTTGACTTTGTAGTTTTCTTCTTTATCTTCTCCTCTTCAATATGTTGAGAATGTATCCTCAAACGAGATATATCCATCTTATTGAACAACATGGTGTAATGACACTACTTGACCACCATTTAGGACACATTCGACACAAAATTACTCATCCTTGCCCTAGAGTCGGCAACCATAATTGGAGCATATTCAGCCATTTGAGTGCACTTCAAAGCATACTATTTTACACTCATATTGCCTTGTCGTAGATATATGAATTCAAGAACCTTTGCCTCCCTCATCTCAAGGGGAAATAAACGATAAAGACAAGACCCTTTGAATTTCTCCCAATCTGCCTTATCATCGCCAGACCCACATTTGGGTTCATGGGAGCAATGGCCTCTCTATTATCTAGGGCCATCATAGCTTGAGATAACACTTGGAAAGAGGCTCAAATTTTGGCATGAGTTACTTGTTTTGCCGAAGTGTCAACCGAAACTTGAGGACCTTAGGCTCCATATGTTTACCCCACATTCCTTCTCACATAAGCTCTTCTAGGAGCCATATGTTTAAAAGTATTGGCTAAGAGTTAGGAGAATGACCTTTCTATAGATGAACTTTATGGCACGATTTAACATTAGTGAAAAAAGTGAAGTTTTCTAAATGCATTTTAGTCTCCTATTCGTAAATGTGACATGCTTGCCACTTATGAACAAGACTCTACTCGACGCGGCTTGTTAGACATCCTAGAATCATTATAAAAGAACCTGATATTTTGAATACCAAGTTTGTAAATACCCAAAGTTCACCCTAAACACCACATGACGAATAGAACCCCAAGTGGCTTTAAACGAGCCACTTGACATATGCATGATGTAATGAATATACAATTTAAGAGATATAGCACCATAAGTCTCAAATCATAACATGATATAAACAATACTAACAAAGTACATGAGAAATAAGTGAACTATTGTTAAGTCTGACACAAGCCTTTATAACATAAAAAGGGTGGTTCAGACGTAACCGTACACCATGTACAAGTCTGAACCAAAAGACATAAAACTGAAATATCTAAAACATAAATGGTCCTGTCCACGGAGCATGATGACTCACCAATCCAAATGGTCAAGCTAAGTAATCCTGATTTATCCGCCACCAGGAGGAGAAATGTCAGACCCAATATTATAAAACAATATCAACATAAGTATGCGTTAGTACATGGAATGTACCAAGTATGGGGAAATGCACAAAAATATAAACTTGATCATACGGGGATTTTAACATGATATTCATGTCCAAGCTAAAACATAGTAAAAAGCTTTTAAAGAGTAATCATGAATCATGAACAAGGTCAATGAACACTTAAAACATAATGAAAACTTTATAAAACCTTTTGAATGTAACTTATTTCATTTTGTGGGATATTAGCTTTAATAGATGATGCCTGGGATTTTGAGTCATTTAGGGCTTGTTATTCATAATATTAGTATACTCGATGCCTATTTTGTGCTCTAAACGGATGTTTAAATGCTAATTTGCAGCTATGAAGGAAAAAGGTCAAGGCAAGGCCATTATCGACCAAACAAAAGCGGAAAAAATGGAAAAATTTGAAGTTAATGAAAGTTGATAATTGCCAAGGCCACTCGGCGACTCACCGAATGGCACTTCAACCCACCAAATGTTCCAGTGTGCCAGCCCTGGGGAAAAGCCAACTTGGCGATGGACATGGACAATTGGCGAACCATCGAATGGATCGGCGATAATGACTTTGATCGCCTAAAATTACAAAGTTTGAATGGTGAAGAGGCAGGACAAAATGGTAATGGAGAAGGCCATTTGGCGCATTGCCGACCTGGTCGGAGAGGCTCGACGAACTCCGTCAATTGGTCCAATAGCTGAAAATTTGAAGGAGTATAAATTCTAAATTGTAAAAAGATTTTAGGAGTGTGAAGTGTTGTTTTCGAGTTCCAAATTTTGATAAATTGTTCTTAGTTTTTGCGAGCTTGTACTTTGTGCTTTTGATCCAAAACATTATTCTTAGAGTTTTTAAGTAGATTTTCAAGTTGAGTTTTGATTCTAAGCTAATTTGGAGCATTGTAAAGACTTGGATTTTACTACCCGGTTTATGGAGAACGTAGTTGTTAATAATTTCTTACTTTTTATAATGTGTGACTAAAACTCCAATTCTTGTGGGTGTGATTATGTCATTAATTGTCTTAATTAGCTTATGGGTGTTAGTAATTACTGATTTAATTGATGTTTTGAAGTGCGTTCGATTGATAATTGAGTTTTAGCTTATGAATTGTAGCTGCAAATGCAGTTCTAGTCGAGTATTATGTGCTTGCTTGAGAAAGAGGTTTTAGAATTAAGGTTATCAATTGATAATTGTAGTGATTGGTTGTTGTGGATTCAGCTTGAATGTGTGAGTCTTTATTTGATCCTACCTATCTAGCTCGAGAGAGTAGGTAAATTGAGGTTTTGGGTTGTTTATAGTATGATGCTTGTTGAGGTTCGAGAGAACTCACTTGATTTGTGATATTTAATAGAGAGATGACTATAAAATCTAAAGTCTAGCCTACCCACTAAGATTCAACTACTTTTGATATCAAGTAATCACCCGTACAACGAAATTGGCAATTAATTGATCACATCCCAAGTATCCCTTTCTACTTGATTACTCCCCTGTTCTTCGTAGTTGTTAATTGACAAACCTTATTACAAGTTAGAATCTCCAATTGAAATTAGGGTTTTTATCCAATCTCAGGGGTTCTCTTCAATTATGATCTATTTGATTGTTTTATGTCTTTTTATGCATGAATTGAGCTCATTGCATGTTTTTAAGTTGAGTTCACTTGAACCCATGCATGACCCATGCTTTCTAGACTTTGATCATATGATGAATCTTTTGAACTATGATAAATGAATTTATGAAAATATTCATGTTTCGTTATAAAATTAATTAAAATGATTTAAGGTTAATCGGAGAGTAAAACATCGATTTTGTTGTTGTTGTGAAAGGATTTCTCACGTACTACTCAAAAGCATGATTGTGAAAGGATTTTATCACATAAAGGATTCATAATGTTGAAAGGTTTTCTCACCTAAGTTGAATAAATATTTAAGGAGCTATTCTAATGAAATCTAGCTTGGGTTGGCTACTTGATGTGCCCTTCCATGGATGATAAGACAAGCGGCGATTACTCATGTCCTCTGATGATAAGACAAGTGACGATTAATGACTATTCAGTGGGATTTATGCTTAGCACCGAGTGGACTAGCGACGATTACCCATGTCCCATAAATTATGTGTCACCATAGGTTGTCTTAGATATAAATTAGCAAGTGGATCCACCTAAGCTATAATTTTATGGTTCTTACCTTGACAAGGACATCTCTTTTCGGTGTGGGATAGACACCGGATTCCATGTTATAGCTCACGTGGTCTATATATCGGTTAAAGGTAAATCTCCCACAATGATGAAGATTTCTTTCTAAAAGTATCTCAAATTGGTTTTATAGATGTTGATCTTGCATTGACCATGGTTATGACTTATGCTTTCTAAGATGTTATTTTATGATTTAGCTTGGTCATTGCATGCCATGTAAAGTCCCTTTTCTCATGATTTCATAACTTTTATGCATTGCCATCATACTTTGTACATTCCATGTACTAACACATACTTTTGCCTACATTGTTTCACTATTAATGTAGTGTCTGACACTCCTACTTCTCATACTCGTGGCTAGTGATCCCATTTAGAGATTTGAAGAATGGTGAGTCCTTGTGTTCTGAGGACCGGGACTCTTTTATTGCTTTCATGTCTTTTATTTTGGATATTGTATGTGATGTATAGTTTACGTATCAATCACTCATTTGATGTAATAGATGACTTTGCATGAGGCTTATGTTAGACTTCTGCTACTTGTGTTAAACTCATTTATTTGAAATACTACTTATAAACTATTTACTTCTATTATTTTGTATGATGTTTAAATGGCTTGTGTAGGGCCTCTCGGAGTCTTATACGACATGTCACATCTAGGGTGTACCTTGGGTCGTTACATGACATGGAGAGAATACCCAATTTCAAGTGGTGTGGTGATACACACGCGCCGCCACGTGTATAAATATTCTTTTTTTAAAAATTACATATATATATATATTTTTTAAAAGTATTTTTATTTGTTTGCCTTGTATTTCAATTAAGTTAATACACACAATTTTTAAATTTTTTTTCATTTACTTTTTTCTTTTATTCATTATATTTTCTCTTTTTTCTATTGATTTTATTTATTCTTTTTATTTTATTTGTCTTTCCTTTTGATTTGATTTCAAACTTAATTTTAAATGTCTTGTATTAAAATTAGTTAATTGCAGAAGGATATCAAAATAACTAAAGAAAAGAAAATAAAACATAAAAAAAGTTAAACATTAAAATCAAATGACACTTTTAAAAAATATATATATTTTTAAAAAATAATGCGTATAATTTTACAAAAAATTAAAAGTGAAAATATAAGAAATTGATGAAAGAAAAAAACAGAGTCAAAAGTGAGGAGGGAAATAAATATTTTACAAAGAAAGAAATGAAAACAACTATACACACATACATGGCCAAACACATACACAACCCCTCAAACTTGCCCTCATTTTTCATTTTGGCACTCCAACTTAGTCTTGTTCCATTTTAACCCTTAAACTCCATTTTTTCTGTATCATTTAAACACTAATACTAATTTTTATGATTTTTTATTTATTTATGTTCTTCAATTGGAATTTTTTATTTTAAAAAAAAGATGTGCATTTGTTAATTTTCGTAAAAAAAATTAAACATTCGCGAACTAACATAAAATTTTTCAAACAATAATATTATTTTTTCAGATTTCTCTGTATTTTTGCATGAAAGTAAATTGACGAAAGTTCTTCGATTTTCTTTCTTAAACATTCAATTAAATTAAATAACACTATTTATTTATTATTTCTTGTCATCTAGGCTATCTAAATTTAACGCAAATACTCACTTTTTATTTTTAATATAAATCAATACGAATAAAAAAACTCATCTTCAATACGAGTAAAAAAGACTTTTATTCATTTCTAATAACACTACTAAAAATGTTAAAACTCAACTGACTTTAATTTGTTAGATTGTCGATGGTTTTTAAGAAAGAAAACCAACACAATTTCGTCGGTTATTTTTCACATAAAAATACATAAAACTCTTAAAAATAAATTATTTTTTGTTAATTTTTATTTTTTTAACTAAAATTAACTGACACATGTCGATTTAAAATAAGAAGTTGCAATTGAAGAATATATATAAAAATAAAGAAATCATAAAAATAGTATTTCGTGTTAAAATGGTACATAAAAAATGGAGTTTAAGGGTTAAAATGGAACAAGGCTAAGTTGGAGTGTCAAAATGAAAAATGAGGGCAAGTTAGACGGGTTGTATATGTGTTTGGCCAACATACATACATACATACATATATACATACATATATACATACATATATACATACATACATACATATATATATACATACATATGAATAGAAAAATAACTACATATTTATAAGTTTTAAGGTCAATAATGACGTGTACTAACTAATTACAAAATGATCAATTAAAAATGGATGTGTGTCCAATATTAATGAATTTTTCTCATTTGTTTCGCTTCTCACTTGCCTTCAAGAGAATATGAACACTCTCTATGCCACATGAGTATTTCGGGTGTATTATTTCCATTTTAAAATAGTTTATGGGGGTAATAGGACTCTAGTTAAGTTTAGGTATGTCACAATGATTTTAGGTATAGTTCAAACGGTACTTATGCCTTTGTCCCAATCTTTTTCTTATTAGTGTATGGATATATACTGCATCTTGGGAAGATGGGTCTTGGGGCTCACCCATGACCCTCCCCAAGTTCATCTGGCCCATTAATCTTGGACCTTATAACCTTTAAGTATGTGATGTACTTACTTACTTTTCTTTAAATTTTGGGCTTGAATTTCCTAAGTGGGTGATACACTACCTTATCGTTATGTAACTTACTTAATCCTCTTTTAATTAATATAGGCTACACTTATAAGTATTTAAAGAAGTAAGATGTCCAATCCAATATCTCAACCAATAGGACATCTAAATAAGTAGACATCTAAAATAGTAGGACGTCTAAGATAGTAGGTCACTTTGTCCCATATTCATTTTTCTTTTAAAATCTTATTCTTTTAAAACTATTACATTCAATTTTGAACACATTGTAATTTAGACTCAAATATATTATGACTTCTTGAAAGTGCAATTAATATCGTCAACACAACTTAGTTGTATACAATTGACTCGTCCATAAGTAGGAATTCTTCCGACAATGTATTCTTGGAACTCACATAACTCTTACTATAGAACATAGATTGATGAATGACTTATTTTGTAGGAAACTAGACCTTAGTCCCAAATGTATTTTCATTTTCCAAGCCTATTAATCTCATCGATACAATTTAGTTTTATACACATGACTTGACCACAAGTGAGAATTTTGCCGATAGTGCCTTCTTGAAACTCAAATAGCAATTAATCTAGAACTCGGATTGATGATTGATTTATTTTGTTGGAAACTAGACTTTAAGACAAAAAAGTAGTCTCATTTTTTTCAATCCTAGTTAATCTTGTCGGTGAAATTTACTTGTATAAATGTGACATGGTGTAAGTGGAAATTTTGCTAGCAAAGTACTCTTGAAACTCACATAGATCTTTATATAGAACTCAAATTGATGAGAGATTTGTCTTGCCGAGAACAAGATTCAAATACCTTTAATTTTAGAGGTAGTAGAGCCTCTAACTCTTAATTTATTGGTAGATATTCTCGTATAAAGTCAGACCATGTACAATATCATTTGAAATACTCGGCCACAATGAACCCTTCAACTTGAACTTTTGTTTTAAGGCTCTCTCCCCCCCCCCCCCCCCCCCCCTCAACTTGGTTTAACACTTCAAATGATTTAATATAAGGATTACTTCATATGCTTACCCTTTTCAAATTTATTTTCCGAATTTGACACTAATTCATTGGTGTTTACAAGTCGCACATGCACTAGTAGTTACTGGGTGTTACAATGGTGGTATGCTGGTTACACTACGAAACTTATATAAAAGAATTACCTTATGATTAGTGTCAAAAATGAAGTCAAACTAATGATATATTACTTGATTTTACTCATGTCTTATTCACACTACTTTCGGTTGCCTTTTCCTTTCATGTATCCCTTGTGGTTCTTCACTTATGTTTTAGATATGACTACTATTCTATGTGTAGTTACATCCTTTTTGTTAGGGGGCAGGACATGACTCTACACTAGGTTTTATGTACTTATCAACATTTTATGAGCCCCACTTGATCTTGAGGAGCACAAAAACAACAACATACCCAGTGAAATCCCACTAATAGTGTCTAGGGAGGGTAGAGTGTATACAGACCTTACCACTACTTCGGGGAGGTAGAGAGACTATTTTTTTGAAAGACCCTCGGCTTAAGTGCATCAAACTCAAGTAAAATAAGGCGATAAAGAAATCATAGCAATTAAATAAGAAAGACAATGTATAGTCGACAAAAGAAGCAATAACAACAACAAGATAGAAGCAATAACAACAACAAATTAGTATGTTAACTGATAATAAGCCTAACTACCCCTACTAACCAGCTTCTACTCAAATACGCGACATCCACTCCTTTCTATCTAGAGCCATGTCCTCGGTAATATAAAGTTGCACCATGTCATGTCTAATCACCTCTCCTCAATACTTTTGGGTATACCTCTACCCCTTTAAGTACCCCCTACAACAAGTCTCTCATACCTCCCAATTGGGGAGTCTGCAGACCTCTTCATCACATGCCCAAACCTCTCAGTCTTGCTTCCCTTATCTTTTCCGCCATTGAGGCCGCACCTTCCTTCTCACGAATAACCTCATTTATAATCTTGTTGCTCCTAGTATGACTACACATCCATCTCAATATCCTCATCTCTACATCATGCATCTTCTAAACATGTGAGTTTTTGACTGGCTAACACACCACCTCATACAACATGAACGGTTTAACCACTGCTCTGTAGAATTTACTTTTAAGTTTAGGTGGGACCTTCTTATCACATAAGATTATAAAGGAAAACCTTCATTTCATCCATCCCGCCCCAATGTGATATGTGACATCATAATCGATGTCCCCACTTCCTTGGATTATAGACCCAAGATACTTAAAACTTTCTCTATTAGGAATAGTATGAGTGACAAGCCTCACTCCCACGTCTGCTTCATCCACTGCAACATTGAATTTTCACTCTAAATATTCTTTTTGTTCCTGCTCAACCTAAGCCCTTGGGACTCCAGATTTTGTCTCCAAACTTTCATCCTATCATTAACTTTGTATCAAGTCTCATCAATTAGTAAGATGTCTTCCACAAATATGATACACAATGGAACCTCCTCCCGAATAGACCGCTTCAACTCATCCATCACTAAGGCAAATAGGAAAGGTCTAAGGACTGTTCCTTAGTGTAGCCCAATCTAAACTGGGAAATGCTCCCAGTCTCCTCCCACTATTCTAACACGAGTCTTGACTCCATTGTACTTTACACATCCTTTATCGCCCTAATATAAACCATTAGGACATATCTAGCCTCCAAGAACCTCTGGATGACATCCCTTGGAACTTTTTTATAGGCCTTTTCAAAGTTAATGAGCATAATATATAGGTCTCTCTTCTTTTCCCTATATTTCACTAAAGAAAATAGCTTGTAACAGTAATAAATATGCACATTAACAAAGAGTACTAAAGACATTATCGGTATTAGTTAATTGTCACTGGATTCAATATCTCTATATGCTTTAGCGACATTTACAAAGAGTGTCAATTGTCGTTAAAAGAACATATTTAGCGGCAATGAAGATATTACCATTAATTAATTGTCGCTAAAGATTATTTTTGGTGTAATGTTTCTCTACCGGTCTTCACACAAGATGGATGACTTCAGTAGTTTATTGTCTTTCCATGAATCTATATTGATTCTCGAAAATGGATACTTCTTTCCTCGCTCTCATCTCCATCATTCTCTCCCAAATCTTCATACTGTGGCTTAGCAATTTAATATCCGTGTTGATCTTGAGGAGTAGTTTCTTTTATTTAGCATTATTAGCTTTTGGGTATTCTAGGGACTTCTTTAGTTAAATATTATTATTCATGATATATTTTAGAGGCTTCACAAACTAGACTCATAAAGATGATGGCATTATTTTTGTTTCATTCATGTCTTAATGTTTTTAAATTAAATGAAGTGTTTATGAATGAAATCTATTTTAAAAACTTTATATTATGAATATACTTCATTGTATATTATTTATCTCTCTAGTCATATGTCATGTGAAGTTAAGGCAGTGAGTGCCAATATGCCTAGGCCAAGGCTCATAGTGTGATTAACTTGGTATCAAAATACTAGGTTTAAGTGTCCTACAGAGTATATGAAATTGTTTCTAGTAGAGACTTAATTATTGGTGTATAATGCATCACACTTATAATTGGGAGGCTATAAGACATTCAAGAAATGTTAACCTCTTTTAATACTCTGAGTCGTGCAATAGAGTTATACCATTAAGAATTTGTTCTAATTCATGATTTACTACATTGCTTTCAGAATATGCATGTGAAAAGGATAGTAACCACTGGCCAAAGGATTAATGTTTCCCCAAAAGTGAACCCCAATGAGTTGCCGCATATTCAAGAAGTTTGAACTGGAGCCTAAGGTCTCACATCTTGCCAGACACACCGTACTTACTCTCCACCAATAAGATAGGGGCCTATAGGACCCCCCCCCCCCCCCCCCCCAGATCATGTAAGCCACCAACCAAGCTCTTTTAACACAAATACTAAATTAGGATCCATTCAGTTGCTTATTAAAATTATTGTTGCATAGTCACAATGTCAAGGAACAACACTTCATAGTACTAGTTCTCATGAAGGGTCAACAATCTCTAGAATGAAGGAATTTATTCAAATGAACCATCCAACTATCACAGAGTCCATCCCTATAGAGGATCCCCAAAACTTTATCAATGAGATATCAAGATTCCCCAAGTCATGCATGATAATTTGACAAAGCAATTGAATTTGCCTCTTATGAGCTGAAAGATATTGTTGTTGTGTGGTACGAGACTTGGGAATATTCTGAAGGGGTCGATAAGGTGTTTAGGAGGAGTTTGCAAAATCCTTAATTGATTACTTTTTCCTGTAGATCTTACGGAAACTATGACCAACAAGCATACAACACTCATGCATGGTACCATGAGTGTGAGAGATGGACAGGATTCAAAGATGTAATAAATGGAAACACCTATTGTCCTATATGTATGAGGACAATACAATTGTGGTGTATTCACATCTAAGGTAGCACAACATCAGGTGTATTACTCTTTTCCCATGCAAAATTCTTGAACCTCCTGTTACATCCTTGAGGCTTACCCCAAAATGTGGGGACTACCTATATTGATCAACATGAAATAAGCAATCAGATAAGCACACGTGACAAGAGGGGATCAAATCGGTAAAATCATATTGATCTGGAGACTATGCCTAGAAAGCTAAATGAGGTGTAAGTGGGTTCTTAATTGCTCCAACCTCGAATTTATGTGATAATCACGACCCAAAGTACACCCTAGATGTGACATGGCGTATAAGGCCCCAAAAGTCCTTACACAAGCCACTTGATATACATATACACATTGTAATAGACAAAAGTAAAGAATCTCATGCGAATAAAAGAGTTTGACATTTAAAAGAGGAAATCTCATAGTCATGACAGTCATCTACTACATTAAAGGAAGTGGTCGGGATATAACCCGTACACCACGGACAACATCCAAAACATATGAAATCAATAAAGGTGACATGGTCCTCAAAGTATGATCACTCACCGCATCTTCAAATCCTTAAGTAATCACCAACTAGCCACGAGTGGAGGGAGAGGAAGCGTCACACCCTACATTAGTGAAACAATGTAGCCACAAGTATAATGTACTAAGTATGAGGGATATGCATAAAAACATGAAATATGATCCTAAGGGGACATAATCGAAGCATGATGCGCATTTCCAAGCTAAACATATAAAATCCATAAAAGAAACATCATAAAAATTGAACACGGTAAATGCATCTTAGATCATAAGGAAAGCTTCATAAAATATTTGAAAGTAACTTAGTTCATTTTGTGGGATATTAGCTTTAACCGACAATAGACCATGCGAGATATACATGGAATCTGATGTAACTCCAACATCGAGAAGGGAGAGACTACTTGCCAAGGTAACACTCTATATCATATCATATGCTATATGTGTATCCACTAGCTATTTAATTTAAGGCAATCCTACAGGGGCACGTAATTTGGAACTAGAGGTTGCTACTAAAGACTACCCTATTTGAGCCTCCACCTCAAAGTTCTCTCGATGCTAAGTTAAATCCCAACGGAATAATCATTTTCATAAACATATCATCATACATGAAAAATAACAACTAAGGTACTAATCCAAGCTTAGAACACTATAGAATAGCTCATTAAATCTTGAATCAAGCATATGTGAGAAAACCTTTCACCAAACCATGATTCTTAATATGTGAGAAAACCCTTTCATAATTTCTTTGATGTCCATTTCAAAGCAACCTAGATCATAATTTTTTAAATAAATTATGATTAAGCTCATGAAAACCAGCATTCCTAAATTCACAACTTTTATAAAAATTTATGTGAAATAGGGTTCATAGTCAAAATTCATGATCAATTCATGCGTTAATATGGGATTAGTTGAAAAGAATGTAATTGAGTCTAAACAATTATAATAAGATCAAAATAAAGCAATTAAATCCATACAAATAGAACTCATAAGGAATTGAATGAAAATTGAACCAAGTTAGGGAAATTGAATTGGAGAATTTGAGAAGTATGTGGGACTCAATGGGTGAATGGTACTCATTGATGAACTCCCTACATACCTTGATCTTTAAGCTCAAAGAAATTGATGAAGAAAGGAGACTTGAACTTGAAGAACCCTAGAATCCCCTGTGAGCCTTAGAGAGAATTGGGGAGGATGCATTTTGTTGGGATTTGGGAATTTGGGGATGAATTTAGAGTGGGTTGTTTTAGGACCTAAAAATCATATATATATATATATATATATATATATATATATATATATATATATATATACGGGACCTTTCTATGGTCCGTAGTCCATTCGACGATCATCCTGGTCAATCGTGGAATGAGTTACGTTGGCTTGAATTTCAAAATTCTACGAGACTAGTCTACGGTCGTAGAATATTGTACAAACTGTAGAATGGTCTTGTAGACTAAACCAGCAACCAATCATTTGGCCTTCTTTATTCTTTTATTTTTAATTTTTTTTCCAGGTTTTACAATATCTCCTCTTTGGGGACATCCATCCTCGAATGGGACTCAAACTAGGATGAATACAGTATGAGAGAAATTAACAATCCAATATGAATGCAAATTTCATCAAAATACATATAAGCATGGAGAATCACTCCAAGCTAAATCATAACATCAAAAATCAAGTTCCTTTTGATGAACATTCATTCATATGGAAACATCAGAATGACTAAAATGCATGAAACCGTAAGAATGAACCATGGGGAACTAATACCTCAAGCTAGCGTAGGAGCGAAGGGAAAGAGACGAGGATATCATGACATCATATTGGCTTTGACCTCTCAAGTGTCACCCTTAACTAAGTGATTCCTCTTAAGAACCTTCACGGAAGCAACTTCCTTATTTCTCAACTTCCGAACTTGCTAGTTTAAAATCTCAACCAGAACCTCTATATAATAAAGAGTTTCTTTAACTTCTAAGCCTTCCAAAGGAACAAAGGACGTCATATCTTCAACACACTTCTTCAATAAGGAAACGTGGAAAATTGGATGTATTGATGCTAAATCATTTGGCAACTCAAGCTCATAGGTAACCTTGCTAATACGCCTCAAAATCTTAAATGGGCCCACATAGCGGGGACTAAGTTTCCCCTTCTTGCCAAATCTCATGACACCCTTCATGACTTAAATTTTCAAGTAAAACCCAATCATCAACATTAAATTCTAATTCCCTTATTCCAATATTGGAATATGACTTTTGTCAACTTTAGGCAGTTTTCAACCTTTTACGAATAAGTCGAACCTTTTCCATAGCCTCATGCACCAACTCGGGCCCTATCAAAACAACCTCACCCACTTCAAACCAACCTATAGGAGACCTACACCTCCTATCATAAAGAGCCTCAAACAAACTAATTTTCTTTTAATTCACAAGCTTTCATGAACATGCACCACATAAGGAAATCATGGAAACATACAAATCACACATGACTTCACATAAAAGAAAATCAAGAGGAACTTATCATCTCAAGATCCTACTGCTAAAGGAGGAAAACAAGGAACAAAGATGAGGATATCGGGACTTATCATTGGCCCTAGGCCTCCCAAGTAGAACCCTCAAATAAAACCCTTTCTAAAAGTTCACTACTCAACATTTTCAGGGGAACAACTTCCTCGTTCTTCTATTTCTTGACTTGTCGATCTAAGATCCCTACCGGTATTTCTAAATTAGAGAGGTTCTCATTAAGAAACTATAGCTCACAAGAAACCTTATCAACTCCACTTAAGATCTCACGTAAGCCTACAAACTCGGGACTAAACTTCCCAAACTCACTACACCTCTCAAAATGAGAATTTCAAGTTAACCTAAATCATGGACATCAAGAACACTCAACGACCTTGCTATCTAAGCAGATCATCTCCCCCTTGGGAGTAAGCCTATACGAACTCTTCTAAGCATCATTTATTTCAACTCTAAGGTCGAAACAAGTTATCACTTAAGCTTTTACATCAATCACACAAAATGATTCTAAACCAAGGTGAATTACACTTCTACCCTTCTTAGAGGAGTCTATTCACTCAACCCTTGAAGGCATTACTTAAACACCCTATTCATGAAGTCTATCAACATACCTCAAAACTTATCATGACTAAGTCGGGTTCTACTATCAAATGCATATAACCATAATACAACCCATTCATACTAAAGACAATATCAAAGTCGCATCATAACCAACCTTTTCTCCCTCGCTCCTTGTAGCATGAGCCCTTCGAGTAGTCATATCCTAAAGTCCATCAAATAAGGAATAAGAGAGAGACCTTATAGAGTTTAACTCTATGGCACGTCTTAGAGAATGAAAAAGTGAGGTTTCCTAACATCCAATAGCCTCCTATTCATAAATGTGGCGTGCTTCACACTATGAATAAGACTCTACTAGACGTGGTTTGAGACATCCTAGAACCATCCCAAAATCTTATGCGCTGATACCAAGTTTGTGACGACCCAGGAGTACCCCCTAGACGTAACACGACGTGCAAGACTCCGAAGAGCCTCATACAAGTCTCTTAGCATATCATAACATAAGAAAATAGGAAATAGTACGGAAATTTAAAACTTTTGTTTACAATCAAAGTATTTTATAAAAGTAAGTGGGAGTCTACCACACTCTGTCTCAAACCATCTAAAACATTGGAATAAATCTTTTGGACGTAACAAAAAGCTCTAAATATAAAATGAAAGACTTAAAGGACATAATGGTCAAGCCCTCGAATGCTATGAGGACTCACCAAAATTCTTCTTACTTGATCTACTATGATCCTAGCCATGAGGATGAAAGTTGATATCGCCAAACCCTACACTTTGTGAAAAATTTACAAGAACTATGGGTTAGCACAAAGATGCACCAAGTATGACAGCCATGCATAAAAACCTTTGAAAACATGCATAAAATCGACATTTTTGTTGAATGCATGCACTTGCTAATTTAAACAATCATTTAGAAAGTAGTGTGAAAACACAAGTCATAAGCATAAAAGACATCATGATAAGATATAAGCTATAACATGGTAGCCAACAATCACAACTAGTGAACATAATAAATATCATTAGGGACACATACATGGTCAATACAATCTAGTTTTAGCATGGCATGAGAGAAACACTTCACGAGCCTCCTCAAGGGAAGCTTGTGCAGTGCATGAATAAGATCTCATAATCCTACCCACACTAAGCAAGTCACTTTAGATCCTCAATCATGTTTACCATCTTCTGGTCTCATCCTTTGCCCATATCTCATAGACAAGGAACAATCACTTTTAGTCAACCACATCAAGGAAAGCAACTCATGGTAACAATCCAAGTAGCATACACCATTACAAGTATCCTTCACATCAAATGAAATTGCCATTTAGTCAGAAGCCCATTCATTACAAGAGTCATCATGACGAAAGAGAAGCCTACCATAACTACTCTCAAAGCCTACTTGTGCAATGTATGGATGAAGTCACATACCCCCACCCATACTAAGTAATACTTCTTGAATAGCCATAGATCATCCTAGACTTGACCTTGTGGGAATTAGCCTTAATCGACATAGACCATGTGAGCTTGCATGGAATCTGGTGTCATGTCCCACACCTAAAAGAGGTGTCCTACTTGCCTAATGTAGAACTAAAATGTATTAGCTTGGAGATGGATCCAATAGATAAATAACCTACGGGGGCACACAATTATGGGATAAGGAGATTGCCTCTAGAAACCCCACCTTACTTAACGGGGGAGTTCCATCTCATGAGATTAACTTTAGAAACTCGGCCTTTTTAATTGATGGGAGATCCTCTATCTCATTTTCCATATCCACTAGATGCTAAGCATTAGTCTCATGAAGTATTTATTGAATCCTAACTTGTTTCATTAGGATAGCTCATTAGATCATGTGTAAGAATAAACTTTCACAATCCATGTCTTCATGTTAGATTCAATTACGTGAGAACTGACTTTCAACCTAGAATCTTCAATATGTGAGAAAATTTTTTACATTATGCTCATTATGTGTTTATGAGAATGAACTTCCAATCAACACAATAATATCATCATAATCATGGAATAATCATGTATATAAGTGTGTATGTGAGAATGACTATCAACAACACAATAATTTATATTATAATCATGTTCATACAGTATACACATGAAGCCACAATTAGGCATAAGTCTCATGTTTTACCCCTCTTGGATCAAGGATCACATTCAACCAATCACATTTAGGGTTACTACATTAAACATGGAAGATAACATGATTCAAATAACTCAACTAATGTCACATAATCTCATAATGTTCATCTCACCACAATTCACCCACATCACAAATTCACAAATTCACAAATTGGGGGACATCGGTTCTTGGAGGAAATTCAACATCAAAACCATATAAATTCTTCAATTAATACATAATTCAAGTGATCAATTCATTATATTCATGATTCTATAACATTCTACTAATATCAATCAATACCTACACTTTAAGATCCAATTTGAGAAATTAGGGTAATTCATGGTAGATTTTATCATAAAGCCACCATAAAACATAAATTCAATCATAATATAAGATAATTAAATCATAAAAATGTTTTTAGAAAGAATCCATGACTTGGCGTGGAAACCCTAGGTTTTTGGAGTCTTTCTAACTTTGGAATTTAGAGTTTAAGGACTCCATGGAATAAAGCTATCCATGATCAAAGACTACCATACCTTAAGTGAAGAAATCCAACAAAATCATGTGAAAAAGCCTCCTTATTCAAGCCCTAACTTGATCTTCTTCTTCTTCTTCTTTGGAGTTCTAGAGAGAGTTTTTGGGGGAAAGTTAGTTATGAACTTGGGGTCTTTGGATTTATGAGGTATATGGGTTAGTTAATGGTTTAAAAACCCTTATATAGGTCTATTAAAATAATATAAAATGACCCTACAATAAACTAACTAAAAAGGAAATTACCTAAAAGACCTTATCTTTGGCTAGGGCTGGCAAGGGGACGGGGATATGGGGACTGGGGAACGGGACGGGACGGGAGACGACGCTGGCGGGATTTGGCCGGTGTCACGACCCAAGCCTAGGGCCTAAACGTGACCGGCGAATGGGGAACCCGAAGGAACCCCAAACAAGCCTCATAGCGTATCATTACACATCCTTCTCCTCACATCGACATAGGACTTTTGGCGACTTTGGGCCATCTTCAACCTTTCTCTAATCATCCTAACCTTCTCAAGAGCCTCCATAACTAGATCTGGTCCTAACAGGGCCACCTCACCAACCTCAAACCACCCAATCAGTGATCTACAACACCTCCCATAGAGAGCCTCAAAAGGAGCCATACCGATGCTAGAATGATAGCTATTGTTATAGGCAAACTCAAAAGGCCTTCAATTCTAACAAGGAAGAGTCAAGATCTTGTTTTGCTATCGCCTCATCAACCAAGGAAGATCTAGCACCATCAACAACGACCACACCACCATTACCAACCTCTTCCAACCGAACCCCTAACCTAGCCAACCGATGCACCTCCCAAGCCATTTCTCTATCACCAATATCAACATGAGCTAGGCTACCCATAGACACCCTACTCAAAGCATCTGCCACCACATTAGCTTTACCGGGATGATAATGCACACTCATATCATAATCTTTAAGAAATTCTAGCCACCTTCTTTGTCTCAAGTTGAGATCTTTTTGGGTGAAGACATATTGAAGGCTCTTATGATCGGTTAACACATCAACATGTACCCCATACAAGTAATGACGCCAAATCTTTAAAGCAAACACCACCGCGGCTAATTCAAGATCATGCGTAGGATAGTTCTTTTCATGCACCTTGAGTTGTCTAGAAGCATAGGCTATCACCTTACCATTTTGCATTAGGACACAACCCAAGCCAACTCTAGAAGCATCACAATACACAACAAATCCCTCAAGCCCATCCGGTAGTGACAATATAGGAGCGGACACAAGTTTATCTTTCAAGGTTTGAAAACTCCTTTCGCACTTGTCGGTCCACTCAAACTTAGCCTTCTTTTGTGTCAACTTAGTCATGGGAGAAGCAATAGAAGAAAACCCATTCATAAATCTTCGGTAGTAACCCGCTAAGCCCAAGAAGCTCCTAATATCCGACGGGGTCAATGACCTAGGCCAATTTCTAATCACATAGGTCTTCTTAGGGTCTACCTTAATACCATCCCCCGACACCACATGACCTAGGAAGGCAACCTCCCTCAACCAAAATTCACACTTTTCATACTTGGCATACAACTTCTCCTCTCTCAATCTTTGCAACACAACCCTCAAGTGACCCATATGTTCTTCCTCGCTATGCGAATAGATTAAAATATCATCACTGAAGACCACAACAAAGGAATCAAGGTAGGGTTTAATGACCCTATTTATTAGGTCCATGAAGATAGCCGGTGCATTGGTCAACCCAAAGGACATGACCACAAATTCATAATGCCCATACCTAGTCCGGAAGGCTGTCTTGGGAATGTCACACTCCCTTACCTTCACTTGATGATACCCGGACTGAAGATCAATCTTAGAGAAGTGGCTAGCCCATTGCAATTGGTCGAACAAGTCATCAATCCTAGGAAGAGGATATTTATTCTTGACGGTGACCCTATTGAGTTGCCGGTAATCAATACACATCCTAAGGGACCCATATTTCTTCTTCACAAACAACACCGGTGCACCCCATGGTGATTGGCTAGGCCTAATAAAACCCTTCTCCAACAAGTCCCTCAATTGTTCCTTCAACTCCTTTAACTCCGCCGGGGCCATACGGTAAGGGGGAATAGAAATGGGTTGAGTATCGGGAAGGAGGTCTATGCCAAAATCTATTTCCCTTTCGGGAGGAACACCGGGAAGGTCATTAGGAAAGACATCAAGGAATTCATTTACGACCGGAACTCACTCTATAAGAAGGGTTTTGGACTCCACATCCCTAACCCTCACAAGGTGATAGAGACACCCCTTAGAGATCAACTTATGGGCTTTAATGCAAGAGATGAACCTACCCTTGACTACCACATTTTGGCTCTCCCACTCAAGAATGGGTTCACTTGGGAATTGGAACTTGACCCTACGGGTTCTACAATCAATGCAAGCATAGTGCATGCAACCAATCCATCCCAAGAACAACATCAAAATCGACCATGTTCAACTCAACAAGATCACAAGGCAATATTTTATGCAAGATGCAAATAGGACAATTTCTATAGACCTTCCTAGCAACAATATATGCACCAATAGGAGTAGACACCTTATACGACTCATGCAACAAGTCGGGCTCAACATGAAACTTGTTGGCAACAAAGGGTGTGACAAAAGAAAGAGAGGCACCCGAATCAATTAATGCATATATATCAAAGTCAAAGATTTTCAACATACCGGTAACGACGTCGGGGACTTCATCGACCGTTGCCTCCCATGCAAAGCATAAAATTGATTGTGCCTTGGGGCACTATCTTGTCGGCCCCCTCTCCCCAAAGGAACCGCATTGACACCTTGTGGACGGGCCTCCTTACCCTTGTTGTGATTCCGAGGACAATCCATTGCCTTGTGCCCCATTTCCCCACAACTGTAGCAAGCACCGGAATTTCTCAAGCACGGGCCACCATGGCCCTTACCACACTTCGGACATACATCAATAGGACCCATACCACCAACACCTTGGGCCCTTGGAACGCCATTGGCAAACCCCCTATGGGGCGCATGAGAAGACCTTTGGCCTTGATGAAACTGGCCACCCCTTCGACTTTGGAACTTCCCCTCAAAACGGGCCCTCTTGGCCTCATGACCCCTCATCTTCCTCAACTTCTCCTTCTCCATTTGTTCAGCATAGACCATCAAGCGGGACAAGTCCATGTCACTAATCAACATTGCGGACCGGCATTCTTCACTCACTAGGTCGGACACACCCATCACGAATTTATTCATTCTAGATCGTGAGTCGGCAACCAAGTGTGGAGCATATCTTGAAAGTTGGTTAAACTTGAGGGCATACTCCCTCACACTCATAGACCCTTGTTTTAAATTCATGAACTCCACAAATTTGGCTTCCCTAAGCTCAAGAGGAAAGAATCGATTAAGGAAAGCCATTTTGAACTCTTCCCAAGGCACTACATAGTTTGCCTCATTCTCTTCCTTCCATTGGTTGTACCATATTTGGGCCACCCCTTTTAGTTGGTAGGCCGTCAACTCCGCCTTATCTTCTAACCTCATGCCCATGATAGCTAATATCTTGTGGACTTCATCAATGAACTCTTGAGGGTCTTCATCTAACTTAGACCCATAGAATTTCGGGGGATTCATCCGCAGAAGTCTCTCACCCGAGATGCCGGGGTAGGGGCCTGAGGGGCTTGGGCCCCATGGTTGGCTTGATTAGCCATAGCTTGTGCAAATAAAGTAAGGGCATCCCAAAGATCCCCATTGGTCAGTTGTTCCTCGGGTGCGCGGGCTCGTCTTCCTCTTGTATTAGGCATGATCTAGCATAGCAAAGAACAACCGTTAGGGAAGAACTTAATTCAACTCTACAGCACAACTTAGAACATGGAGAAGGGAAACATTTCCTAAAACATCTCATAGCCTCCTACTCATAGTTTTGGTGCACAACACAACCATGAATCGGACTCTAATCAACGCGGTGTGTTGTACTCCGAGGATCTATCAACCTAGCGCTCTGATACCAAGCTTGTCACGACCCAAGCCTAGGGCCTAAACGTGGCCGGCGAATGGGGAACCCGAAGGAACCCCAAACAAGCCTCATAGCGTATCATTACACATCCTTGGTCGCGAAAGCAATTAAAATGACCATAAGCGATAAGCATAATCAAGGGGAAATCGGGAATAAGGGAGCAAGAGAAAAAAAGGGAATGATACATAAATACCATAGATGAGTCAAGCTCAAGCATAATACACAACTTGTCCAACACCACCTCTAAACATGGGTACTTAGCGGGGGCCAAGACAAACCACCGGGCTCACCCTCATAGTCAATACATAACAAAAAAGGAAAAGTCTTATACATAGCAAGAGATCATAAGCAACGTCCCCGGAATGGAGGACTCACCAATAACCTCGATAGAAAATCGTATTAGCCACGCGGAGGAGGATGGTCAAGCGGTGCTCCGGTCCCTACATGGTGACATCATGTAGGCATAGAGTATGCATTAGTACGTTTGAATGCACTAAGTATATGGGATGCAATGCAATGCAACAATAGATGGACATCATAGGCAAAATGCATAATCATACCCGATAGATAGCATATTAATGAGATGATATGTATAATGATGCTTACATAAAAATCATATTTAGTGGGGCGTAGTACATGTGTGGCGAGTGACCATCAATAAAGTATTTCCAAGGCCTACCACCCCTTTGGAGAGGCAAAAGAGGTACAAACCCCTCAATGTGGTTACCCGGGCCTACCACCCCCCGATCTAGGGACGAAGGCACAAACCCCTCGATATGGTTATACGGGCCTACTACCCCCCGTACTAGGCAACCAAGGTACCAACCCCTCGATACGGTTACTCGGGCCTACAACCCCCCGAGCTAGGCTTGGTCGACTCACAACACTTATATAGAGAAAATCATATACATGTGTCCATTTCATCATCATTTCAGTAATTATATGACCATCCGACTCATAGGACGTACATTGGACCTTCCATTTCCTAAGAATTCTATAAATGAGCATTTTATCAAACACATGGTGGGCTACTGTTCATGTAAATAAAATCATGTATTTCAAGAGTACTAAGTCCAACCAATTCCAAAATCCATATAAATCAGCCCACCAACAACATACATATATATAAATCATAATTTGATCATGGAAGCATGAAAACCATAAACATCACATAATAATTCCATTTCATGATAATATGCAAAATAGACCATAATAGGGTGTGTAGTAGTAATTCCATACTTCAAGAGTTCATAAATAACCATAAGGACCCATAAACTTGAAGTAGTAATAGAGGATAAATGGTTGGACTTATGGAAAGGAAGGTTTCCACAATCAAACCCACATACCTCAACTTTGGAGAATCCTAGATGAAGATTGGAATGGAGAATTGAAGCTTGAGATTGAGTCTTGAATCCGGAATTAGAACTTGAGATCTTTGAATTTGGTTGAGGATCTTGGAGGAATTTTGGAGAGGGCTTAGAGAGTGTTTTTGAAGTTAAAAATGACTTAGTATGGGACATATCCCCTTTAAAAAAAATGCCCCCAACACTTAGCCTAAAAAATGAGGCTTAAAAAAAATAATAGCTCACTGGAAATTGCAAATCTGCACAGACAGGTTTTACGAAAATGGTCATAACTCCTTCATCCTAACTCGGAATGAGGTGAAACCAAGTGCGTTGGAAAGCTAACTCAAAGAGCTTTAATTTAATAGGTTGTGGCCCTTCCAGTTCCTTGTGTGCTAAGAGATATGCCCCTTTAAAGTTGACCCTCCAAATCGCATTTTTTGCAATTTTCGAATTTTGATACGGTTGCTCTAAAATTTGGGTTAGACCCATTTCCCACTCAATTTGACCCCATGAATAAGAATATGAAGTTGAATTTCTGAAATCATGCACAAATTTTGAGATATATGGAAATTATAATTATAGGTGTTTCCGAAGCACATTTTCGGGCATTGTTGGGGTCGTTTCAACCGGGACCGGGATTGGGGGGACAAAAATATGTCCCATCCCATCCCACTATATATACGGAATGGGACGGGGTTTTGCGGGATGGGACAGGGGATTTTTTATTTTTTATATACTTATTTATTTGTATTGAAATTATATGTTATTGAATAACATTTTTAGTTTATTTGGTTTTCAATAACATTTTTAGCTAATAAATAATGCTTAAGTTTTCAAATTTCAAATTCAACTTTCAAATTTCAAATTCAATTTTCAAATTTCAAATTTGAGAAGTTCAAATTTGTATTTTAAATATTTTAAAGTAATTTAAACTTGAAATTTCAAATGTCAAATTTTGATTTTTATATTAAGTATTTTAAAGTTATTTTAGTATATATGTAAATATGTATGTATATATTAAAATTAAAATTCAAGACAATAGTTGTATAAAAAAGACTTGAATAAAGCCTTCAAATTTATTCAATAAAATTTAATTGCAACTTAGAATTTAGAAGTTACAATTTACAAATATTAGTGGAGTAACTAATCTACGCAACCACCTTCTAGGAAGGGTTCTGTTTCAATAAGTTCTCATATGTAAAACTACTATTTGTTACAAATAGTAGATGAGTAACTAATTTATGCACCCACCTTCTAGGAAGGGTTCTATTTCAATTAGTTCTCGGATGTAATCTAATATCTGTGTTCTCCTTTAAAATCCAATTCTAATTGTCGAATCATATGATGGTGACATCCTCCGGTGTTGGCAAACTTGCTAGAAACTCTTGTGACTCTAATTCATCGTCACTAGATTCAATTACTGCTTTAACCCAAGCTTCTTGTCTGGAACTTAACTTTGGCAAATTATAATTCCTCCTCTCGGCGTTGACCCAGTTTCTAAATAAAACAGATGTTTCCAAACTTTCTTCCGCCAATGAATGTCTATTATCGCCAATTTGAAACATTGTCGCACTAAAAGCAGCCTCCGATGCAACTGATGAAGCTTGAATAGCTAGAACATCACGAACAATTTTGCTCAAAATTGGAAATGCAACGCTCCGCCTCCTCCACCATGCTAATAAATCTTCATTGTCATCTTTGTCTTCCACTGTTTCTAAAGATTGATTAAGATATTCTTCAAAATCATCACGGTTAGTAGAATTAAGACCAAGAAAACCTCACATATAACTTGAAATTCGAGCTTAACTCTAACGATTAGAAGTTTGACCAACTTCTCCTTGAGTATTTCCTGTAGTATACGAAATTTTTCCTTCTACTTTTATGCTAGACAATTTTGCTCTGTTGAATTTGTAGTTTCATTTGGAACTTCTGTCACCAGACTAGTAGGTGTATCTTCTAATTCCTCTTCTCCCGAACCAACTTCAACTTCTTCACCTGAATTTTCATCAAGATAAGGATTAATATTACCATAAATTCGTTCTAAAATTTCATGATCGAGTTGAACATTTGAATCAATATCATAAGAAGTATCATCAACATAAGTAGAATCATTTGTATTAAATCTAACTCTAGACATTGATTTAGAAGAAGTACCACCACATTTACTCTTATTTTTTTCCTTACTACTTTTTTTATTAAAATTAAATAATTTACTAATGCCACTTAGTTCTTTCTCTTTTCCTTTATCGGTATCTTTTTTGCTAGAACTCATATTTAATAATTATGTAAAGTGTATATATAAAAATAATAATAACACAAAAATTAATGACGACAAATAAAATATAAATATTATGAAACGAATGTACCAAACGTCTACGTTAATAGCAGACGTTATAACCGATTCTTGAAGCTTGTAATTTGGAACTCCAATACTTGATAGCAAATATGAGAATTATATATATTATGATATAATATGAAAATTTAGAATTGAAATATATGAATTATAATAATATGAGACTTAAATGGAATAAAAAATTAAGACTTAAGATTGAGAGGATATAGAAATAGATGAGAGAGTAGATGATTTTGTAAAAAATAATAAGGGATAGAAGGGTATTTATAATATTAAAAATGGGTTAAAGTGTATTTATGATAACTTGAGGGTTTAAATTAAAATATTAAAAGTAGGGGTGGTAGGGGGGGTTGGGGAAGTGGAAAAAGTGGAATAAATCCGTTTGGGGGGGGGGGGGGGCATTAGCCGTTGCCCCAATGGTTGGCAACGGATACAGTTCAAATAATTTTAAAAAAAAATCAAAGGGGATCTCGCGAAAACCGGCCGGGTCGACTAGGATCAAAGGGTGAACCGGCCCCTAACTGGTCCCCTAACCCGTAAGCCCCACAACCCGCGAGAATAGACGGGACCGGTCTGGTGAGACGGTTCTCGAACTGGTTGTGGGCCGGGCAGGCCGACCTAGTCCCCCTACCAGCCCTACCTTTGGACGAATTTGAGGCAACTTAAAGACAAGTCCGATGACCTAGCCCCATGGACCGTGGGTGGTTCCATGGGGCGTTCTGCAGGTTCGTGGTTCATGGCCTGCAGCTCTTCATGACCCACGACCATGTCCCATGAGGCGTGGATGGACCTATTGAGTTCACATATCAAGACACTACTTCCAGTTCAAGTGCCAACGATCGTGAGTAGTAATATAACCCAACTGAATGGCTTAGGGTCGAGTCCCAAGGGAGCACTTAGTAGTCGAGAATCAAATAGAAAAGTAAAATTATGATCTAGTCAAACATAGCTATAAATATTTACGAATAAAAGCATACTAAATCAAAAAGTGACACGAATGCCAATTATCAATGGGGGGTTTTTATATTCAACTAATAAACAAAAATAACAAAAATATAAAGATACGAATTAGGGAGATGGGATTCTTGGGATGTGATAGGAATACGGGATAAAATAAACAACCGGGTAAATGATATTGATAGTAAATCTCTAAACATTTGTAACTAAGCTAGACTTTAGTGGGGGTAAATTTTCTCTTGAACAATTTACCCCGAATCAAATCAGTTTCTCTCGAACACCTATTTGCACAATTAAGCACAGCCTTCGCCTTAGCCCATTCACTCTCTAGAGCTGAATGTGTGGGAGAAGGTCTAGGATTCACTCTCTCGAGCTGAACCCACAACGACCCAATAACCACACGCTAACGATTTAGTAGTCTTGGTTTTAAAACCTCTCTCTCGAGCAAGCCAAAAACAGGAAGATGAAATCGTATTTGCAACTACAATCCCATTAAGTTCTAACACAACTACTAAATGAAATCACATTTAAACAGCAAATAGACTATCAATGAGCAATACCCAACAATAAATTTAACCCATATTCACATAATCACACCCCAAGAATTGTGATTTTAGCTAGACATGAAAAAGAGATAGAAATCGATACCAAAAAGTGTTTCCATCAAATGGGTACGATAGAAAATTTATTTAAACACGTCAAGGATGAAGATTCTTCAAGACCCACTTCCAATTTCTTGGAATTACCCTTAAATCTTCAAAGCTCTAGAACAATGTCTCCCAAAAACTCTAAGAACTGAAAAATGTCTAAAAACTCAATAATAATTCGATTGTAAAACGATACTAAGCTACAGATTTAAATAGGTATTTATAGTTTTCAAAAATTTGTACTGTGAAGGACCACTCGCGGCAGTTAGTCAGGATCGCCGATACACTCTGTGATTCGTCCTTTGGTCTAGTTCATCGCCTTTCAGCTTTTGCCTTCAGTAACTTCGCGTTTTTAATCATTGGGCGATATGGTGCTGCTTCGCGGAATTGTTCAGCAACGCGCCGACTGCTCCCTTTCATTGCAAACTTGATCTTTTCCTTTATAGCTCAGCACACTGGAACATTAGGCGAGATTAAGGCCATTCGGCTACTCGCGTAATGGATTAGGCGATCCTCAGGCCTTCATTTCTTCGTTCTTTCAGCCGCCTTGTTCCTTTTTGCTTGATAGCATTCATGCTTTGTCTCTAAATTCAAATACCTGAAACTTAAGGATTTACATCAGTTCTTAAGATAAAATATACATTTGAGAACACTAAATCTATTGAAATAAAGCCCTAAATGAGTCCAAATTGTGGACTCATCAACACCCCTAACTTAAACTTTTGCTTGTCCTCAAGTAAAATACAAGTTCAGCAGTTCAAAAAAGATGTCTCAAAGAGTGCTACACAAGAGTCAATCATGAATGTACACACAAGACTCAACTTACTCATGCAAGGATCAATTGTGTACTCAAAGACTCAAGTTATGACACACCATTATCAAAGATTCTCAAGCTCACAATACTTGCTTCAAATGCAAGTTCAAGCTCAACAAAAGGGTTCAAATGCCCTCACACAAAGAATGATTCAATTTTCACACACAGTGGTTAATCATTTACAGTTCCAAAATCAAATGCAACGCTCACACTCACAAAGATGAACATGATGCATGCTTTCACCCATAGGTTTCCCCGTATTTTCCAATCAAATGCAATGCTCACACTCACTCAAGATCAAAAAGGTATTTTCAAGGCTTGTGATGGGGCTGAGTGCAAAGGTGTGATCATTTAGGCTCGGTGACTTTTATCCTCATGAAATGTGGTGCTCACCACACTTCCTTTCCTCTTCTTTCATCATTTTCTTTAGTGCTCATAAGTCATCCCATTATTCACTTTCCATGGATTGTTTGGAAACCCCATTTCTTTTTGCATTTTCATAACTTTATTCCACGACTTTTTCTTTTTCATTTTTTTTCTTCTCTTTTTCTCTCTTTTTTTTTGTATGGAGGGGTTCCATTTTTCTCAAAACCATGGGTTAAAGGAGACTTTTCTTGCACTTCATAACTTGTCTTCTCTTTTCACCACAACCCAACATAGGCTTTTAGCCTAAGTTGGCTATTTAATCAACCACATCAAGAGGATTATAGGTAGTGGATTAAAGAAGGTCATGTTCTCATCAAGTTTCTTCCAAAGAAGGGTAAGGCTCAAGGGGTGTTCAAAATAGGTTCACACACACTCACAAGGTTGGCCACAAAAGAGGTATATGTCAAATTGTTTCACACTCTTCAAAGTTGCCTAAGATCATATCATGAGATCACATCACTTTGTCAACCGGACCAACGAGGCAAATTCTAAGTGTCACCATGCATGGTTTACAGTAAGCTCATTACACAAGGCATTGACACTAATGTCAAACAAGACTCCACACTATCGCTAGTGTGCAATGATCATCACAAGAGAATCGATTTGATACTTGGCTAATCACAACGAGATGTGAAAAGTTCACATATTGTCTATGCAACTTCATTTGGTCTCATCGTAGCCGCACATTCATGTTCGTTCGATTATGAGCACCATTCAAGTCATCGGTATTGATCAAAACCGAGACTTAAATTTGCCAAAGAACAACCACATTCAAGTGCATAAAAGAGTGGGCGAAAATTTTTGGACGAGTAAAAAATCATTTACAATTAAAGCATAAGGAGCCACAATCTCAAACATCCACAAAAAGTAGTGTATAACACAACATTAAGCATAATGACCCAAATATATAATCAAAAAAAGAATCATGAATAGCATGCAAAGGTGGGCCTCACCCCACCACAAATAAAAGTATTTGTCCTCAAATGCAAACAAAATTATATCCAAAATTTAAAACAAAGAAAGACAGAGAATGAGGTAAAGAGAGGATCCTGTCTAAGCAGTCACTCCATCTGTCTGGGTGTCAATGCTCGGTGCATCAATTTGGAGTTGGGCACTAGTGCCCGGAGTTACCTCAAAAGGATCATCAGTATCAGATCCACTTGGATCTGCCAAGGGTCTATTTGCCAGAAAGGTTTGCACAACTGCATAGAATCCTCTAGCCTATGAAGGAATATTTGGGTCTTTAAGATTAGTCTTCCTATCAGAATTGGGCTTATTGCCCTTTCCTCTCCCACCAGTTGTGGGAGGTTTGGTGACCTTGCTCCTGGATGCAACTGTATCCTCGTGTGGTGCAAACCTCTTTGCTTTCCTTCGGGGTCGCATGCTTCTTCCTGCAACCTTGGGTTTGGCCATGTCTGTGACACATTGGGAAAAAGTTAGACTACTTCAAACAAAATCACAGAGAATCTATCGTAGACAGATTCACCGACCCACTTGGCGAATCGCCAACAACTTTTGGCGAATAGAGATTAGTCTATTGAAAGTTATAGTGCAGAGGGATTCAGGGGAGCAGACAAGGGGCGATAAAGAATACTCTCGATGAGTGCCTTCGGCGACCTGAGGCTTCTCACCGAAAGTTACAAAGCCCAACAACACATAAAGCATGAGATTAAAGGTGAGATGGGGACATTGGGCGAACCGCCGAGCGATTCGGCGAGCTCGACCCAGCTCGCCAAATGACTCATCGTGCTTATTTTTAACCCAACTTATTGAATTCAACCCCGCAACCCATGTGAACATAATGAAAGCATGCACAACTCCAATCAAGACTAGACCCAAAGCACTCATTAACATGCAAGCACAACCCCTAATGATTTAGTTCACTTTACGACACAACGTTACGAGATTTCAACCCTATACACATTTCGAGCAAGATTACAAATTCAAATCAGGCATTCAAACATGCTAGTCTTATCAGAAAGGCCATGCATACATCATCAACATAACATTGCTTGCATAAGAGTACAATTACAAAAAGTAAATGCGGGGTTTGGTAAACCAACAGTTACCACCAATTAAATGAAGATTAATCGCTAGGCAGCAATGTAATCCAAGTTTCGAGCACATATTGATAACTAACACATTTAGAGAGTGCAAAAATATAGAGAATAATATGCAGGCGTGAGTTTAGAAAAATGAAAGTGCATAATAGTGAAAGAGTTTTAGACTTTAAACCCTTGGTCTCAAAATTCGTCCAGTGCTCGCCCATTCAACGACTTTAGTCATGATCGCCGAACCATTTGGCGTCACGCCAAGCAATCACTAACCTCGCCGAGTTTTACAGAACCCCAGTCAATTTGGGAGTCCAAACGGTGGTAAAAATTAGAATTGCCGATCGGGTCGGCTATGCGTCGCATGGACTTTTTTCTTGCCAACCTGTACTTCTCGAACAATTCCCACACTTCAACCTGCACAAAAAGCACACCATTATTTTTAAAATAAAAATAAAGCCATAAAGGGTCTTGGGTTGCCTCTCAAGTAGCTCCTAGTTAACGTTGCGGCACGACGCAAGTTAACACATAATCCTCCTCTTCGGAGTCGGCCATGGTGTCATAAGGCGACCCCTCATTATGATATGGGAAGAGACACAATATCACTTGGTTTATCTGGGCATCCTGTAGCTGAATAATCATGGAATTGGAGGTTGTCGTCTGATTCAACATTTCGATATTCCTTTTTATCTCATTCAACACCTTATCTTGTTCTTCGATCTTGTGTTGAATGAGTGAGAGGACTTTTTCATTTTGTCCACCCTCCTGCTTCTTCCCCTTTTTATGCTCGTGAGGGGGAAAGTGCTTGTCCTTTTTCGTGGACAGTGCTTCTAATTCCATGACTCTCTAGGACAAAACATCCAGCTGAGTCAGCATTGCGGCCCATTCTTGATCCTTCTATGTCTCCTTGTTAGTCTTAATCATGCCATCAAGGAGTTGGGCTACCACTTCATAGGGTTGTTGCATCAAACAACCTGCAAAGAGTTGATCAGTAACACTTTTATTGTCGAAACCAAGACCCCAACAGAAGCATTCCAGCAACACTTTATGAGGCATTCCATGAGCTGGGCACTGTTGTAGTAATGCCTTGAACCTAGGCCACATCTCATAGATAGTTTCACCCTCCACTTGCTTGAACGTTAGGAGGTTGTCCCTAAGATTCAATAATTTCATAAGGGGTGATCCGTTTGATACCCATAGTTACCATTCACACTCATCTTTCCTACTGCAACACACAAACAAGCAAAAACAAAACTACAAATTATGTAAGTAGAACTATAACTAACAAGAGCAAAAATTTTACTTAACCAAAACTTCTCAAGTAACACCACTCCCTGGCAGCGGCGCCATTTTTAGTTCACGTATCAGGACACTACTTCCAATTCAAGTACCAATGATCGTGAGTAGTAATATAACCCAACCGAATGGGTTGGGGTTGAGTTCCAAGGGAGCAGTTAGTAGTCTAGAATCAAATAGAAAAGTAAAATTATGATCTGGTCAATCATAGGAATAAATATTTACGAATAAAAGCATACTAAATAAAAAAGTGATACAAATGTCAATTATCAATGGGCGGTTTTGTATTCAACTAACAAACAAAAATAGCAAAAATATAAAGATACGAATTAGGGAGACGGGTTTTTTGGGAAGTGATAGGAATAAGGGCTAAAATAAACAACCGGGTAAATTCTATTGACAGTAAATCGCTGAACATTTGTAACTAAGCTAGACTTTAGTGGGGGTAAATTTTCTCTCGAACAATTTACCCCAAATCAAATTGGTTTATCTGGAACACTGATTTGCAGCAATTAAGCACTATCTTCACCTTAGCCCATTCACTCTCTTGATCTGAATGTGTGAGAGAAGGTATAGGATTCACTCTCTCTAGCTGAACCCACAACGACCCAATAACCACATGCTATCAATTTAGTAGTCTTGGTTTTAAAACCTCTCTCTCGAGCAAGCCAAAAACACGAAGATGAAATCGTATGTGCAACTACAATCCCATTAAGTTCAAACACAACTACTAAATGAAAACACATTTAAACAACAAATAGACTATCAATGAGCAAACCCAACAATAAATTTAACCCATATTCACATAATCACACCCCAAGAATTGGGGTTTTAGCTAGAAATGAAAAATAGATAGAAATCGATACCAAAAAGTGTTTCCATCAAATGGGTACGATAGAAAATGTCTTTAAATACGTCAAGGATGAAGATTCTTCAAGACCCACTTCCAATTTTTTGGAATTGTAAACCTTCAAATCTTCAAAGCTCAAGAACAATGTCTCCCAAAAACTCTAAGAACTGAAAAATGTTTAAAAACTAAATAATAATTAGATTGTAAAACGATGCTAAGCTACAAATTTTAAAAAAAATTATTGGGAAGGACCACTCAGCGCAGTTAGTCGGGATCGCCGATACACTCGGCGATTCGCCCTTTGGTCTGGGTCATCGCCATTCAAATTTTGCCTTCAGTATCTTTGCGTTTTTAATCATTGGGTGATATGGTGCTGCTTCGCGGAACTATTTGGCAACGCGCCAACTGCTCCCTTTCATCGCTGACTTGATCTTTTCCTTCAAGGCTCAGCACACTGGAACATTAGGCGAGATTAAGGCCATTCGGCGACTCGTCTAATGGATTAGGCGATACTCAGGTCTTCATTTCTTCGTTCTTGAAGCCGCCTTATTCCTTTTTGCTTGATAGCGTCCATGCTTTGTCTCTCAATTCAAATACCTGAAACTTAAGAATTTACATCAGTTATTGAGACAAAATATGCATTTGAGGACACTAAATCTATCAAAATAAAGCCCTAAATGAATCCAAATTGTGGACTCATCACCTACGCCCAGTAGATCTGATCCGTAGGTCACCAACTTTGGGTTGTTTTGGGGTTAAGCTTTAGGGTCCTCCTCAAGGACCCTTGGTTGGTTCTTTAGGAGTAGTACCTTGACGTTTAACCCCTAAACTCCTCATTCTAAGTACGGGAAGCCATTTTATGATAAAAACCCACATATCAAACTCTAAAACACTCATGTAAGGCTCTAGATTTACCTACTAGTTTTCCGGATGATACAAAATTGAGGTCTAGCATTCCAGAAACTAGTAGAATAAACTAGAGCCTAACGTAAGGGTTAGAGTCGTAAATAACTCTCGATACTCAATATATATGTTTTTGGGTTAATACATCAAGGTACGACCCCCCAAGGACCGACCATGGGTCCTTGAGGAGGACCCTTCAAAAGGTGTCAAAAATTGTGTCTGGGCAGTCCACCCATGAGAGGGAACCACAACCAGTAGGTGGAACCATGCGTCATGGTTGAAGGCTGTTGGTCAAGTCCCCAGGAACCATATCCCAGAACCCCTACCACGGTTCACCAGAACGGGTTGTGGGTCCTACCACAGTCCGTCAATGGTGGCCGTGGATGCAGCCTGGAACTACCAATTGAGAGTTATACTTAAGGGTGTTTTGGGGTTTTCCTTTTTAATTAAATATTAAGTGGCGTCATTTTTTACTTAATTAAACTAACTATTTAAGGTTTTCAATTCCCTAAACTAACTAATCCAAATCACAATTCAAAAATAACAAATCAAAACCAACTTTTCCCAAAAACTCTCTCTAGAACTCCGAGGAAGAAAAAGAAGAAAGTGAAAGCTAGGGTTGAAGGAGCAAGCTTTTCTACTCAAATTTGTTGGATTTCATCACCAAGGTATGGTAGCTCTTCATCCATGGAGCCCCTTCAAAACCCCCAATTTCAAAGCTAGAAATCCTAAAAGTTAGCAATCTCATGGATTCCTTTCAAATTCGGACTTAATGATTGGATTATGTTTTATTATGGATAAAATTATTATTTTATATGGTTTTATGTTGAATTCCCCAAGAATACATGAATTCCCCTATTCTCCCAATTTGGATCTCAAAGTGTGGGTTTTGATTGATGCAAGTAGAATATGATATAATTATGCATGTAGTAATTGAACTACTTGAATTATGTTATCATCCATGTCTAATGTAGTGATTCTAGATGTGTTGATATAATATGATCTATGGTCCTTGAACGGAAAATAATGTGAATCATGCATGATTATGAGGTTTATGAATATGCTTTAAGAACACTTTAAGAATAAAGTGAATATGATTATGATTTAGTTGTTGTGTTGTTGGATAATTATCCTCATGTACACACTTATGTATGAATATGATGTGTTGGGTAGGATTTTCTCACAAATATGATGATTCTAAAGGTGAAGGGTTATTCTTACATATTGAATCTATCAGCTATCCTATGAATTATGTTGGATTGAGTGTCAAGGCATTCTTCCATAATTATGAATTTAAGTTAGGACTTAATATGTACTCCATGGGAATTATGCTTAGCACCGAGTGGATATTGAATATGAGATCAAAGCTCCCCCGCTACAAATGGCGAGTTTCTAGAAAGTATCTCTTGAGATGGAAGCTCCCCCACTAGTGTAACACTCCGAAAAACTAATGAACTAAACTAGAGCCTAATATGTAAACTAGTAGTCTAATTGGGGTTTAACGTAATGATTAGAGTCGTAAAATAACCCCCCTTAATTAGTAAAAGTTTTTTAGGATGGAAACGTCTAGGCATGAACCCTAAGGACCAACCAAGGGTCCTTGTGGAGGACCTTGGTGGCAACCAAAAAGCTGTGAAAAGGGCAACCACCCACGAAATGGGCACCCATGAGTCGTGGGTGGACCCACGCCCCATATGTAGGGTCATGGGTCAAGGCTAGACCTTCCCTCAATTTTTCCACTCTCTGAAGCGACCTACGGACCTGCAGGACTGCCAGTAGGTCCACCAATGGTCTGTAGGTCACCCAATTGTGAGTCACACCAAAATCTGCCCGAGTCTCGGCCAAGTGAAGGACATGATGGTATAATCCTAGGGTGGTTAGATAAGTTAGGGGTCATTTTATATTTATTAATTAGACATATTTAAGACCTATTAAACCATTAACTACCCCTTTACACTTCATAATTCCCAAACCCAAAATAATAACCACCTCCTCTACAAATTATTCTCTCTAGAAACTCCAATGAAGAACAAGAACAAGGTCAAGTCTAGGGTTCAAGGAGCAGCCTTTTCTTTTAAATTTCATGAGGAAATCTTCATAAGGTATGGTGGATTTTCATCTATGGGTAGCTTTCACTCATAGAGTCCCTTCAAAACTTGATTTCAAAGCTTCCAATTTACCCAAAAACGTAGGGTTTCAATCTAAGTCATGGGTTCTCTTTCAAAACGTTTTCAATGATTGATTTAGGATGAATTATGATTGAATTGATGTTTAATGGTTGATTTATGATGAAATCCCCCCTAGAACCCATGAATCCCCCATATTGCTAAATTGTGAATCTATGATGTGGGTTGATTAATTATGGAAGCATGTCAATTGATTATGTTTATATTGATTAAGTTGTTGAATCATGATATTCCCCTATCTAATATAGTAATTATAGAAGTTTTGGTTGAGTTTGATTCATAGCCTTGAAGGGCAATTTATGAAGGTTTGTACTTGTTGATGAGAATTATGTATGAGCTTATGATTCACTTAGATAGTGAAAATCCTATGACTATTGTGAAATTGTGGTATTGTTGCAAGATCATTCTCGCCATACCCTTACACATGGCTATGCATGAAATTCTAGGATTATGATAATGTTGATGTGTTTATTAAAAGGCAATTATCATGAAACACTATGAACTTGATGTGAAAGGTTTACTCACATATTAATGATTCTAAGGTTGAAAGTCAATTCTCACCTAATTGAATCCATGAGCTATTTTATGAGTTGTGTTGAATGAAGGGTAATATAATCCTTCACAAATGTAAATACAATTCAAGACTAATTATGTAAATTTTGGGAAAGTATGCTTAGCACCGAGTGGATATAGAATGTGAGGTAGAGGCTCTCCTTCAATACAATAGGCCGGTTCATCTAAAGTAACCTCAGGAGATGGATGCTCCCCCATCAATGCAATAGGTTTGGGGTTTCTAGAAGCAATCTCCCTATCCCATTACTATGTGCCCACATAGTTTTTTAGCTAGTGGATCCACCTAAAATCTAAACATGTTAGTTCTACCTTAGGCAAGTAGTACATCTCTTTTCGGTGTGGTACATGACACCGGATTCCATGTAGCTCAACATGGTCTATGTCGGTTAAGGTTATTTCCCTACATTACAAGAATAAGAACTTGAGTTATGTACTATGGTTCCTCAAGAGGTTTTACTTAGTATGAATAGGGGTATGAGACTTCATTTGTACATTCCACAAGTAGGGTTTGAGAGTGATTGTGGTATGTTCTCTTATGACATGATGCTTTATGAGTTAATGCATGTTTTACATGAACATGAACTATATATGACATCTTAATGAGCTTTTATTAGTGTGAGTGGGGTATGGGACTTCACTTATACATTGTACAAGTAGACTTATAAAGGGGTTAGGGTGTGATTTCCTTATGCCATGAAGATATACAAAATTATATATGCATGATATGAATTGTTGCTAAGACTGACTTTACTTATTACAAGCTATGAATATGAATGTCTCCTTGTCTAATGAATGTTTGCTATGGATGAGATCAAGGTATGTTGTGCATGATTATGGTGGTCTAAAAGTTGTACTTAACATTGATAGGAGTATGGGATCTTGTCTATGCATTGCACAAGTATAGCCTCGGGTTGCTTATGAAATGGTTTGACTATGTAATTATACTAAAGGTGCATGATGATTCTTAAAGTTGATAGAGTGCATGGTTTCACTAAAATGTCCCTTTTTACATGATTTAAGGATTTTTGTGCATGGCTTCCATACTTAGTACAATATTTGTGCTAACCCATATTTTCTACATTTTCTATAAGTGTAGGTTCCGGTCGTTGAGGTATACTTCTCATTTTGAGTAGAGCTTGGATTGACTATTATCCATGCTCGGTGAGTCCTCATGGTTCGAGGACAAGACTTATTCATTTATAGTTCATTTTTGTACTTTCTCCTTGGAGAGTATGTTGTAAAGGGTTGTGACCCTTATTGATTCTCGATTATATTAGATGGTTTTTGAGACAAATTCTAGACTTCTATATTGGTTTTATGAAAAAGACTTCGATTGTAAAAAGTTATAAATTCCGCATCATTTCCATTACTTATGTTTATGATTATGCTAAGGGCTTGTATGAGACCCCTCCGGGGTTAAGTACGCCATGTTACATCTAGGGGGTACCCTTGGGTCGTGACAAACTTTGTAATCAGAGCACAAGGTTTAGAATCATTCTAGGATGATGTCTCATAAACTACGTCTAGTAGAGTCTTGTTCATGAGTGTGAAGTGCGCCACACTTATGAATGAGAGGCTATAAGATGTTTAGGAAATTTCACTTCTTTCATTACTCTTTAGTTGTGCCTTAAAGTTTTAACTCTATGAAGTCATTTTCCTAACCCTTCTCTTGTGTCTATAGGATATGAATACAAGAAGGGCGAACACAAAAAGGTTGGAAGAGGAGAATGTGAATGCAAGAAGGATGGAAGAGGAGAATGTGAATGAGGGAGTTCCTCCACAAGGTCCCTAAGGTCCTCAAGTTCGTCAAGCTCCTAATGATGAAGGGGCTATGACAAATGTGGAAATAAGGTCGGCTCTCCAAATATTGACCCAAGTCGTGACGGCCCAAGTCAATAGGGATGCTAGAGCTCACGTGAACCCTAATGAGAGCACCGTGGCTTCAAGGTTGAGAGATTTCACAAGAATGAACCCTCCTACGTTCTTTGGTTCTAAAGTGGGTGAAGACCCTCAAGAGTTCGTGGAAGAGGTCTACAAGATAATTGATGCTATGGGGGTGACTTCTATAGAGAAAGTCAAACTAGCCACTTACCAACTGAAGGGTGTGGCCCAAGTATGGTATACTCAATGGAAGAGGAATAGGCCGAAAGGAGCAGGTCCCATAGGTTGGAAAGTGTTCAAGAAATCATTTCTTAATAGGTTCTTTCCCCGAGAGAAGAGGGAAGCCAATGTGGAAGAATTTATCAACCTTCGTCAAGGAGGTATGGGTGTTGAAGAATATTCTCTAAAGTTTACCGAATTGTCCAAGTATGCTCCATCCATGGTGGCGGATCCTAGGGATGAGATTAATAGGTTTGTGACGGGGGTGTCTATCTTGGTGAGAAAATAATGTCGTTTGGCTATGCTTCATGATAATATGGATATATCCCATCTTATGGTGTATGCTAAACAAATGGAGGATGAGAAACTCCAAGATAAGAATAGGGAAGTGAAGAGGCCTAGGACAGATGACGGGAATCCTTCCAGGGGTAATTCCGAGGGACAAGGTAAGCCAAGGTTCAAGAGAAGGTTCTCCAAACAAGGCTCCTCTAGTTCTCCAAGGTTAAAAAATGATAGGGTGTCTAATCCTAAACCTCAAGGAGGCAATAATGGTGGATCTTCTATGGTGAGGCCTACATGTGCTAAATGTGGTGATGGATATGTTAAAGGTCTAGCCGGCATGGGTGTTTTCTATGGTTGTGGTAAGAGTGGGTATCAATTTAAGAATTGCCCAACACTTACGGCCAAAGGGAGAGAAGATAAGCGAACTCCTCCTAGTGGTTCAAATTCCGATGCTCCTAAGAAGAATCGTTTCTATGCTCTTCAATCCCGAGGTGACCAAGAGAATTCCCCGAATGTGGTGATGGATATGTCACAAGTCTTTTCTATTGATGTATATGCATGTTAGACCCCGGTGCCACTTTTTCCTTTGTTACACCTTTTGTGGCTATGAAATTTGAAATACTCCATGACGTGTTAATAGAGCCTTTTTCGGTGTCTAACTCGGTTGGTGACTCGGTAGTGGAAAAAAGAGTCTATAGAAGTTGTCCTATTTCTTTGTCTCATAAAGTCACCTTGGTGGATTTGATAGAGTTAGACACGTTAGACTTTGATGTCATTTTAGGTATCGATTGGTTGTATGCATGTTTTGCCTCTATTGATTTTAGAACTTGGGTGGTTAAGTTTTAATTCTCAAATGAGCCTACTTTAGAATGGAAGGGGGGGGATTCTATCCCTAAAGGTCACTTTGTTTCTTGTCTCAAAGCTAGAAAAATGATCTCCAAGGGGTGCATTTACTAGATTGTTAGGGTGATGGATGTGGAGTTCGAAACCTCTTCCCTAGAGTCAGTCCCGTGGTGAATGAATATCTGGAAGTCTTTCCCGATGACTTGCCAGACATTCCTCCCGAGCGAGAAATAGATTTGGCATTGATCTTTTGCCGGATACGCAACCTATCTACATTCCTTCTTATAGAATGGTTGCGGCCGAGTTGAAAGAATTGAATGAGCAATTCAAGGATTTGCTAGATAAGGGCTTTATTCGTCTAAGTATCTCTCATTGGGGTGCTCCGATGTTGTTTGTGAGAAATAAGGATGGGTCCCTTAAAATGTGTATTGACTATCGCCAATTGAACAAAGTGACCATAAAGAATAGGTATCCCCTTCCGAGAATCGATGATTTGTTTTTTCAACTCCAAGGGGCTAGTTACTTTTGTAAGATTGACCTTCGTTCGGGCTACCACCAACTAAGGGTGAGAGGGGTTGATATACCTAAGACGGCTTTCCGAACTAGGTATGAGCACTATGTATTCCTTGTGATGTCTTTTGGCTTAACTAATGCCCTAGCGGTATTCATGGACCTAATGAATAGGGTGTTTAGGCATTATCTTTATTCATTTATGATCGTTTTTATTGACAATATTTTGATCTATTCAAGAAATGAGGGTGAACATATGAATCATTTGAGGATCGTATTGCAAGTCCTTAAAGATCACCAATTGTATGCAAAGTTTAGTAAGTGTGAGTTTTGGCTAAGGTCTATAGCCTTTCTTGGCCATATTGTGTCTAGCAGGTGTATTGAGGTAGATCCTAAGAAGATGGATGTGGTCAAGGGTTGGCCTAGACCTCCAACTCCTATCGATATTAGAAGCTTTTTGGGTTTGGCTGGTTATTATAGGAGGTTTGTTGAGGGTTTTTCCTCCATTGCTTCTCCATTAATGACTTTGGCTCAAAAGAAAGCTAAGTGCGTGTGGTCGGAGGCTTGTGAGAAAAGCTTCCAAGAGTTAAAAGATAAACTTACTTCCACTCCGATGTTGACCTTATCGGAGGGTACCGATAGGTTTGTGGTATATTGTGACGCTTTTTGAGTGGGTTTGGGATGTGTCCTTATGCAACATGGTAAAGTGATTGTTTATGCTTCAAGGCAACTCAAGGTCCATGAAAAGAATTGTCAAACCCATGATCTCAAATTAGCAGCGGTGGTGTTTGCCTTGAAAATATGGAGGCACTACCTATATGGGGTCCATGTAGATGTTTTCACCGATCACAAGAGTCTTCAATATGTGTTTACCAAAAAAGACTTGAATCTCTGACAAAAAAGGTGGTTAGAACTTTTAAAGGATTATGACATGAGTGTCCTTTACCACCCAGGCAAGGCTAATGTAGTTTCGGATTCCCTAAGTCAATTTCCCATGGGTAGTGTAGCCAATGTAGAGGATGAGAAGAAGGAGTTAGTTCGTGATGTATATAGATTGGCCCGGTTAGGTGTTCAACTAGTGGATTCCACCAAGGGTGGAGTCATTGTCCATAATGTTTCCGAATCATCCTTTGTAATGGACGTGTAGTGCAAACAAGACCTTGATCCCATGTTAAGGAGTTGAACGAATCAATACTCAACAAGTCCGTTGAGGCTTTCTCCCAAGGGGGAGATGGGGTGCTTAGGTACCAAGGTCATTTATGTGTTCCGAATATTGATGGCTTGATAGAGCAAATTTTGGAAGAGGCCCATGGTTCGCAGTATTCTATTCATCCGAGAGCCACCAAGATGTACCGTGATATTCGAGAAGTCTATTGGTCGAATGTCTTGAAGAAGGATATAGAGGGTTTTGTGGCCAAGTGTCTGAATTATCAAAAAGTTAAGGCTGAACACATAAGACTGGGAGGTTTGTCCCAATATATAGATATTCCCACTTGGAAGTGGGAGGATGTGAATATGAACTTTGTTGTGGATTTGTCTCGTACTCGAAAGCAATATGATTCTATTTGGGTCATTGTGGATAGAATGACAAAATCAACCCACTTTATTCCCGTTAAGGTTTCTTATTCGGCGAAAGACTATGCCAAATTATATATCAAGGAGATAGTGAAGTTGCATGGGGTTCCATTGTCTATTATTTCGGATCGGGGTACTCAATTTACTTCACACTTTTGAAAGGCATTCCAATAAGGACTTCGTATCAATGTTAAGCTTAGTACCTCTTTCCACCCTCAAATGGATGTCAAGCGGAATGCACCATTCAAACCTTAGAGGACCTGTTGAGGGCATGTGTTATAGATTTCAATGGTAATGGGGATGACCATCTACCATTGATAAAATTTGCCTACAATAATAGTTACCACTCAAGTATTTCCATGGCTCTTTTTAAAGCATTGTATGGTAGGCCGTGTAATCTCCAGTTGGTTGGTTTGAAGTAGGTGAAATTTCTCTAATTGGTCCCAAACTAGTTTATGAGGCCATTGAAAAAGTTCGACTCATTAGAGAGAGGTTGAAGACGGCCCAAAGTCGGTAAAAGTCATATGTCGATGTTAGGAGAAAGGATCTAGAATTAGAAATTGCTGATTTGGTCTACTTGAACATCTCACCTGTGAAAGGTGAGATGAGGTTCGGTAAGAAGGGGAAGCTTAGTCCCTGGTATGTGGGCCCATACCAAATCTTGAAACGTGTTGGGAAAGTTGCATATGAGTTAGACTTACCAAATGAGCTGGCTCCGGTTTACCCGGTGTTTCATGTTTGATGATTTATGAAATGAACATGATTATGACTTATGCATTCCTTTTTCCTTCAAGATGATGCTTTAACTTATTAAACCGCATGCATTTAACTAAAATTTCCCTTTTAGCATGTTTTCAAGGTTTTTATTCATGGCTATCATACTTAGTGCATTTTTGTACTAACCCATATTTTCCTACATTTTTCCCAAGTGTAGGGTTCGGTTCTTAAGGCGGTCATCATTGGGTTCAAGCTTGGATTCGACTATTCTCCTTTCTTGTGGTGAGTCCTCAAGATTCGAGGATAGGAGATTCACTTTGAGTTTCACTTCTAGTATTTCATTTTGAACTATGTTGTATGGGTTGTGTCCCTTTTCATTTGAATTATTGTAATAGATGGCTAATTGAGACAAGTCTAGGCTTTCGCTTTGCTTTTATGAAAACTTCTTAAGAATTTAAATGTGTTTTACTTTTATTGTTCTAATGCTTTATGCTATGATATGCTAAGTGGCTTATATGGAGCCTTCTGGGTTCTATGTGCCTTGTTATGATTCTAGGATGATGTCTCATAAGCCACGTCTTGTAGAATCTTGTTTATGAGTGTGAGGCACACCACATTTATGAATGAGAGGTAATAAGATATTTAGGAAATTTCACTTCTTTCATTACTCTTATGTCGTGCCTGATGAGTCCACGATTTGGACTCATTTAGGGCTATATTTTGATAGAATTAGTGTCCTCGAATGTATATTTTGTCTCAATATCTGATGAAAACCCTTAAGTTTCAGGTATTTGGAGTTTGAGGGAAAGCATAGACACTACTTAGCAAAAACGAACGAAGGTAGTTGAAAGAATGAAAAATGAAGATCTAAGAATCGCCGAACCCGTTCGGCGAGTCGGCAAAAGGTCTTATCTTCGCCTTTTGTTCCAATGTGTTGAGCCCTGAAGGAAAGGATAAAATATGCGATGAAAAGAGCAATCGACGTGTCACTGATCAGTTCCGCGAAGCAGTAAGAGAAGGTCAAGTCTGCGATGAAAGGAACAGTCGGCGCTTCGCCGAGCAATTCTGCGAAGCAGTACCCTATCGCCTAATGCCTCAGAATGCGAAAACACTGAAGACAAAAAGCAGAAGGGCAATTAACCAGACCAAAGGGCGGATCGTCGAGTGTGTCGGTGATCCCGACTAACTTCGCTGGGTGGTCCTCTGCAGCACAATTTTTAAACACTATAAAGACTTGTTTAAAATGTTAGCTTAGTATCAATTATTCTATTATCAGATTGTTACAGTTTATTTTTAGAGTTCTGAGCTCTTAAGGGTTTTTGGAGACTTTGTTCTAAAACTTAGAAGTCAAAAATGGTTTCAACGCCAAGAAATTGGACGTGGATCTCGAAGATTCTTCACTCTTGATGTGTTTTAAGACTTAATTCTTCATACCCATTGATGGAAACTGAGATTGGTATAAATTTTTATCTCTTTTACATGTCTAGCTAAAACCCCACTTCTTGGGGTGTGAATTTGTGAATATCGGTTAAGTTAATTGTTGGGTCTTGCTTGCTGATAGTTTAATTGTTGTTTATTTGTGATTTCGTGTAGTAGTTGTATTTGAACCTATTGAAATTGTTGTTGACAATACAATTTCACCTTTGTGTTTTCGACTTGCTCGAGAGAGATGTCGTAAAACTAAGACTATTAAATTGATGGCCGGTGGGATTGGGTCGACATGAGGTTCAACTCAAGAGAGTGAACCCTAGTCTTTCTCCCACATATTCAGCTCGAAAGAGTTAGTGGGCTAAGGTGGAGGCTGAAATTCATGTGGCAACTCGGTGTTCGAGAGAAACCGAGTTGATTCGGGATAAGTTGCTCGAGAGAAAATTTGCCTCCACTATAGTCTAGCCTAGTCACAAATATTCAACGAATTTATTATCAAAAGCATGTATCCAATGATCTGGTTTGACTTGTATTCCTATCACATCCCAAGAATCCCCTCTCCTTGATTAGTAGTCCTTATATTTTTGTTGTTTTTGTTTACTTGTTGCAAACCCACATTAATAACTGACGCTTGCATCACCCCTTAGACTTAACATGTTTATATTCGATAATGTTTTTAGCTATGACTAATTAGAACTTAATTTTATTTTTTTATTAATTCTCAAAACCACTCCCTTGGGACTCGACCCCAACCCTTGATTGGGTTACTTTACTATTGTATGATCATAGACACTTGCATTGGAAGTTATGTCTTGATTACGCAAACATCAGTGCCTTAGAGTTTAACTTTATAAAACTCCCTCTCCTAATCCTTCTCTTGTGCCTTCAGGAAATGAATACATGAAGGGCTAACGCACGAAGAATAGAGGGTGACAATATGAATGAAGAAGCTCATATTCAAGCTAATCAAGCTCCGATTAATCCTTTGGCTATGTCGGATATGGAGGTTAGGTCGGCTTTTCTTATGTTGACCCAAGCCATGACGGCTCAAGCTCAAGCCGTGACAACTCTAGCCCAAGCCATGACGTCCCAAGCCAATAGAGATATTGGGACTCATGTGAACCCTAATATAAATTCGGTCGCTTCAAGGGTTGGGGATTTTGCTAGAATGAACCCTCCCAAATTTCATGGCTCCAAAGTGGAAAAAGATCCCCAAAGGTTTATTGATGAGGTTTGTAAAGTGCTTTATATTATGGGAGTGTCTCCACAAGAAAAGGCGGAGTTGGCCGCCTACCAATTGAAATATGTGGCTTAAGATTGGTATGAACAATAGAAGGGTGAGAGGCCAATAGGAGCGGTTCCCATAGAGTGGGAGATGTTCAATCGACATTCCTTAATAGGTTGATTCCCCTAGAGTTGAGGGAACGAAAGATGCAAGAGTTCATTAACCTTCATCAAGGAGGTATGAGTGTGAAATAGTATGCTCTTAAGTTCACCCAACTATCCAAGTATGATTCAACTAAAGTGGCGGACTCAAGGGCTAAAATGAATAAGTTTATGATGGGAGTGTCCAACTTGGTAGAGAAAGAATGTTGTTTGGCAATGCTCATTGGTGATATGAATATCTCATGTCTTATGGTGCACTCCCATCAAATTGAGGAGTCAAAGCTCAAAAGAATGAATAGGGAGGGGAAAAGAGGAAGGACCGGTGATGGGAATTTCTCCAATGCTAGGTCCGATGGACAAGGTCGACAAAAGTTCAAACAAAGGTTTTCCAACCAAAGTTCCTCTAATGCTTCCCCAAGGGTCAATAGGATAGGGTTTCTAATCCTAAACCTCAAGCAGGTAGTGGGAGTGACTTTCATGTGAATAGGTCAGATTGTGCAAAATGTGGGAAGAAACATGATAGGAAGTGCCTAGCCGTCACGGGTGTTTGTTTCGGATGTGGTAAGAGTGGTCATCAATTGAAGAATTGTCCAACACTTTTGGACAAAGGGAAAGAAGGTAAACAAGCTCCTCCAAGCGGTTCAAACTCCAATGCTCAAAAGCAAAACTGCTTTTATGCTCTTCGATCCCAAGATGACCAAGAGAGCTCCCTAGATGTGGTGATCGGTATGTTAAAAGTCTTTTCTATTGATGTGTATGCCTTGTTAGATCTCGGTGCCACTTTGTCCTTTATGATACCTTTTGTGGCCATGAAATTTGAAATACTCCCCCAAGTGTTAGTAGAACCTTTTTCGGTCTCTACCCTGATTGGTGACTTGGGGGTGGATAACAAAAATTACATAAGTTGTCCCACTTCCTTGTCCCATAGGGTTACTTTGGTGGATTTAGTGGACTTAGACATGTTAGACTTTGATGTGATTTTGGGTATGGATTGGTTGCATGCATGTTATGCCTCTATAGATTGTAGGACCCGGGTGGTTAAATTCCAATTTCCAAATGAGCCTATTTTAAAGTGAAAAGGGGAGATTTATATCCCTAGAGGTCAATTTGTTTCTTGCCTTATAGCTAAAAAAAATGATGTCCAAAGGGTGCATTTACCATCTTGTTAGGGTAATGGATGTTGAGTCTGAAACCCTTTCTCTAGAGTTAATTTCGGTAGTGAATGAATTTCTGAAAGTTTTTCTCGATAATTTACCCGGTATTCCTCCCGAGCGGGAAATAGATTTTGGTATTGACCTTCTACCGGATACGTAACCTATCTCCATTCCTCCCTTTAGAATGGCTCCGGCAGAGTTAAAAGAGTTGAAAGAGCAACTAAGGGATTTATTAGATAAGGGTTTCATTTGACCGAGTATCTCTCCATATGGTGCTCCGGTGTTGTTTATCAGAAAGAAGGATGGGTCGCTTAGAATGTGCATTGATTATCGTCAATTGAATAAAGTTACAATCAAGAATAAATATCCCCTTCCGAGAATTGATGACTTGTTTGACCAACTTCAAGGGGCTAGCTATTTCTCCAAAATTGACCTTCGTTCGGGTTATCACCAATTAAGGGCGAGAGGGGTTGATATTCCAAAGACAGCCTTTAGGACCCAGTATGGTAACTATGCATTTGTGGTTATGTCATTTGGATTGACAAATGCCCCGACGACATTTATGAATATGATGAATAGGGTGTTTAGACAATACCTTGATATGTTTGTGATTGGGTTTATCGATGATATTTTGATCTATTCAAGGAGTGAGAGTGAACATATGGACCATTTGAGAATTGTGTTGAAAGTCCTTAGGGATAAACAACTTTTTGCAAAGTTTAGCAAATATGAATTTTGGTTGAGATCCATAGCATTTCTTGTCATATTGTGTCAAGCAAAAATATTGAGATAGATCCTAAGAAGACGGATGCAGTCAAGAGTTGGCCTAGACCTCTAACTCCTTCCGACATTAGAAGCTTTTTGGGTTTTGCCGGTTACTATAGGAGGTTTGTTGAGGGGTTTTCCTACATTGCTTCTACATTAACGACTTTGACTCAAAAGAAGGCTAAGTTTGAGTGGTCGGAGGCTTGTGAGAAAAGCTTCCAAGAGTTGAAAGATAGACTTACTTCCGCTCTGGTGTTGACCTTACAGGAGGGTACGAATGGTTTTGTAGTGTATTGTGATGCCTCTAAAGTAGGGTTGGGATGTGTCCTCATGCAAAATGGTAAAGTGATTGCCTATGCTTCAAGGCAACTTAAAGTACATGAGAAGAATTATCTGACCCATGATCTAGAATTAGCAGTGGTTGTATTTGCCTTTAAAATATGGAGGCATTATTTGATGGGGTCCATGTGGATGTTTTCACCGATCACAAGAGTCTTCAATATGTGTTTAGTCAAAAGGACTTGAATCTTTGACAAAGAAGGTGGTTAGACCTCTTGAAGAACTATGATATGAGTGTCCTTTACCACCCCAGAAAAGCTGATGTGGTAGCGGATGCTCTTAGTAGATTTTCCATGGGTAGTGTGGCTCACTTAGAAGATGAAAAGAAAGAATTGGTACATGAGGTGCATAGGTTGGCCCGACTAGGTGTCCAACTAGTGGATTCCACTAAGTGTGGTGCTATGGTCCATAATGGCTCTAAATTGTCCTTTGTGATAGATATGAAGTCTAAACAAGATCTTGATCTTATATTAGTTGAATTGAAAGAGTCGGTACTCAAGAAGTCTGTTGAGGCTTTCTCCCAAGGGGGAGATGGAATACCAAGGTCGATTATGTGTTTCAGATGTTGATGGTTTAAGGGAGAAAATATTAGAAGAAGCTCATAGTTCTCATTATTCTATTCATACGGGAGCCACCAAGAGGTACCGTGATCTACGAGAAGTCTATTGGTGGAACAGAAAGGAAAGGGATATTGCGGGATTTGTGGCCAATTGTCTGAATTGTCAACAAGTTAAGTTTGAGCATCAAAGCTCGGGATGCTCATTACAAGATATACCGATTCCCACTTGGAAGTGGGAAGAGGTGAATATGGATTTTATTGTGGGTTTTCCTCGTACCCGGAGGTACCCTGATTCTATTTGGGTCATTATACATCGGATGACAAAATCAGCCCACTTCATTCCCGTCAAGGTTTCTCATTCGGCGGAAGACTATGCCAAGTTGTATATAAATGAGATAGTGAAGTTGCATGGGTCCCTTTGTCTATTATTTCGGATCGGGGTACTTAATTTACTTCTCACTTTTTGAAGTCATTCCAAAAAGGGCTTGGTACTAAAGTTAAGCTTAGCATGACTTTTCATCCCCAAATCGATGGGCAAGAGGAGCGTACCATTCAAACATTGGAGGATATGTTAAGGGCATATGTTATTGATTTCAAACGTAATTGGGATGACCACTTGCCATTGATAGAGTTTGCCTACAATAATAGTTATCATTCTAGTATCGATATGGATCCTTTTGAAGCCTTGTATGGTAGGAGATGTAGGTCTCCGGTTGGTTGGTTTGAGGTAGGTGAAATTTCTCTTATTGGTCCCGAATAGGTTTATGAAGCTACTGAGAAAGTTCGGCTCATTAGAGAGAGATTGAGGACGGCTCAAAGTAAACAAAAGTCTTATGCCAATGTAAGGAGAAGGGATCTAGAATTTGAAGTTAATGATTGGGTCTATTTGAAAATCTCACTCATAAAGGGTGTGATGAGGTTTGTCAAGAAAGGGAAACTTAGTCCTTAGTATTTATGACCATATCAAATTTTGCAACGTATTGGGAAGGTTGCCTATGAGTTGGATTCGCCAAATGAGTTGGGTTCATCCAGTATTTCATATTTCTATGCTTAAGAAGTGTATTGGAGATCCGACATCCATTATTCCCTTAGAAGGGTTGGGAGTTGATGAAAGTCTCTCATATGAAGAGGTTCCGGTAGAGATCCTAGACCAGCAAGTCAAAAAGATTGAGAAATAAGGAAATATCTTCCGTGAAGGTTTTCTAGAGAAATCATTTAGTTGACGGTGCTACTTGGAAGGCCGAGGCCAATATGAAGTCCCGATATCCTCATCGCTTTCCTTCTACTCCTATTCAAGATTGAGGTAAATAGTTCCTCTTGAGTTTTAGTGTTTTGGGAGTCATGTGTGTTATATGTGTTTTCCATGATTTCCTTATGTTGTGCATGTTCTTGATGAAATTCATGTTAGTAAGAAAATGAGTTTTTATGATTAATTTTTCTCATGTTGTTGTGCATTTAGTATGAGTTGCCTATTTGACTTCATTAGATGAGTTGATGAACATGCTTTAGTATGCTTTTGAGAGAAATTGCATATTGGCTCCATGGTGTTGTGTTGAGCATGATGTTAGTTGGAGAAGGTAGTTCCTCGTATGAATATGAGAAATATTGAGTTTCATGCATATTGGGTTGTTAGATGTAGTTCTTACTTCCTTGTATTGCATTGATTATGTTTGATATGGAGTTGATGTTTCCTCTTCTGAATTGTGCATTATTTTGAAGTTTCATGCATGATGGGCTGCTAGTTTTGAGTCTTTATTTCCGTAAGGTGTCTAGATCGTTGTTCAGGACGAATGTTCTCAAGGGGTAGATAATGCACCATTCCGAAAACTAGCAGACTAAAGTAGAGTCTAACACAAGGGTTAGAGTCGTAAATAACTCCCGGTACTTAATATATATGCTTTTGGGTTAATACGTCAAGGTACGTCCCTCCAAAGACCAACCATAGGTCCTTGAGGAGAATCCTTCAAAGGGTGTCAAAAATTGTGCCTGGGCAGTCCACCCACGAGAGGGAACCACGGCCAATAGGTGGACCCAAGCCTCATGGGTGAGGGCCGTTGGTCAAGGCCCCAGGAACCATGCCCCAGAACCCCTACCACGGTTCACCAACATGGGCCATGGGTCCTTCCACAGCCCGTCAATGGTGGGCATGGATGGGGCCTGGGAACTGCCATTTGGCAGTTATACTTAGGGGTGTTTTGGGGTTTTCCTTTTTAATTAAATATAAAGTGGCATCGTTTAACACTAAATTAAAATAACTATATAAGGTTTTTAATTCCCTAAAATAAGTCATCCAAATCACAATTCCAAAATAACAAATCAAAACAAACTTTTCCCCCAAAACTCTCTCTCTTTCTAGAACTCCAAGGAAGAAGAAGAAGAAAGTGAAAGCTAGGGTTGAAGGAGCAAGCTTTTCTACTCAAATTTGTTGGATTTCATCACCAAGGTATGGTAGTATTTCATCCATGGATAGACTTCATCAATGGAGCCCCTTCAAAATCCCCAATTTCAAAGCTAGAAATCCCAAAAGTTAGGGTTTTACTTCAATCTCATGGATTCCTTTCAAATTCTTTTTTAATGATTGAATTATGCTTTATTATGGATATAATTATTATTTTATATAGTTTTCTGTTGAATTCCCAAAGAATCCATGAATTCCCTTATTCTCCTAATTTGGATCTCAAAGCGTGGGTATTGATTGATGCAAGTAGAATATGATAGAATTATGCATGTAGTAATTGAACTACTTGAATTATGTTATCATCCATATATAATGTAGTGATTCTAGATGAGTTGATTGAATATGATCTATGGTCCTTGAACAACAAATTATGTGAATCATTCATGATTATGAGGTTTATAAATATGATTTAAGAACACTTTAATAATAAAGTGAATATGATTATGATCTAGTTTTTGTGTTGTTGGATGATTATCCTCATGTACACACTTATGTACGAATATGATATGATGGGAAGGATTTTCTCACAAATATGATGTTTCTAAAGGTGAAAGGTTATTCTTACTTATTGAATCTATGAGCTATCTTATGAATTATGCTGGATTGAGTGTCAAGGCATTCTTTCATGATTATGAACTTAAGTTAAGACTTAATATGTACTCAATGAGAATTATGCTTAACACTGAGTGGATATTGAATATGAGATTGAAGCTCCCCCGCTAGAAAGGGCAGATTTCTAGAAAGTGTCTCTTGAGATGGAAGCTCCCTCGCTAGAAAGGGCAGGTTTCTAGTAGCAATCTCCTTATCCCATAAAGTATGTGCCCCCATATGTCTTTAGCTAGTGGATCCACCTAAAAGCTATTATGATGATGGTATTATGTTAGGCAAGTAAGACAACCCTTTTCGGTGTGGGTAACACCGGATTCCATGTTAAGCTCACATGGTCTATGTCGGTTAAGGCTTATTCTCACTATGAACAAAAGGATGAATTATGAACTATGGTTACTCAAGAAGCTTTACTTAGCATGGGTAGGATTGTGGGATCTTATTCATGAATTGCACAAGTAGACTTTGAGGGTACTTATGGTATGTTTCTCCTATGATATGATGATTTATGAAATGAACATGATTATGACTTATGCATTCCTCTTTCCTTCAAGATGATGGTTTAACTTAATAAATTGCATGCATTCAACTAAAATGTCCCTTTTAGCATGTTTTTATGTTTTTTATGCATGGCTATCATAATTAGTGCATTTTTGTACTAACCCATATTTTCCTACATTTTCCCCAAGTGTAGGGTCCGGTTTTTAAGGTAGTCATCATTGGGTTCAATCTTGGATTTGACTATTCTCCTTGCTTGTGGTGAGTCCTCGTGATTTGAGGACGAGAGATTCACTTTGAGTTTCATTTCAAGTATTTCATTTTTGAACTATGTTTTATGGGTTGTGTCCATTTTCATTTGAACTATTGTAACATATGGCTAATTGAGACAAATCTAGATTTCTTCTTTGCTTTTATGAAAACTTCTTAAGACTTGAAATGTGTTTAACTCTTATTGTTCTAATGCTTTATGTTATGATATGCAAAGTGGCTTACATGGAGCCTTTCGGGGCTCTATATGCCTTGTTACGTATATAGGGTACTCTTGGGTCGTGACACGAGGAGGATCCCTTGTTCACCGGATCTAGAATGAGAAAAGTTACCATCACTGGTCCTCACCCTCTTAGAATTTTTTGCTCTTTCCTTGAGATTTTGCTTTTAAATTTTTGGGCATGTATTATCAAATGATAAATATTCATCTCCTTGATCATCACAGTGGTATTACATTCTTTGACAAACAAGTCAGAAACACCTGACACAAACTTACTCATCCTTGCCCATGAGTCAGCAACCATAGTTGGAGCATACTTAGCCAATTTAGTAAAGTTCAAAGCATACTCCTTCATACTCATATTGAATTGTCAGAGGTTAATGTACTAAGTACTTTTGTTTCTCTCATTTCAAGAGGAAAGAAATGATCAAGAAAATCTCCCTTAAATTTCTCCGAATCAAGAGAACCCGCATCAATAGCCCTTTTACTTTTCCAATGTCCAAACCACATTTGAGCAACACCCTTGAGTTGATAAGAGTCCAACTCCACGTTCTCAACTGTATACAATCCCATCATACCCACTATTTTATAAACCTCATCAATAAACTCTTGAGGATCCTCATCAACCTTAGAACTATGGAATTTTGGAGGATTATCCTTGCCGCCATCAAACCCATATTTGGGTTCATGGGAGCATTAGCCTCTATATTAACTTAGGCCGTCATAGCTTAAGCCAGCACTTGGAAAACAACTTAGAATTCAGGATGAGTCCCTTGCTCGGCCAAAGGATCAACTGAAAGTTGAGGAACCTCTGGATTTACATTGTCATTGCCCGCATTCCTTCTAACATAAGATCTTCCAAGGCCAAATCCCGAAAAGAACCAAACATAATTTAGGAGAAGAATAATTATAGAGATAGACTATACGGCACGAATTTAGAGTAATGAATGAAGTGAAGTTACTTAAACGCTTTGAAGCCTCTTATTCATAAATATGGTGCGCTTCACACTTATGAATAAGACTCTACTCAACGCAGCTTGTCAGGCATCCTAGGACCTTTTCTAAAACCTTGTGCTCTGAATACCAAGTTTTTCATGACCCAAAGTACACACTAGACGTGAAATGACATATAATACCCCGAAATGCCTTACACAAGCCACTTGACATACATATAAAAATTGTAATAGACAAAAGTAAAGAATCTCATACGAATAAAATTTTGACATTTAAAAGTGGAAATCGCACAAACATGACAAACCATCTAGTACATCAAAAGAAGTGGTCTGGACATCACTCGTACACCACTTAAAACATGTGAAACATAAATACATGAAAGTAATAAAGATGACATGGTCTTCAGAGTATGAGGACTCACCGCGTCTTCAAGTACTTAAGTTATCACCAACTAGCCACGAGCGGAGGAAGTGGAAGGGTCACCTTACATTAGTGAAACAATGTAGGCACAAGTATGCGTTAGTATATGGAATGTACTAAGTATGATGGATATGCATAAATACATGAAATATGATCCTCGGGACATAATCGGAACATGATGTGCATGACCAAGTTAATCATAGTAAAATCCTTTAAAGAAACATCATAAGACTTTAACATGGTCAATGCATCTTAGATCATAAGGAAAGCTTCATAAAAATTGAAATTAACTTTGTTCATTTTTTGGGATATTAGATTTAATCGACAATAGACCATGCGAGTTATACATGAAATTTGATGTAACTAAAATATTGAGAAGGGAGAGTCTACTTTCCAAGGTAAACTCTGTGTCATATCATATGCTATATGCAGATCCACTTGCTAGGCCATTTAAGGTAATCCTACAAGGCACGTAGTTTGGAACTAGAGATTGCTACTATAGACTACCCTATTTGAGCCTCCACCTCACAGTTTTCTCGATGTTAAGTTAAAACCCAAAGGAATATTCATTTTCATAAACATATCATCATACATGGAAAATCACAATTAAGTTACTAATACAAGATTTGAACACTATGGAGTAGCACATTAAATCTTGAATCAAGCATATGTGAGAAAATCTTTTACCAACATATGATTCCTTATGATGTGAGAAAAATCCTTTCACAATTTCTATGATTCCCATTTCAAAGCAACCTAGATCATAAGAATTTTCTTTTCATAAATGATAAAAACTCAAATCACCCCTCAAAACTAATTAAAATAATGAGTGGTCGTCGTCAATAAAAATACCCAACTAAGAGTCTGGTTTGACATCTTACAAGGAACAATGTAACGACAATAAAAAATATAAAGGCTAACTAGATACTTGTTTGAATCTAAACATGCAAGGTACAAAATTATTGATTAGAAGGTAATTTTTATAACTACATTTCAAATGGGGGAAAAGACCATATCAAGAAAGGGATGTATGGGAATTGGGAAAACTAGAGATTTACCTAACACTCAACGATCCATTGCAATTCAATCCAAGATCAACCACTAATGAGTAGGTGATGAGTCTGAGATTTGGACTCATTTGGGGATTTGTTTATATAGATTTACTGTCCTCAAATGCTTAATTTGTGCCATAAACTGATGTTGAATCCTTGATTTTTAGGTATATGGATTGAGGAACAAAGTAAGGACACTAACAGACAAAAAGGAACAAAACAAACTGAAGAAATGAAGAAAGGCAAGCCTGGTGATCGCCAAGAGCACTTGGCGAATCGCCGAGTGGCCAGATCGACTGCCTAAAGTTCCAGTGTGCCAGCCCTGAGGGAAGAAACTAAGTCGGCGACAAAAAGGAGCAGTCAGCGAATCGTCGAGCAGTTTTGTGAAGCAAAGTTACATCGCCCAAAGTTACAAAACTCGAGAATGCTGAATGCGAAAGCGAAAAGGCGATGGAAGAGGTCAAAGGGCGTCTTACCGAGTGGTCGGAGAGCCCGATTTACTTCGCCAAATGGCCATTCGTAGCTTATTTTTGGCGACTTTAAATTAGATTTTGAACATTTAGTTTAGGATCTTGGTACATTTGGACAAGATGATTTTAGCTTAGAACTTTTTTCTCTATAGTTTTTAAGAATTTGACAAGTTCAATTTGGAGATTTTGGAAGTGGGTTTCGAAGATTCGGTAAATTGAAGCATTGTAAAGACTAAATCACTCTTACCCAATTGATGGATAATCAATTCGGTAACTGTTTTTACCTTTTTATAATGTTTGGCTGAAACCCCAATTCTTGGGGTGTGATCATGTGATTATGGGTTGAATTAGTTTATGTGTATTGTTAATTACTAGTTTAAATACTATTGTGAAGTGATTTTAATCATTAATTGTGGGTTAGTTTATGAGTTGTAGTTGCAAATGCATTTGTACCTTTGTGTTATTGGCTTGCTCGAGATAGAGGTTTTAGAACTAAGATTATTGATTGATGATTTATGGGTATTGGGTTGAGCTGGGTTTATCTCTAGAGAGTGAATCCTAAACTCAATCTCACACATTTAGCTCAAGAGAGTGAATGAATTAAGTTGTGGGTTGTTCTTCATTGTCATGCTTGTTGATGTTCGAAAGAAATCACCTAATTCGGGGTAGTTGTTTGAGAGAAAACTATCTCCCTTATAGTCTAGCCTACTCATTGATATTTAGCTATTTACTAGTAGTTTCAATTACCCATATGTTTATATTTGCCTATAATCGATCACTTTTCGAGAATCTTTCTCCCTATTGTTATTTCGAAGTTTTGTGACTGTTTGTAGTTGATAATTAAAACCAAAAAACCCCATCTGACATTTGTGTCACCCCTTTACTTGATTAATATCTTTTCTCAATAATTTCTATTCATATGGCTGATTAGACCACGTTTGCACTTCCTATTTAAATTTGAAACACGTATCGCTCCTTGTGGGATTTGACCCCAACTCATTTAGTTGGGTTTTATACTGATTTATGATCGTTGACACCTAGAATTAGATGAGGTGTGCTTGAAATATTAAGAATCAAAATGGCACCACTGTCGGGGAGTGGTGTTGTTTGAAATTCTTTTGGCGAAGTTGGATTGCGATCTTCTTAGTTATAGTTGAATCTACTTATTTTTGTTTTTGGTTTTGTGTTGCTTGTGTTAAAACAGAAGAGGAGATAAGCGTTAACGGAAGTAATAGTAGGCAAGTGGACCACCAAGATGATGTCGGAAACCTCAACGATGTCAATGACCCTATCCAAATGGGTGGCGTTGGGGCTATTCGGTTGCCTCCAGCTGAAGAAAACGTTGTGTTTCACATCACAAACACCATGATTCAGCTCCTACAACTGAAATGTTTATTGAGGGGGCTGGCTCATGAGGATCCCCATGAGCATTCCATAAATTTTGTTGATGTTTGTGGACCGTTCTTATTTAAGAACATATCGCAAGAATCGGTCTGGTTGAGGTTGTTCCCATTTTCTCTGATGGGCGAGGGAAGCAAGTGGTTGACTGAGTTGCCAAGAGATTCTATCACTTTTTAGCTGGGGCTGGTCACAGTGTTCCAAGTGCGATTTTTCCCTCCATCTAAGATGATGACACTTAGGGATAGTATCCAAAGCTTCAAGCGTTTGTAGGGTGAGCCAATCTATGAGACGTGGCTGATGTTTAAGAAATTGGTGTTGCAATGACCAACTCATGGATTGCCCAACAACTTGTTGCTGCAATACTTTTATAGGAGTCTCGACTCGGTGAACAAAGGAGTTGTTGATCAACTTGTTCACAGTGGAATAATGCAACAACCCTATGAAGTAGACTCATAACTCCTTGATTGCATGACCAAGATCAACATGGTGTGGTAAACTCACTACTAAAAACTTGTCAAAAAATGATGGACTGCGTCACTTTTTTGGTCAAAATCGATGAAAAAGTGACGCAGTCACCTCCATCATTTTTTTGCCCGACGCTTATCAAAAAGCGACGGACAACGTCGCTTTTTGACTATTTTTTTAACAAAAGCGAAGGACCTCGTCGCTTTATTTAAATTTTTAATATTTTTTTTATTTCTAAAAGGCGACGCAGTATGTCGATTATCTGGAAATTTTATTTTTGAAAATCCCTGAAAAGTGACGGACAAAACCACGTTGTCCGTCGCTTTTCTAGGATTTAAAAAAAAAAATCAGAAAAGCGATGGACAAAACCACATTGTCCGTCGCTTTTCTGAGATTTAAAAAAAATAAAACCCAGAAAAGCGACGGACAAAACCACGCTATCCGTCGCTTTTCCTGCAATATTTTTGACAGCAGAAACTGGAGAAACTGCCCACCTGCAAATGCAATTCAATTCAATTCTACACTATTCAACTCAATCAAACACACACAATTATAAACAATCTAAACAAAACATAAAACAACAAACTTAAAATAACATTAAAAAGTATCTAAATCACAAATTAAAGACTTATAAAGTCTTTCAAAATTCGTTTCAAAATTACAAAAAGTTCATAAATGTCTAGAGATCTAAACTAGGGAGTGGGTTCTACATAATCATCCTCATAACTCTCGTCGTCGGTGTCATCGGGAGACGAAGTAGTAGGTCGACGAGCAAGGTTCATCACTTGTTCTTTGATTTGCTGAACGGTCTCCCTCATGCTTTCTTGTTCAGCTACTCTTCTCTGGTCCGACTTTGCCAGTGCCGCTATAAGTTTAGCTATTTGAGCTGACATAGCAGCAATCTGAACACCATCAAGTGTTTCAGCTTGACGTGACGATCCAATTCCTTCTAAGCCTGACTGGAGTCGTCTTACATCGTTTCGAGAGCCTAGACCATAGTATCTACCCTTGTGTGTCCCCCCTACCACTTTTTCTTTCCAAATCTGGGTGGAAAGTTCAGGTGTCAATTGGACCGAACTATCTAGATTCTCAGCGATGTACTGATGAAAGTCATTCTGCATATTAAATATAAAAATTAACATCAATATATATATACATATCATAAATATATTCACTATTAATATATATTATTCATATTAAATAACCTACAAAAATTCGTTCGGCCCTTTCCTCCACCCACACATCCGGATCCAACTCATTTTCTTTCTTCCTGACATGAGTCTTCAAGAAAACCTCCGGTCAATGGGAGTGCGTCCCAAATTTTTTTCCTATAAATAAAAACTGAAATTTATAATGATATACATGAATCAACTAATTATTTATTTTAAAGTTTGAATTAGAACTTACCATCTCTCGTGCAATTGTTTCAACAGTCTTTGCACCTCCGGTGTGCAACGAGCCACCTTTAAGACTGCCTCTAGCCTTTTTGGCTTGATCTGATATTGCCTTAAACTTGTTTGTTTTCCAATACTGACCCAATTCATCAAAAACATGAGGCAACATCCAACAGGGACGTTCACCACTATCCCAAACTTTCTTTAGCCAACTAGACAGTCTGGTGGATGCCTTCCTTTAAAATGTGGTCCCAAATTGTACCTCGACTCCCAAGTACACATAGTCTGAAGAAAAAAATTTGAATAAGATTAATTAGATCGATAGTAAAAAAAAGTAAAGTATACTAAACATAACTAAACAATATATACCTTAAAGTTATTAAATATTGTCTGGCGTATACTGTTTGGAATCTCGCTCCAAGATGGACACAAATTGATCTTGCAAGAAAATCAATTTTGTCATCAATAGGATCAACTAGTGTTGGTAATTATGCTAAACAAACACATTATTCCTAAATTAAAGCTTAATATCAACACTAGATGGACACAAATCGATCTTGCAAGAAAATCAATTTTGTCATCAATAGGATCAACTAGTGTTGGTACTTATGATTTAAAAACACTCGATGGACACAAAAAAATTATCAGAAAATTAAAGTTAAGTATCAATACTAGATGGACACAAACACATTATTGAAAACAATTGTACTTGAACTTTAGAAATTTAGAAGCACCAACCTTATCTCCTACTTTGATGAAAGAAGCAATATAATCTTGTATCAACTTTTTTAGATGTTGAGCTTCCTCAGTTGCCTAGCAAGAAAAGTTCTAAAATTAGTTAAAAATAAACTTCAAATCCAAGAATATTAGTTATATATATATTCAAGTTTTAATAAGTTCAAGTTTTCAATTCAAGTTCATATCTAATTTCCAAACTTAATTAGTTATATATTCAAGCTAATTAGTTCCAAGTTTAAGTTCTAATTTCAAGTTTGATAACAACATGGATAGCATGGATTGCGTAAAAGCATTAGAGGAGCTTGATGGACACAAAATCCAGAAGTACAATGTGTGGAAGGCCCATCTAAGTGAAGAGAAAGAAGAAAGAGGTCATTTGTGCAAATGGTCATCAAATAATTTCAAGAATTCACAAAAGAAGACAACCAAACAAGGCCTTTACCTCATTTTTTATTTAGGACTTCTTTAACCTTGATTTCACTTGAGATTGCTCATTTGTGGTTTTCAATTTGAGTTGTTTCTTTTCGAATTCAAGTTTCTCTTCTTCCTTGGTTGATTGTTTATTCAATTGTCTTTCTTTCTTCTCTTCTCATCTCTTATTTCTCATCTATCTTACTTTTGTGTTGTTTCATTCCCCATTTGATGTCAATTGATTTCATCCCCAACTGGAACCCTTATCATTTGGTATCAGAGCCTAGGTTTAGATTTGTTCTTACAAATCTAGTCTTGGTTTTAAAAAAAAAAAGTCAAAAATAATCGTCAAAAAAAAAATTGAATTTTTTAAATTTTGATTTGTTGTTTTTGACACTAGATCCTTGATCCCTAGTGTTTTTTTGAGTCTAGGTTTCATTTTTGTTCAATTTGGAGTTGTAGAAGTGAAGTTACCATTGAAGGGTTTCAAACTTTTCAAATTTTGAAAGTGGGTCTTTTGATTGAGGCGAAATTGGAGGTTAATAATTAGTGGGCTTTGTTCTCTTAGTTGAAGGGAAGAAAATCCTAAATTTTGAGCCAATTTCGAGTTGATTTGAGTGTATTGGGGTTTAGTGTGTGTTCTTGGTGTTCTATGTGTTCTTGGTGTCTTCAAGTTGTTCTTGAAGAAGAAGAAAGAAGAAAGTACATTTGATCCAACTTTTCAAGTCAAAGTTGGTCAAAGGTGTTTTTTTGGGGTCCATTAGTGGAATTTTGAAGGAAAAAAAATGTAATTAAAAAAAAAATTGAATTTAAAAAAAAAAAATCCACATGGACTGCCACGTCAGCAATCAGCTGCCAACACAGCAGCCACTTCAGCGCCAGCTCAATGCCACAATAGCAGCTCACTGCCAGGCCATCCCAGACACGCCACATGGCGCGTCTGGCTCAGATTCAGAGAGGAAAATGTGCAGGTTTTTGCTTAAGACCCCAAAAATATTCTAAGTATCGAAGTTTTTTGGACCTAGAAAATTTTCTAAGTGTCCAAACTTCGTGATTCTTTTTTCTACCATTTTTCCCTTCAATTCCTCAACTATTTAACAATTAATTAACATATTTAATTACTTGTTAACAAGTTTTAATCATCCAATCAAAGTCTTACAAGTGATGGACTTCTTTGAGGCATAATTTTTTTCTAAGTGTCCAAATTCACTTCTTCTTCTTCTAAACTCATTTTTCTTCTAATTTTCAACTATTTAACAATTAATTAACATCTTTGATTACTTTTTAACTAGGTTTAATCATCAAATCATTTCTTTGATCCTTCAAATTAAGTAACAAGAAGTAATTCTTCTACTTTTGTTACTCGGTTTATTTTGAGTCCGAATCTTTTGGTGCTTCTTTATTCTATTTTTCTCATCTTAATTCATTGATACCCTCTTGATTCAAATCCATTACTTTTTTTTTTGGGTCGTCCTTCTTTCAAGAGTCACAAGAATCCACTCCACCACAAAGAATTAGTGATCTTGTGATTTGATTGGGTAAAAGGTAGTTCTCTATCAACTTTGGAAAGACACTTTAGGAAGGTGAGTGTGAGATCAAATAAGAGAGGTGTGAGGAATTTTGCCACTATACTTGTTTGCTAAGTTTTGTAGGTACCCAAGGTGATTACAAGGAAGAATGTCATCCGTAACTTCTGAATATTGTGGAGATGCTATTGGTGAATACGCTTGTAGAAATATGAGCTATGAGCATGGTGAAAATAAGTTTTGTGAGGGCCATGATGGTCCTTACGAGCATGGTAATGGGGCTCTTGTTTATGATGGTGAATCTTATGAGGGATATGATGGTCCATGGGATAATGAACAACATGGTGGTGAGAACTACTACTCCGGAGATGATTTTGAGATGAATGGAACTTATGACTCTTGTGATGATGTTGAAGGGATGGAAGAACCTTATGGTGTATATCATTGTGGAGATGAAGGTTCTCATGCTACGCACCATGGTTATGATGGTGATGTGAGGTACAATTCTTTCTCTCATAGGTCTTATGAATCCTTTGAGCAGAATATAGATAGAAATGGAGGTTGTGAGGTTGAATTTACTACCTCGTCTTGTGCTACTTCCTATCCTAAGAAAGAAGGCATAGATATTTGGGTGGGACCATTTCAAAGTCATCGTGTAGACCATAGAAGAGGTACATTCCCTACTTCTTGAAATATGTGAACTTATTTTTCTCATCCTAATTCCAATGTTTCTTGTTCTCCGTATGGTGATGAGGTTAAAGGTAGAGGTGGAGGAACACTAAGCCATGAAGTAGTAGAGTTAAGAGAATCTTTTACAATGTTAAGGAAAGATTTTGATGATTTCTTGCGGATGTTTGAAAAGGTTACGTCTATGGTACAAAAGAGGCAAGTTATTCATCATGAAGATACGCCTAAGGAGTTACCCTTAGAAGAAAAACAAGATACTCTTTGTAAGGTTGGCACTAAGGAGTTGCACATGGAAGTCAAAACACCCACTCCTTGTGCACCAAAATGGAAGTTGAACTTGAAGGGATCTTCTAACCCTTCAAAAGGAATCCTTGGCACTTGCCCTAACTCCTATCAAATTGAGAGACAAAAGATTGAGAGGAGTAAGGATGTGAAAAGTGACAACTCTAGAGTGTAAAAAGGAGAGGTTGGGTGGAGTGTTGTGAGAGGGTTGTCATATTTTTTTCCTAACTCATGTAACTTTACTTTCTCTAGTTGTTTGAAAATTTGTGCAGGTATCCTTGGAAGCAAGCCTAGTGAGGCACCTCAAAATGTGAAGAATCATGAGGTTCTTGAAAGCTTCCAAAATGAGAAAATGTGCTCTAATGTTGATAGCCAAGGTGACGACACTTCTTCCTATGAGCTACAAGGTAACAATGCTAATGCCTACACTTCCTTGAACTTGGAAAATCATTGTGTGGCTAGTAGCCCATTCAGTATAAATAATAGCTTGTCTTTATGTGAGCATAGTGACTCTTTACCTTGTGATGTTCTTGATAGCACTTTCTTGTGTGATGATAATATCCTTGTTGTAAGTGATCAAGCACTAGTTGATCCTTTTGATGACCGAATTGACTCTTCTAGCAAGGTCAATTTGTGTCCACCTAGTGTTGGCACTTGTAGCTTGAATGAGGGTACATTGTCCTGCGATGAAAGTGATGCTACACTAGTTGATCCTATTGATGACCAAGTTGCTTCTTCTGGAAAGATCAATTTGTGTCCACCTAGTGTTGGCGTTAATGATTTGAATGAATCCTTAGACCATAGCACCATTTCTTGTTTTTCTCATGTGAATCTTGAGGTAGAATGTTTGTTAAAGGATAATCTTTTGTTTGATGATGACATGACTCTTGAGAGTGTGCATGGTGAAATGCCTTATAATGTTGGAAGTGTAGCCACTCTCAACGGCTATCAATTGTTTGAGAATCCACTATGGTGTGATGACACACTTTCCAAAGATGGAAATCTCTTTTGTGAAGATGATAGTACATTTATTGGAGAGGGTAGTGTTAAGATGAAAGGGGACGCTTATGTGTTAAGTGTTACTTCATCTTTGTGTGTTCCAATTCTTCATATGAATTGTGCTTCTTTAGTATATAAGGTGGAGGCCAAACTTGGGAACAACTTGATTAAAGTTCATTTATGTGACACATTTCTCTACTACTTGTTTGCATATGATGATGTTAGCACTTTTGAGTGGAGTACTATGATATTGGAAGATAAAGGTGCCAATCGGGTTAATAAAGGTGTGCTTGATCCATGTTCATGGATTTCCTTTCCATTTGACCCCGGTAATGAGTTGAATTGTGGCATTTGTTTAGTGATGCTTGGTCAAAATGACAAGAACAATTTGGAGGAATTTGTTGGCGCCTTTTCCTATGATGGAAAGTTCTTCTTGAGGGTTTACAATTTACTTGAGGGGCCTACGTTGTGCATGGGGAAGGGTAGTTTTCTAACCCCCTTTCTTTACTATCTCTTTGCGTATGATCTTGTTGATTGTGCATCTTATGGGGATAAGAGTTATTTGTCAAGAGATGGGGAAGTTTATCTTAAATTCATCATGTTGTCTTTGTGTGTTCCATCTTGTGATGTAATGAGTGCTAGGATCCTTAAACCTAGTTTTAATCTTGCATATAGGAACACCTTAGATGACCCTTATGTGCATGACACATTTCTCTACTATCTCTTTGCATATGATGAGTCTCATATTTGTCTTAAATGGGCATTGCATTTCGGTCAAGGTATCATTGAGGTCTATACTTGTTTGTATGACTCCATTATGTGGACCTATTATCATTTTGACCCCGGTGAGCGTTTGAGCTTGTAGTAATGTTATAATTTGGGTGGTATTATCCTTTTGATGTGAGGAATAGCCAATTTCCTTGTTCTCCAACTACGGGCTTAATAGTCCTTATAATAAAGGATACTTGGTTGCTCCTTGAGATTGTGTCTCCTTGGTGTAATGCTTTTCGTGCTAACCATTATACTAACCCTCATGCTATGAGGATATACTTGTTGTTTGTCCTTTTCATGGGTTTGCAAGGTTTGGATTCGAGGACGAATCATTTTCAAGAAGGGGAGGATGATAATGACATGGATAGCATAGATCGCGTAAAAGCATTAGAGGAGATTGATGGACACAAAATTAAGAAGTACAATGTGTGGAAGGCCCATCTAAGTGAAGAGAAAGAAGAAAGAGGTCATTTGTGCAAATGGTCATCTCATAATTTCAAGAATTCACAAAAGAAGAAAACCAAACAAGGCCCTTACCTCATTAAGGGTAAAATTGTCAAAGAAGTGTCTTCTTTACTTTATTTTCAAGAATTCACAAAAGAAGTCAACCAAACAAGGCCCTTACTTCATTAAGGGTAAAATTGTCAAATAAGTGTCTTCTTTATTTTATTAGTATAAATAGTAGTCTCTTTTATTTTGGAAGATGGAGACTATATGGATTTTGAATGTGAAATGAACAAACTCTTTCAAGAGTGTAGTTTAAGGATGGAATCCCTTTAGGATAGCCTAGCTTAGTGTAGCTTAATCTAGATTAGTGATGGGTGGATTCTCATTGTTGATTTAGGACTTCTTTAACCTTGATTTCACTTGAGATTGCTCATTTGTGGTTTTCAATTTGAGTTGTTTCTTTTCGAATTCAAGTTTCTCTTCTTCCTTAGTTGATTGTTTATTCAATTGTCTTTCTTTCTTCTCTTCTCATCTATCTTACTTTTGTGTTGTTTCATTCCCCATTTGATTTCAATTGGTTTCATCCCCAACTGGAACCCTTATCAAAGTTCAAGTCTAAGTTCAACTTCAAATTCTAAGTTCACATTCTAAGTGCAAGTTCAAGTTCTAATTTCAAGTTCAAGTTCTAAGTTCAAGTTCAAATTCTAATTTCAAGTTCAAGTTCTAAGTTCAAGTTCAAATTCTAAGTTCAAGTTCTAATTTCAAGTTCAAGTCTAAGTTCAACTTCCAAATATGCTTTGTTTGGTCTAATTAAGTTCAATTAGTCCAAGATCTACAAAGTTAAAGCTTAATTAATTAATCAATACTAATTAATTAAGTTCAAGTTCTAGTTAATTAGTTGATCAAAATTAAGTTTATATTAATTCCTAATTAAGTTTTCAAGTTATTATAAATTAGTTAAGTTTAGTATAGTTCTAATAAATTTATATTAAGTTCAAATTAATTAAGGTCAATAAGATTTTCAAGTACTACAAAATTCTAATTAAGTTCAACTAAAATCCAAGTTCTAATAAGAATAAAACTTAAGTTCTAATAATAAATTAAAGTCAACAACATTTCAAGTTCATATTCCTAATTAAGATCAATTTATAGTAAAATCAAGTTATAATTAATTTTAAGTTCTAATTAGGTTGTAATTCAAATCCCTAAAATTCCAAATCCAAACTAGCTAGTTAGTGTCCCAAATTCAAACTATTAGTCCTAAAATATCAAATATTATTCAAACTAGTCCTAAATTCCAAATTCAAACTAATCTTAAAATCACAAATTCAAAGTATACTCATAGAATTCAAAAATCAAACTAGTGCTAAAATCCAAAATTCAAACTAGTAGTAGTCTTAAAATCTCAAATATAATTCAAACTAGTCCAAAATTCCAAATTCAAACTAGTCTTAAAATCACAAATTCAATTAGTTATATATATAACCTTTAAGTTCTAAGTTCAATTAGTTCAAGTTCTAAAGTCAAGTTAATTCATATTTAATTTCTAAACTTAATTATATATAAACTTCTAATCCATGAATTGGTTATATTCAAGTTCAAGTTCATATGAAAGTTCTAAAATAAGTTAAATATAAACTTCAAATCCAAGAATATTATATATATATATTCAAGTTTTAATAAGTTCAAGTTTTCAATTCAAGTTCATATCTAATTTCTAAATTTAATTAGTTATATATTCAAGCTAATTAGTTCCAAGTTCAAGTTAATTCTAATTAATTCAAGTTCATATCTCCAATCTATAAAATTAGTCATGTATAGACTTCTAATCTAAAAATTAGTTTATATATATATATATATATATATATATATATATATATTCAAGTTCTAATTCAAAAAAAAGCCTCTTATATTCATCACATTCAAACATTCATCCTATATATGTTATGACATTCAAACTTCATTCTATTAACAATTTACTAACTAACAATCAGATTTTAAAAAATCACAATTCACAATCAAATTAAAGATTTTCAAATTCAAACAAATACTAAAATCAAGAAACCCGAATTCATTCTCTAACAAACACAATCAATCATTCAATACAAAACACAAATTCATTCTATAATTAACAAAATCAAACATAAAAAATTAAAAACTAATTTATAGAAACTCTAACCATCAATTAAAGGAGAAATTAGAGACAATGGAGAGGGAGTTAGGCGGCAGTAGCAGCAGTAACAACGGCAACAACAACGGCGGCAGTAACGGACAGCGTTTGGGCTTGGAGCGATTTTAAGGAAAGCGACGGACAGAGTCTCTATGTCCGTCTTTTTCTTTTAAATGTTTGACCAAAATTTTGACCAAAAAGCGACGGAATATGCGACACTGTCTGTCGCTTTTTTAAATATTTAACCATCAATTTTGACCAAGAAGCGACGGACACAAAGATGTTGTCCGTCGCTTCTTTAAAAAATAATTATTAAACAAAAATTAATAGAAAGCGACGGACAGAGTGATTATTTTTAAATTTATGTATAATTATTTTAATAAAAAGCGACGGACAACGTCTCTACCTATATTACATAATTACTTATAAATTATATATATATTTGGCGCAAAAATCCGCTAAAAAAAGCGATGATGTCCACCGCTTTTTGTCAAATAATTTAAAAAATAATTATTTTTACTTAAAAGCGACGGACAGTGTGGCAAAAGTCGTCGTTTTTCTGGGCGACGCAATCCGTCGCTTTTCAGTGCGTTGTTTTTTGGCAGTTTTTTTAGTAGTGACTCGTGGGGATAGAGTCTCTCCTCTCAACTTTAGAATGACAAAAGTGCAGATCGAGAAGGATCAAAAGAGAGACCAAAACATGGCAAAAATTATGACCCAGCTGGATATATTGGCTAAAAATGTCATGGGTGTTGGTACGAAAAGTGTTAATGTTGTGGGTGTTGGCGGAGTGAACCCCGCTGAAGCCCAATTTGAAACGATGTACAATGAGAAAGTGAACATCCTAGCCAAGCAAGGAGGAGGTTATTGTGTTAACTACCCAAAATCGAGTAAAAATCAACGTTGGAATAGAGATGAGGGCTGGAGAGACCGTGATAAAGATTGGCGTGATCGTAATGCCACTTGGAAGGAAAGAGAGGGGGAGAAGGATAGGTATGTTTCTCCCCATGAGTGTCAAAAGACCAAAGCTTCTGAGGGTGGCCATACGAAATACATGCTCTCACACATTCTCAAAAAGGTTGAAGGGTCCGATAAAGTGTTGAAGGAAATCAAGGAGGATGTATCGACTCTCAACCAGATGGTGACCTCTCACTCAAGATCAATTAAGCAGTTGGAGACCCAAATGGGTCAAATTTTGTCTCATTTGAACCCGAGATAACAAGGGGGTTGCCTAGTGATACTATAGCAAACCCCAAGAATGAAGCTTGAATGGGTACTTGCGTCGTGCCACGATGTTAATTAACGCACTTCTTGAGAGGCAACCCACGTTTTTAATGCTTTAAGTTCGATTTTGAATAACGGGTGTTGATTGTGCAGGTTGAAAAGTGGAATGTGTTTGAGAATATGCATTTTGGCAAGCCAAGAGTCCAATCAGACCGTCGTTGGAACCACAAAAATCCGAAGTGGAAGTTTGTAAAATTCGGCGGGCCAATTGCTTATTAAGCGACTCGCCAAAAATTGACGGGAGGTCTTGTAAAACTTGGCGAGGTAAGTCACCACTCAACCCATCACCGAGTGGTTTGGTGTGGTCGACTAATACCGTCGAAAGGGCCGCGAACAAAAGGGTTTTAAAAGGCCAAACGATTAAAAATTTCAAAATCTTTCGCATTATCTCATTTCTAACCGCATACACTCTCACCCGCACTCTAGATCTTCATTACTTTCCCGTATTTTGCTATTTTCCTTCGTTTGTGTGTGTGATCTCGTGCTTGGATTTGGATTACTTTGCCGCCTAACTTATCAAACTCCCACTTCGGCAATCAAGATGGTTTTCCAAACCCAAAACTTTTGATTAGTAGATGAACTCGAATGCTCTAGGTAAATGTGTATTATTTTGTGTTGGGTCTCTGTCTAAATCGTGTTTGATGTGTTGGATTGACTATTTTGTGTTTGGAATTGTGCCTAATTGCTTAAAATGATGAATCCTCGTGTTTAATGCGTTAAAATTGACTTTTCTTTATTGCGTTGCATTTATTTTATGTTGGGTCTAGTTGGGTGAAGTCTGAGTAACCCCTAATTGAGCCAAATGACGTAATTTGCCCAATGATGGAACGGTTGACGTCATTCTTAAGGGAAAAAGTCATCAAATGGCCAATTTTAGCCAAATCGGGGGAAGTTTGAGTACCCCGGAGGCATGGGTCTTGTGGGTCTTGTATGAATTGCATAGTGTGTGAGTTTGATTTTGATTTCAGGGGCTGCGAACTTGATTTTGGGAATCGGGGTTGAAATTTGGCATGTTGGGTAGTTTGGCGTGTTAGGTCGAGCTTGTCGAACGGTTCGACGGTTCAATGACGTCCCCCATTAATCGCCCTTAATTGCTTGATTTGGCTAATTTGAGTCTGTAACTTTCGGCGGGAAGCTTGAGCTTGCCGATTTCACTCGGCGACTCGCCAAAAGGTTTATTTGATCACCCTTTCTGCATCTCTAACCCCTAAAACACACAGTAATATTTGATGAGCTAGTCTAAGCTCGCGAGTGATATCGGTGATTCATTGAAAGGCCCTGAACATCGCCGACATGCCATTTTCCTAGAAATTTTTCAAGATGGTCCTTTCAACAAGCCTGACCTGGCTCGCAAAAGTAACTTGGTGACTGGTTTGGTGAGTTTTTCTGCAACTAGAACTCTACAAATTTTCTTGAATTATTTCTAACTTTTTTCGATGTATTTTGTAGATAAGGCAAGGACAAACTTGGATGAAAGTGGTATTCCACCCCGCAAACGAGCACGAGGCATCGTAATAAATGAGAGAGCAACTACTTCCAAACAAAAGAGCAAGAAAGCACCTCTTAAGTGAGATAAAGGCAACGGTAAAGCGCCCGTAGCAGAGAGACCGGAGCACAACTCCGGCAATGAATATTTGGATTCTCAGGCCTCACTCTCGGAGCATGAGGATGACCAACCACTACAGACCCGGCAAGCAGAGATTCGTGCAAAGGCTCATCAAGATCCATCTAGGATCCCAAAGTCTATCCCTCTTACTGCTGATACACTGCCATCTCCGGCACAACCGGTGGTCCCAGCACCACCATTTTAGGGTCATTCTCCCCGGTTACTCAACTGGTTAAAGTCCAAGGGATTGAGGACCATCCTAGAAGAGAAAAAAATTGTTTATGGATGGTGTGGTGGACAGGTACCCTTTGGTGTGGGACACACTCCGATTTCATAGGTTCGACATATTTACTAGGCCCCATGGCCCATACATTCCCACCTGGGTCAGAGAGTTCTACACCGCATATGGTGACTTAGTACCCTAAGGGAAGAAAAAGTCCAATGCCTTCAGACCAGTGAAGTCCGTGATGGTTCGGGGGAAGACAATGGGATGTAGCAGCGATCATATTACTGTTGTACTTGACAAGGCTACATGCTTTGAGCATAACTACTAGAGCATGATCACATCATAGACTCTGGATGACCTCAAAGGATGGCTAGCTCCCCACATTTGTGACACCATCCCGAGGTGGATTGAGGCCTGAGCCCCTATTGAGAAGAAGGACTTGAACATAGCAGCTCGGTATTGGTTTGGGTTCATCAGTAGCTACATCATGCCATCACAAAACAAGTCCATTCTCCGCCACCCAAAAGTGGCCTGTCTCAGGTTTATCATCGCCAAGAAGTCGTTGAATCTGGGGTTAGTTATAGAGCAGGAGATGGCCAAGAGGGCCAAACAACGTCAGACATCCCTTTCATTCCCAATGCTTATTATAGAGTTGTGTAGGCGGGCTAGAGTTCCTATTGACGAGAAGAGGGATGTAGAGGTTATACCCACTTCCTCCATCGACATCCGGCACATAGAGGACGAGTACTCAAGGGATGAGGTGGATAGGAGGAGAGCAGCTCCGGTGGACATATCCCCAGAGGTTGATGTTGATTCTATACCTGTAGAGGCAGCTTTGCCTACTCTGGCCTCTGGGCCTTCAGGTACATCTACTTCCACTCCTTCCCAGTCCCCAAGTTCTACCACTACTTCCCAGCCTTCTACTTCAGGTACCACTGCATCGAGGACTCCGATCACTCAGGCCATGCTCCTCAAGATGGGGAACCTATGCCATTCTATCAATGTGCGGGCTTCCCAATTAGAGGCCGAGGTGCCCTGGATGATTGAGCAAGCCATTTTAGCGGCTTTGACACCTCTTCGGACTTCCATTGATGCTCTCACGGAGAGAGTAGAGACTTTTGAGAAAGGACAGGGGTTACTACTGAGGTTACGGCTTTGAAATCCGAGGTCTCCGAGTTGAGGAAGGATGTGTACCATCTTTAGTCCACACACTTCACTTCACTTCACTGTTTGAGTCAACAGAGGTTCCTGATATTCTGGGTGTAGAGGTCTCGGCCAGTTCTGATATGCCTCCGGCTACCACCGGAGATGATACTATGGAGGATGTTGATGCTGATTTTGAGGCTGAGACCAACAAGGAGCATGTTGGGGAGTGAGATGCAGTTGTGTATAATGATCTGGCCGACTTAGAGGATGCTATGTTCGAGACTGCCCAATAGACCACCTTAAGAGACACTACTATGGTTGGGTCGAGTGCAGTTACAGCTGATGTTACACCGGGCTTTGATGCCCCGACAGACAAAGCGACTGAGTAGACATGATGATACCTTTACCTCCCTCTGTGTCGTTTTTATTGATTTATGTTGTTTTAGTTGCATTTGAGGACAACTGATTTTGTTTTGTGGTTGGGTTGCGATATTTTCATACCTACTTCTTGTGATTACAATTTATTTGTAAATATTGGGTTTAGTGATTTATATATGTGTTTGGATTTAGTTTTGATCTTATCTTGTGGATGTTTGAGTTTGTGTCTCCTTGTTTTGAATGGAAATGGTTTTTGACATGTTTTGAAATTTTGAAAATTTGTGCCACCTCTTTTGTGTGTGATTGTGGTTGTTCTTGTGCGAATTTGAGTATTGGTTATGATCAATACTGATGACTTGAATAGTGCTCTTAATGGAACGAAATGAATGCATGGCTACGATGAGGCCAAATGAAGTTGCATAGACAATGTATGGACTTTTTGCATCTCGTTATGACTAGTCGGTTATCGAATGAAGTCTCTTGTGATAAACATTGCACTCTAGATAGAAAGTGTGGAGTCTCGTTTGATATTGGTGCCAATGCTTTGTGTGATGAGCCTACCTTGAATATTGTGTGTGATGACACCTAGAATTTTCCCCGTTGGTCCGGTTGACTAAGTGATGCAAGCACTTCAAATGATCTTAGGCAACAATTTTAAAGAGTGAAACAATTTGACAATATACCTCTTTTGTGGCCAACCTTGTCAGATGTGTGAACCTTGCTTGAATCCTCTTGAGCCTTATCCTCTTCTTGGAAGAAACTTGAACAATTGTGATCCCTCTTTATCCATTCACCCACAACTCTCATGAAGTGTGGTTTGTTTGAATAGTGTACTCAAGCCAAAAGCCTAAGATGGGGTGTGGTGAGAAGAGAATGTAAATCAAGAAGTGTGAAAAATTCTCCTTTGAGCAATGGTCTTGAAAAATATGGAACCCCTCCTTATAAAAAAAGAGAAAAGAAGAAAGAAAAAAAAATGAAAAAGTTGTGAAATAAAGTAGTGAAAGTGTAAAAGAAATAGGGTATCCAGTAATCCATTTGAAAGTGAATAATGGGCTGAACTATGAGCATGATCAAAATGTTGAAGAAAAGCAAGAAAGTGATGTTCAGACCACATTTCATGAGGGTAGCAGCCACTGAGCCTAAATGGCCATACCTTTACACTCAACCTCGTTACAAGCCTTGAAAAGACCTTTGTGATCTTGAGTGAGCTGAAGCGAATGTTGATTGGAAAATAAGGGCAAACATATGGTTGAAGTCATGTATGTGTTCATCTTTGTGAGTGTGAGAGTTGTATGTGATTCCGAAACTATAAATTGTTGAAGAACTTGGTGTGAATACGGAATCATCTTTGTGTAGGGGCATTTGAGTACCTTTGTTGAGCTCGAACTTGCATTTGAAGCAAGTATTGTGAACTTGAGCATCTTTGATAATGGTGAGTCACAATTTTAATCTTTGAGTGCACACGTCATTGCATAAGTAAGTTGAGTCTTGTTGTGTGCATTCATGTTGAGTCTTATGGAGCACTGTTTGAGACATCCTTTTGAACTGCTGAACTTGAGTTTGACTTGAGGACAAGCAAAAGTTTAAGTTCGCGGTGTTGATGAGACTGAGATTTTGACTCATTTGGGGATTTGTTTATATAGATTTAGTGTCCTCAAATGTTTAATTTGTGCCATAAACTGATGTTAAATCCTTGATTTTCAGGTATACGGATTGAGGAACAAAGCAAGGACACTAACACGCAAAATGGAACAAAACAAACTGAAGAAATGAAGAAAGGCAAGCCTGGTGATCGTCAAGAGCACTTGGCGAATTGCCGAGTAGCTAGATGGACTGCCTAAAATTCCAGTGTGCCAACCTTGAGCGAATCACCGAGCAGTTCCGCAAAGCAAAGTTACATCTCCCAAAGTTACAAAACTCGAGGATGATGAATGCCAAGGCAAAAAGGCGATGGAAGAGGTCAAATGGAGGCTCGCCGAATGGTTCGGGGAGCCCGACTTACTTCGCCAAATGGCCATTCGTAGCTTATTTTTGGCGACTTTAAATTAGATTTTGAACATTTAGTTTAAGATCTTGGTACATTTGGACAAGATGATTTTAGCTTAGAACTTTTTTCTCTATAGTTTTTAAGAATTTGACAAGTTTAATTTGGAGATTTTGGAAGTGGGTTTCGAAGATTCGACAAATTGAAGCATTTTAAAGACTAAATCACTCTTACCCAGTTAAGGGATAATCAATTCGGTAACTGTTTTTACCATTTTATAATGTTTAGCTGAAACCCCAATTCTTAGGGTGTGATCATATGATTACGGGTTGAATTAGTTTATAGGTATTGTTAATTACTAGTTTAAATGCTATTTTGAGTGAGTTTACTCATTAATTGTGGGTTAATTTATGAGTTGTAGCTGCAAAAGCATTTCTACCTTTGTGCTCTTGGCTTGCTCGAGAGAGAGAGGTTTTAGAACTAAGATTAGTGATTGATGATTTATGGGTATTGGGTTGAGATGGGTTTAGCTTGAGAGAGTGAATCCTAAACTCAATCCCACACATTTAGCTCGAGAGAGTGAATGAATTAAGGTGTGGGTTGTTCTTCATTGTCATGCTTGTTGATGTTAGAAAGAAATCACTTGATTCGGGGTAGTTGTTCGAGAGAAAACTATCTCCCTTATATTCTAGCCTACTCACTGATATTTAGCTATTTACTAGTAGTTTCAATTACCCATATGTTTATATTTTCCTATAATCGATCACATCCTGATAATCCTTCTCCCTATTGTTATTTCGAAGTTTTGTGACTGTTTGTAGTTGATAATTAAAACCAAAAACCCCATCTGACATTCGTGTCACCCCTTTACTTGATTAATGTATTTTCTCGATAATCTCTATTCCTATGGAAGATTAGACCACGTTTGCACTTCCTATTTGAATTTGAAACACGTACCACTCCTTGTGTGATTCGACCCCAACTCATTTAGTTGGATTTTATACTGATTTACGATCGTTGACAACTGGAATTGGATGAGGTGTGCTTGAAACGTTAAAAATCAGTAGGCTAGGTCATCTTCAATTACACTAATTATCTTTCGATCTCAAAGAGTTTATGCATAGAATCTCATTCTAGTCATATTTGCATCAATACAAAACAACCCACTACCTTACTCTACTCTCTCTTTCAATAATAGGCCAAACTGATTTGACCCATAACCTCTATTTTCAAGAAAGTTATATACGTCAAACATAAATTCTAGTATCGTTCTAATTTCCCACTCCAATCAATCTCTTTCGAGTATCGACCAGATATCGGAAGCAAAGGTTAAGCGTGCACTCTTAACCCATATCTTTAAACATGGAAACTAGATTGAACCTATTTCATGAAATCAAGTATGGAAACAAGAAACTACAAAACCAATAGAACAATTAATCAAGCACCCAAATAGCTTTGATTATTTCTAGTACAAAAGCCTCAATTTCATATAATTCATTACTCCCACATTTCTAGAAACTAAAAACAAGGAAAAGAAGAAAGGTAAAATATATTACTAAAATAGAACACAATTTTCAAATCCATAACTGAAATGTGAGGCAACTTGCTTTCAATGTCTCAACCCCAAGATCAATAACACTAAGAAATGTACTTTTTAATGTGTTTTTCTCTCTACAATGTGCTATCTCTCTAAAAATTCTTGGATGATGAATAATTGCACAACTTTAACCCTATTTTTTGAATTTGGGTCCAAAGATTAAGAATTTCTCATTCTGCCCCTATCTGAAAAGGCAGGCATCACAAAAGCGGTAGGAGGTTTTCAAAAGCAAACTTCGCAAAACTAAACCGAGGTTCGCTTAATCGACCTCCACCTTTTTGGACAGTTCAAAAAATTAAACCTCGCGTCTTCACTTAAGCGGATGGTTGAACTTGTTGACTAGTTTGCTTAAGCGAACAATATCCGCAGGTGTGATACCTGGGACTTGTTTTCTGCTAGGTTTTGCTCCTTTTCAGCTCCTATTCCACTTTTATTCATCATTTCCATTCCTGGTCATCAAAGTACCTCATACAACAAAATTCGAAGAATTATTAGCCTCTTTATCTACTTGAGTGCTAGCAAATCACTAGAAAAGAGTCTCAAATGAGTTCAAATCCACCACTCAAGAATAAAACATGTATAAGTTCATGAAAACCATCATTCCTAGATTCATAACTTCTCTACAAATTCATGTGAATTATGGTTCATAGTCAAAAATTATGATCAATGCATGGATTCATATGAGATTAATTGAAAATTATGTAATTGAGTCTAAAAATTCATAATAAGATCAAAATCAAGCAATTGAATCCATACAAATCGAATCCATAAGGAATCACCAATTTTCAAAAATTTAATTGGAGAATTTTAGAATCCTTTGGGACACAATGGGTGAATGGTACCCATTGGTGAACTCACTACAAAACTTGATCTTGAATCCCTAAGCAATGATGGATAACGGAGACTTGAACTTGAAGAACCCTAGAATCCCTTGTGAGCATTGGAGAGAATTGGAGAGGATTATTTTGGTTGGGATTTAGCAATTTGGGGAATGAATTTAGAGTGACTAGTTTTAGGACTTAAAAATATTATGTAGTGCTTAAAATTAGGGTCAAAACGACATATCTTAGGCATTAAACACATAGGAAAAGACCCAAGTACCCTTAAGAAATAACCGACGAACCCAATCTAAGGAACCGACCTACGATCGGTAGGACTTTTTACGAACCATACTGGTCAACCGTAGACCAAGTACCGGAAACTTAATATCAACGAACTTCAACGTGACCTTACTACAGCCCATAGGACTTTCTATGGTCCGTAGACCCAAATCGTAGAACTCAACAATAATTCTAAAATTTCACGAACTCTAGAATTTTTCTATGGGACCTTCTTACGGTCTGTAGCCCATTCAGAGGACCTTCCTAGTCAATCATGGAATGAGTTACTGGGGCTTAACTTCAAAAAATATTTTTCCCTCTTCCTACGAGACTAGTCTCCAACCAATTGAATACTCTACGAGTTTTAGACTAGTCTCGTAGACTAAACTAGTAGCCAATCTTTTGGCCTTTTTAAAAAAAATTGAGGTGTTATAGTGACTGACAAAAATTGGATAGTCACCTAATAAATCCAGGGATTGATAGTTAAAAATAGCCATGTACTTCGATATTTGGGGGATCACGTCTTATCATAGCTCTACAATCCACGATCTTCACACCAACAACAACTATAATGCGCCTAGGGATTAGAAGAGTTAGTTGTTAGGTCAAACATATATGTGCCCACCTCAATACCTGATTTTATACCCCCACCTGAAAAAGTCTGAAAAAGTTATCCTTGATTAATTTTTGGTCTATTGCATCAATGTCACGACCCAAGGTAGACCCTAAGCGTAATATGATGTATAAGATGTTGAGAGGCCATACACAAGTTACTTAGCATACATCATACAAGATAATTTAAACAAAAGAGTTTAAAAGATAGTGTTTCATACCAAAGAGCTTGTCAAAAGTGCAAGTCTAAATATAAGTTTTAAAGTCATCCATTACATCAAGGAAGTGATGGAGACGTAACGAATACATCACATACAAAAATTTGAAATGGAAATGACTTAAAAGAAATAAAATAGTCTCGACCCTCGAAACATGAGGACTCACCAACTTTCAATGTCTATGAGGGTTCACTAGCCACGAGCATGGGAAATAAAAGAGCCAAACCCTACATGTGTCACGCCCCAAAATAACCCTGCTAGCATAATCATAAGCATACCAAAGATAAACTGAAGCAATAAATATTGTGCGGAAGCTAAATCATATGAATAATCTGAAATTATGGGGAATACCCATATACTAAATCTGAATATAAGAAACTGAGAGTTTGAATACAAATGAAAAGTCAAACTCTAACACTAAAGTTGAAACTAATTATGTCTTAAATAAAGCCTCTACTGACTAGAAATGTTGGGACATGCCCCAGCTAGATCTAGCAAACCTGAAACTAAAGCTAAAAGCAGAAAGAAAATCATGTCACTAGTCCTCGAAGAATGAGGACTCACCCCTGATGCTGCTGAACTGAAGATCGGGAACCGATCTATGCGTGATCTGACAGCTGAGGATCTGGACCTACATCACGAGAAGATGTAGCGCAGAGTATGCGTCAGTACTTGAAAGGTACTGAGCATGTAGGATAGAATAAAGCTGGATAATAACATAACTGAACTAGCAATAAAGCAATGGTATAATCTAAACATGATAAGGATACTAAAAGTACCGTACATGACTAAACTGAATGCAATGACCAAGTTTATAACATCTGGAGACTGAATACAAAACTATACTAATAACACGGTAAATTCTATAGAATCTGACTGAACTGTAAGGGAGCTACTAATAACCGACATAAAACCACATGAGCTAAATGTGGAGTCTGATGTATACGCCCCATCGAGAGGACCCAATATACCCTACCACAGGTAAAGAGGCATGCTGGCATGATCACTAAAATGATGCCCAGAGAGGGGACTTACAACCTACGGGGCACGTATTTCTGGGACTTGAGGGTGGCTGACCCTAGTCCACTCAATATTAAGCTTCCCATATGAGTAAGTAATTAACACTTTATGATTGAAATGTTGAAATACTAGATAGCAAAATACTGACATGCAAACTGAGAATGCAACATTAATATACTGATAATAATGCATTCAAAAACTGAGGCATGTTAATATATATCTGAATTTACTAACCTAGCATGTCTAATTCATGAACTAAAAGAACTACATAGATAGGGTTCTAGGTTTATGCATAACTCTGGGAAAAAACAATACAACAACATAATAATATGATTTGGATCCTTATAACAGCTAAAAACCCAACAATTCTAACATTCAAGAAACCCTAGGTCTAGATAATAGTAAGGGAATCAAGACTCTGACTGAAATCTAGGGACCAAATGGGTGAAAGGAACCCACTAGTGAAATCCCACATACATGGTGATGAATTCCACAGAGAAATCTTTCGATTTTGGAGCTGGAACTGATGGAAACTCGTTGTGTTCTTGAACGAGGGTTGCTCGACCTCTTTATCCTCTTACGCTCTAATTTTTCTAAGTTTTGATGATTGATCTGACTTAGGTACGTTCTAGTTATATTTCTAGGCTAAAACTGATCAAAACCACGTAGTTTAGGAGTTAAACGACGTAGTTTAGGTGTCCAACGAATAGGGGAAAAGACCAAAATAACCCTACTTAAAAACATGGCGGGGCAGACCATGGCCACTTTCACGGACCGTGAAAGGGACCACGGACCGTGAAAGGGACCACGGACCGTGGGACCGGTCGTGGTCCTTGGCCAGTAGCGACAAGTTTTGGGGTCTTGTCCACGAGTCCTTACCATGGCCCGTGTGGAGGACCAAGGATCGTGAAGGTCCCCGTGATCCTCACTTGAGCTGCGGTCTGGTGGCTCAGGTCTAGGAGGTCTACTTGTTGGCCTTTCCTAGGGCCAGCACAGCCCGTCATCAGTACCACGGTCTATGAAGGGTCCCGTGGTCCAATAATGGAACTTGGCAAGGTCCTGCTTAACCTCCACGAGCACCAAGGCTCGTGAGGTGGTCCACGACCCATGAAGGGATTCATGGTCCACCTCTGCTGGGGAAGGGTTGAACAACTGAAGTCCACGGGCAGATCAATGGACCATGGACCCTATAACGATCCATGAACTCTGCCGTAGAGCACTGGTTCAAGTGACTTTCAATATCTTACAATATCTCCCCGTTAGGACATTTGTCCTTGAATGAAGGTTAAACTAGCTGAAATGTAGGGAAATAACTAAAAACCCTACCACTAAGTTTCTGGAAACTGATTTCTGACTGAACTAAGTTCTAAGAACATGCAAATACGCTAAAAATGTAAGTACAAACTGAAGGTACATGATACTAAGACTGAATTTATGCATGAATGACAAAAAAATTGAAGAGTAACTATTACATCAAGATGGAATGGAATCGGAAGGAAGGATGTGAGGATATTTGGCCTTCATGGCTGCTTATGCTTCCCAAGTAGCTCCCTCTACAGACTTACTCCTCCACAAAACCTTGGCTGAAGCGACTTCTTTGTTTCTCAACCTTTGAACCTGACGATCAAGAATCTCAACTGGTACCTCTTCATAAGTGAGACTATCATTCACAGCCACACTTTCTAAAGGTACTATAGATGCTGGGTCACCCACACACTTCTTCAATAATGAAATGTTGAAAACCGAATGCACTGCTGCTAGTTCTGCGAAGCTCTTCTCACAATCATCTGACCACTGAAACTTGACCTTCTTCTGCATCAACTTAGTCATTGGAGAGGCCATGGGGAAAAATCCTTCCACGATCCTTCTGTAGTAACCAGCCAAACCTAAGAAACTTCTAATATATGTAGGAGAGGTAGGTCTAGGCCACTGTTTCACTGTTTCTATTTTCTAAGAATCCACTCGGATCCTTTCGCTAAACACAATGTGATCAAGGAAAGTAACGGATTGCATTCGAAACTCACATTTGCTAAACTTAGCAAATAATTGGCGAACTTTGAGATTTCGCAGAACAACCCTCAAATGATTTGCATGTTCTTCCTCATTCCTAGAGTAAATGAGGATATCATCAATAAAGACGATAACGAACAAGTCCAAATATTGCTTGAACACTTTGTTCATCAAATCCATGAAAGTTGTAGGAGCATTGGTTAGTCCAAATGACATAACTACAAATTCATAATGACCATATCAAGTTCTGAAGGCTGTCTTCAGAATGTCACTATCTCAGATTCCGAGCTGATGATAACTGGATCTAAGGTCCATCTTTGAGAAATGACTAGCACCTTGAAGTTGGTCAAACAAATCATCAATCATGGGGATGGGATACTTATTCTTCATTGTGACCATGTTCAACTGCCTATAGTCAATGCACATTCTGAGAGAACCATCTTTCTTTTTCATGAACAACACTGGTGCACCCCATGGGGAAATACTGGGTCTGATCAAGCCCTTATCTAGAAGGTCTTTCAACTGCTCTTTCAATTCCTTAAGCTCTGCTGGAGCCATTCTATAAGGAGGAATAGAGATAGGATGTGTATCTAGAAGGAGATCAATTCCAAAGTCGATTTCCCTTGTGGGAGGAACTTTGGGAAGATCTTCTGGAAACACTTCTGGGAACTCATTGACTACTGTAACTAACTAAAGAGTTTGAGTTTCGGAGCTTGAATCCTTAACCCAAACTAGATGATAGAGATACCCCTTAGAAATCATCTTTCTGACCTTAAGGTAAGAAATGAATCGACCCATAGGCACTAAGCTACTACCCTTCCATTTTAAGATTGGTTCGTCTGGAAACTGAAAACGAACAATCCTAGTTCTACAATCGACTGAGGCATAATAGGAATGTAACCAATCCATGCCTAGAATGACATCGAAGTCTACCATTTCTAACTCTACAAGATCTGCTGAGGTGACTTTCTTAGAGATTGTGATAGGGCAATTTTCATATACTCATCTAGCTATAACTGGTTCACCGATTGGAGTAGAGACTGAGAAGGGTTCTGAGAGAGTTTCTGGACTAATATCAAATTTGACTACTATATAAGGAGTTACAAAGGAGAGAGTATCACCTGGATCTAACAAAGCATAATCATCTAAGTCAAAAACTCGTAATGTAACAGTGACAACATCAGGAGAGTCTTACTGATCCTGGCGAGCCTGAAGAGCATAGAGCCTGTCTTGGCACTGACCGCCACATGTACCAGATGAGTCACCCTGCTGAGTCGGACGACCTGCTGGTGCTTCCGAAGTTGTGGACTGAGCTCTACCATTGTTACCTTATTGACCCTGGTTAGAAGGACAACCCTTCAACATATGACCAGACTGACCACATCCAAAGCATCCTTCATTTCCTACAAAGCACTCGCCCGGATGGTTCTTACCACACTTTAGACAAGTTGGGTAGGTTTTGGTACCTAAAACACTACTGTGAGTCTTAGAGCCTGATGCCCTACCTTTATGATCATTTCAGAACTTGGAGGATGGAACACTAGCTAACGAAGGTGTTGGAGCTGAAGAATTTTGCTGAAACTACGAGCGAGTTCCGCCACCCAATTTCTGTTGAGAATAGTCATAGTTGCCTGTCCTAGGTGTCTTATTCTCCTTGGCCTATTCCCTAAGCATATCACCCTCAACCTGGTGAGCACAAGTCATGAGCCTAGAGATGTTCATATCTTCAAGTAACATGGCATTCCTACACTCTGTTTTCACCAGATCGGATACCCCATACATGAACTTGTTCATTTGAGCCCTAGAATCAACAACCATGTAAGGAGCATACCTGGAGACTTGGGTGAACTTGAGTCCATACTCTTGGACGGTCATAAAACCCTGCCTCAAATTCATAAACTCCTAAGTTTTTGCCTCTCTTAACTCTCTTGGGAAGAACCTGTCCAGAAAGGTCTCACTAAAGCATTCCCAAGTGATAGGAGTTGCATTTGTACCCCTGTTCTCCTTCCATTGAATATACCAGATATGAGCTACATCCTTAAGTTGGTAAGATGCCAACTCAACCTGATCATTTCCAGTTACCTGCATCACTCCAAAGATCTTCTTGACCTCATCAATGAAGCTTTGGGAATCCTCACAAATCTGCGATCCTAAGAACTCAGGTGGATTTATCCTAACGAAATCACGAATTCTAGCTGCAGCTGACCCAACATTAGTATTTGCCGAAACTGGAACCTGTTGATTGTTCAGGTCGATCACACTCTAAGCCAACAACTGGATAGCGTTACGGAATTCAGCATTCGAAACTTCTTGATCTAGGACTGGAAGAGCTGCGTTTGCATTCCTGGCATTCGCGTTCCTTCCATAAGCTCTATGAGGAGGCATGATCTGAAAGCGCATACCGAAGGATTAGCACGAGGAATAAGATCATACCTTATGCACGATAAGAGTAACAAAGAGATTGAAGTTTTCCTAAAACACTTCGCAGCCTACTTCTCATTAGAAGTGGTGCACTTACACCCATGAAAAGACTCTACTTAGTGCAATTTTTCAAACATCCTAGGACTCCTAAACCTAGTGCTCTGATACAAAGTTTTTCAAGCCCCAGGGCTACTCTCTGGACGCAGACACGGAACCTAGGATCACGAGTGACCCCAAGCTAACCTTGCTGGCATAATCATAAGCATACTAAAGATAAACTGAAGCAATAAATATTGTGCAGAAGCTAAATCATACGAATAATCTGAAATGATGGGGAATACCCATATACTAAATATAAGAAACTGAGAGTTTGAATACAAATGTAAAGTCAAACTCTAACACTAAAGCTGAAACTAACTATGTCTGAAATAAAGCCTCTACTAACTAAAAATGTTGGGACATTCCCCCAGCTAGATCTAGCAAAACTGAAACTAAAGCTAAAAGCAAAAAATAGAAAATCATGTCACTAGTCCTCGAAGAATGAGGACTCACCCCTGATGCTGCTGAACTGAATATCGGGAACTGATCTATGCGTGATCTGACTGTTGAGGACCTGAACTTACATCATGAGAAGATGTAGCGCAGAGTATGCGTCAGCACATGAAAGGTATTGAGGATGTATGATAGAATAAAACTGAATAATAACATAACTGAACAAGGAATAAAGCAATGGTATAATTTGAACATAATAAGAATACTGAAAGTATTGTACATGACTAAACTGAATGCAATGACCAAGTTTATAACATGCTAAGACTTAATACTGAAATATACTGATAATATGGTAAATGCAACAAAATCTGACTAAACTGTAAGGGAGCTACTAATAACCAACATAAACCCACATGAGCTAAATGTGGAGTCTAATGTATACGCCTCATCAAGAGGACCTAATATACCCTGCCAAAGGTATAGAGGGATGGTGGCGTGATCACTAAAATAATACTCACAAAGGGAACTTACAATCTACGGGGCACGTAGTTCTGTGACTTGAGGGTGACTAACCCTAGTCCACTCAGTATTAAGCTTCCCATATGATTTAGTAATTAACACTTTATGACTGAAATGCTGAAATACTGTATAGCTCAAAATACTGACATGCAAACTGAGAATGCAACATTAATATACTGATAATAATGCATTCGAAAATTGAGGCATGTTAATACATAACTGAATTTACTGATCTAGCATGTGCATTTCATGAACTAAAATAACTACATAGCTAGGGTTTTGAATTTATGCATAAATCTGGGGAAAAACAATACTACAACATGATAATATGATTTGGATCGTTCTAACACCTAAAAACCCAACAATTCTAACATTCAAGAAACCCAAGGTCTATATAATAGTAAGGGAATCAAGATTCTGACTGAAATCTAGGGACCAAATGGGTGAAAAGAACCCACTAGTGAAATCCCACATACCTAGTGACGAATTCCATAGCGAAATCTTTCAATTTCAGGGTTGGAACTAATGGAAACTCGCTACGTTCTTGAACTAGGGTTGCTCGACCTCTTTCTCCTCTTAAACTCTAATATTTCTAAGTTTTGATGATTGATCTGACTTAGGTAAGTTCTAGTTATGTTTCTAGGCTAAAATTGATCAAAACGACGTATTTTAGGGGTTAAATGACGTAGTTTAGGTATCCAACGAATAGGGGAAACAACTGATATAACCCTAATTAAAAACCTGGCAGGGCTAACCACTGCCACTTTTAAGGACCGTGAAAGGGACCATGGACCGTGGGACAGGTCGTGGTCCTTGGCCAGTAGCTACTGGTTCTGGGGTCTTGTCCATGAGCCCTTACCATGGCCCATGTGGAAGACCACAGATCGTGAAAGTCCTTGTGGTCCTCACTTGGGCTGAGGTCTTGTGGCTCAGGTCTAGGAGGTCCACTGGTTGGCCTTCCCTTGGGCCACCACGGCCCGCCATCAGTACTACGGTCCGTGAAAGGTCCCTTGGTCTGATGATGGAGCTTGGTGGGGTCCTGCCTAACCTCCACGAGCACCAAGACAGCACGTGAGGTGGTCCATGACCCATGAAGGGCCCCGTGGTCCACCTCTGCTGGGAAGGGCAGAACAACTGAAGTCCATGGGTAGGTTAATAGACCGTGGACCCTATCACGGTCCTTGAACCCTGTAGTGGAGCACTGGTTCAGGTGACTTACTGCAATTTTTTCTAGGTCTGGTTTTCGAGGTGTTACAACATTAGTGACACAATGTAGGGACAAGTATGTGTTAGTACATGGAATGTACTAAGTATGAGCCAATATGCATAAACATAGGGATGTTAACATAAGTAACTAAAACAAGTGGGCATAATTATAAACGTACATTTAAAAGCTTGAAAGAAGAGATGACATGGAAATCATAGTCAAGTATATTAACATAAAGGACATAAGAAAAGCTTTGAAGAAAACTTAGTCATTTTGTGGGATATTAGCTTTAAACGACAATAAGACCATGAAAGCTATATCATGGAATTCGATGTATTCCTCATATCGGAAGATAGAGAAACTACTTGCCAAGGTAGAATCCGTACACATCATCATTTGCTAAAGAGGATCCACTAGCTAGGTATTTTAAGACAATCCTATGGGGGCACGTAATTGAGACTAGAGGTTGCTACTAGAGACTACCCTATTTGAGCCTCCACCTCAAAGCCCTCTCGGTGCTAAGTCTAAATCCCAACGGAATAGATAAACGTCAACTATCATTTTTAACATAGGAAAGACAATGATCAATACCAATCCACATATCAAGATCAAAACATAGAATAGATCCTTAAACATAATTCAACATAGATGATAAAATCTTTCACCAAAGTGAATTCATTTGTGAGAAATACCTTTCACAATCATGATCATCATAGTAAAGTGAGAAATATTTTTACAATAACATCAATATTTTCCTTTCAAAGCATCATCAATTCATTTAAAATGACTTCATGAAAACATACATATCTTCATAACATCATAATTAATAGTTCAAAGGTTCATCATAGAATTATGGTTGAACAACATACTTTAGGCATGGGCAAGTGAAATTTCGACTAGATATCATAGATGAACATAAAATAATGCATTAGAAAACTTAATTAATTTGATCAATTATTAGATGAAACTCACATTCATTGAATTGAAACCCTAATTTCATCAATTGAAAATAGAATTGGGAAATTGAAATCTTTGGGACCATGGATGAAAGGACTCCATGGGTGAATACACACATACCTTGATCCTTTAAGCCCAAAGAAATAGAGAATTTGGAGACTTGATTGAAACCCTAACTTTTCTCTTCCTCCTTTGACTTGAGAGGATTCGGGAGGATGAATTTGGTCAAGTTTGGAGGATTTAGGAGAATGAGTTGAAAATGGGTCAATTGAGGCTTAAAAATGTTTATATAGGGCTTAGAGATATTGGTAAAATGACATAGTATATGTTAAAACAAATAGGAAAAGACCCAAAAGCCTCTTTAAAAATAACTACTCACCCATATCTACGGTTTGGAGCTACGGTCTATACGTCCTTCTACGGACCGTACTAGTCAACCGTAGATAGGTTACTAGGACTTCAAATGTTACCTAATTTTGACAAACCTGTGTACAACCTGTAGGTCTTCATACGGACCGTACATACTAATCGTAGAACCAACTTTTAAATTTTAAATTTTTACTGAGTCTGGGACTCACCTATGAGACCTATTAGACTCATACAAAAGTTGACGGACTATACCGATGAACCATAAAAAGTGTACTGGGCTAGATTCAAAACACTACAAGAAAATTGATTTTTAACGACCAATTCTTAACGAAAGGATATAAATCTGGTCATTAAAGGTGGACTTCTAGCGACACATTTTTTTCCAGTCATTATTTATTAATAAAAATGTTATTGAATGCTATTTTCAATTTATTTCTCCACCCACCCCTTCCCCACCTCATCCTAATAATTAAGAAATTTAAATTAAAAATATAATTAATCACTCTCTCACCCACAACCTTTCCCGTCGGTTTGTTTCCCCATCTCCTCCGGAGTCTTAAAAGACTCGGTCTCTTTCCACTACGTCCATTCCCCCACTCTTTTCGATTGAGTGAGATACTAAACCACTAATCTGGAGAGACCTGCAAACCCTTAGCATTGTGGACTGATCATTGTTGGAGAAAATCAGCAAAGGAAATCAGAAAATGGTGATATACATATGCTGATATTTAGGCTTGTTAACAGAAATTAAGCTTAAGTCTCTATTCAAGCCTTTTAAAAAGGAAATCAACAAGAACTCAAATTCCTCTTCTTGTATCCTTAAGTAAGTTTATGTCATTTAATTTGAATATAATTTTTTTTCGATCTTTCCCCAATTCTGAATTTATGCTTAATTATTCATTTTTTTATCAGCAGCTTTTTGGTGTGGCATGCTAGTATCTATTGATGTATTCATAGTAGCCTTGATTGACTGCAAACTAATGATTATTATTGAAAAAAATTGTTTATTTGTACTTTCAAAGACAAAATTTACATTATCCTTCAAAAGTGTAATTCTACTTTATAATATGACATAATTTTTTTGATGTGAACTGCATTGTTAGCATTTCCTCATTCTTGTTTTCTCTATTTTTAATCAAGTTATTTTGGTCACCACAAACTTAAATTGTCGCACTGATATAGAATATTTTTTAATCCAATAGCCAACACATATATATTAAAAGTACTATTTTTTAATTAGCAAAATAGTGGGCGAGGATCTAACCTTTGATGTACATAAGATGTTATACAGACTGCAAAAAAGAATGTAGTAAGATATCATCTCCTTTTAATCTATAGTTACTTGAATTCAGTTAGCTTACACAAAATTTAGCTTTTTCACAGCTATGTCTAATGTAGGATATTTGACCGTAGTCTAATTATGAAGGACCCTTAATATCTTTAGGTAGATTTTGGAAGGTATAATAGAATGATATGTTTATGGGCAATACAAACCTATTAGCCAATAGGTTTGCCACAAGCTTGGCTTCTCTAAAACAGTCTGATATTTGCACTTAAGCTTGGTCTAGAATCTGATTTGTGAAATTTACTACATACTTCAACTTTAGGTTGTTTGTTTTCTCTGTTTTCATCATCTTGGTCACTGGTTTTAGTTGAGTTGCAGCAAAATCTTGTTATATCCTTGATATAATCACCATTTTATTCTCTCCCTTGCTATGAAAGTTCCTTTGCTACAAAAACTTAATTCTGCTAAGTCTACAACTCTTCGAAGTTGTTGCTGCCACACTGCGAAGTTGTTGTTGCATAAGCTAAATTATGTGGCTTGAAAGAAGCTATTATCTATATTATTAATCCACATAAGTGTCATTTGCTCAATGTTCTAATGACTAGTAGACATACCATTAAGCTTTAGAGTCCCTTTGATAATTTGGTACACAAAATTGTGAATATGATAATAAAGAGAAATGACAAACAAACAACAAGGATCATAAAAAGCCAATTTTTTGTAGATAAAGTTGAAAATGAGCTTGCTTGGAACATAATCAATACATATGGTGGAGCTCGTTTACACAGTAATCTTATTCCTCATAGAAAATTTATAAAGAGTATCAAAAAAATGAACATGTCTATTGAATCTTTTACTTATCCTTATTCTTTCTTCTATAGATGAGAGTTATATATTATGGCAAGTTATCAAGAACTTCCTTAGAAGCATATGAGTTTGTATAGCCTGATTTACTGAGTGTTTACCAATACATGTCTTACTTAACTAATAAGATCATTGCATTAGTTTGTCCTGTAAAATAGCAAAAGTTCATTCCCAACTTGAACTTCTCTTTTCTTACAAAATCATTAGTAGTCATTCATGTAGAGTTCAGAATTTATAGTCAGCTTAATTATAAGATTATAACATATAACAACTAAACTTGAATGATTTCACAAATAATCAAAATATGTTCTCAGGGTTTTAGACAAAAATAGCTAGGACTTTTATCGATTCAATTTATCATTGTCAATCTATAATGCCCTCCATCTTCCCACCTAAGTAGGACTGTATTGAATCGAAGTACATATGTTCTACTTTATAAAGAGTTCGACTTTACATATATACTATAAATTCATTGGCTAAACTTGGATCGAACAAGTTGCCCCTATAAAAATGGCAACAGAACGATAAGCTATATAATAACCTTCATCCTGCAATATTATTGCAGAACCTTTAGCTTTGTCTCACACAAGTTTTATGTCTTTAGGTGGATTTTGGAAGGTATAATAGAATGACATATTTCCAGAGACTACAACTCTCTTAGCCAATCGGTTTGGCACAAGATTGGATTCCCTAAAACAATCAGTAATGTATTTGCACTTAAACATGGGCCAGAATTTGATTGTTGAAGTTTACTGCCTGCTTCAACTTTAGGTTGTTTGTATTTTCTGTTTTCATCATCTTGCTCACCTTTTTAGTTGAGTTACAGCCAAATCTTGTTATATCCTTAATATACTAACCATTTTATTCTCTCATTTGCTGCAAAATCTTAATTCTACTAAATGTGCAACATTGCAAAGTTGTTGCTGCAACACTGCGAAGTTGTTGTTGCATTACTGCGAAGTTGTTGCTGCAACAATGCGAAGTAGTTGCTGCAACACTGCGAAGTTATTGCTGCAACACTGCGGAGTTGTTGTCGCAACATTGCATAGTTGTTGCTACATAAGCTTAATTATGTTGCTAAGACTTTTCTCCATATTCTACATCATTTTTAATCTTTAATTTTCTCCGTCTTCCCAGTCGGTTTCCTTTCTTTTTGGCATTACTAACTGAATTTTACTTACAAATTCAGTAAATATATATGTCATGAAATTTCTAAAACCTTAAGGCATTCATTGTACACTTGTTCAAAATGTCATTTTTTAAAAATATCTATAAGAAATTCAATTAAAGAAGAAAATAGAAAATGAAGCCATCAATATATATGTTTTGGTAATTAGGAAGATTTTTGTTAATCACCAAAGTTGCAGAATTACAAATTTTAGCAGATCAACATAATCTGAATTTTCATAATATGTTTTCTCAGACTGAACTATTCTTGTCCCTCTTAACTTTGGTACTCCCTTACAATATCAATGACCTTACAACTAAAATGTACAAATATTAACCAAGACTTTAGTATAATAGCCTGCAACCTTAGTAATGCATATACACGTTATCCTTTTGCACAAAACTAAATTAGTAGTCTCGAGTTCCTCAAACATTCTTGTGTTTTTTTCAATCCAAAGTGTGTGAATGAACTCAACATGTATCATCTGTAGTAATTGTGCCATGTGACTCTTTAATTCCTTTGGTGTTTGCTATGATCTTGTTGCAAATCTGTACCTAGGATGGAGGGTAGCTTCATAACGGAGACTGATCTTGGACCATAACTGCTTAGCAAATATGCAAGTTGAGACTAATTGAATTATGGTCTTAGGTTCCTGTTTACATAAAGGAAAGTGAGATCAATTTGTATGCCCCAAAAACTCAATCTATCATTTGTTAGCAGTTTTTTGAACCATATGTTAGTATTCTACCATGCAACTGCAATCACATTGAAAAAATAACTTTTGGTTTAGCTTGATTATGAAACATTACTCATTTTCACGAAACTTTAGGTAGAGTACCCTATAGTTGTAGATAAAATTTGATTTGTTGACCCTTTTGAAGTTAAGAGCTTCCACTTTTAGTATAATATGATATGCATCTTTTGCGCATGAATCTATAACTCAAAAAGTAAATGATTAGTTCTTACTAGTTGGTTGTTATACTATTGTATTTTTATATCTATTTTACATGCACCAAGATTATGGCGTATAATAGGTGTCTCAAGATTCTCAAAAAAGAGGTACTAGTATTTTATTTGCTTCTATGTGACTTTTTGTTGTTGTTAGTTGGCTTGACGTTTAGTTTTGTTGAACTTACATTCAAATTTGCAGGTCTATTGGAAAAAAAGGCAAAAAAGTGGTTGAAGTGGCTCATGATGCTAGGATAAATGAAACTAGTATTTATTTTCTTCTATATAATATTTTTTTTTGTTACTGAACTTGATATTTTTGTTTTGATTGACTTGATTAAAATATTTTAGCTCCTTTTGAATCTGAATAGGCAAAAAAAATTGCTGAAACAACTAGAGATGATGAGAGAAGTAATACTACTATTATTTGTGTAATCCTTTTGTTGTTAATGTACTTGAACTTTTAATTTTGTTGAAATTTATTAAAACTTGCATGGCCACTTTTTCTCCTTAAAATTCTTGTTTGGTTTGACTTACTTTAAATTTTGCAGGTCCATATGAATCTGAAAGGGCAAAGAAAGTGAGGGGAACAAATATTTGTAAAAATGTTTTGCGACTGAGACCTGGAGAAAAAATAAAGTCATGTTCTACCAAAATCGAGTCATTGGGCTGAATCACACCTCATTTATGAGACACTTGGTTCTGCTAGATCCTGATCATAATATGTGCCCGCTACAGGTACACTCATTGTTGGACAACGAAGAGCATAATCTTGAGCACATGTGGGGAGCTGTTACAGTAAGGATTGCAACTTTACCTCTCAATTTTTCTCTGACTGTACAATGTATTAGATAGGGGGTCACACAAGACAAACCTTATACTTTCACACCGTATCCCCATACACATTAATCTGCTTCTTGTCAATAATTTTTTCTGATTAGATAGCCACAATTTAAATTTTGTAGATCATATTACAACATGAAATAAGTCTATATTGATTAGCATTCCTTGAATTTGAGTCTTTAGAGATAATTCAGATCATAATAGCATTCACATGTTTTAATAGTTTTCATCTTCTAAAACAATCTTATTCAATCTTTAAAGAATTCACTACCAAAGCAATTAGGGTGAATTTACTCTTGTTCTCATTAATACTAAGCATAATTGCCTGTATATCCTTCTCATTGGAAGGCCTCAGGATATCACATTCCTGAGTCACTGTTAAAGTTTGTTCTTGACCAAAGATTTTGTTACTAGCCTTCTTTTAATGGCCTACTGAATCACCTTGCATAGAATGAATATAACTATAAAAAACATCAACCATCTCTCCTAATCATGATGTGTTTTCCATTGCCCAATATGATTTTGGTTACAAACAGATACTTACATGTTTCCTCAACAGTAGAGCTACACAAGTAACATTGCAAGTCATCTACAGGTATATTCAATTGAGTCAATCTCCCCTTAGTGAGAAACCTCTCCTTTGTAGTTAGCGATACAATAAACATATGTTTTACTGTGCTAGTGTATTCCAGATTAAGGCAGTAATTTCAATCTTTACTTAGCTTCCTAGGATAACCAAATAGCTCTTCAAAATAGAGTACCTCGCTCCTGAAGATAGGTTGTATCTCCCCTATGTACACCACACTCTCACGCCATCCTCCAATAGTAACCTTAGCTTAACTGTGTAGCTCAATCAAGTATATATCCATCCTTCATGACTTGTGATCAGATTATTGTTAATGAGCTTGCACACTGTACATAAAACTTTACAGTGGGGATGATAGTGTAGGCATCAAATTCTTCGCGGATCATGATTCTCTATATGACAACATCAGTTTGAGTTTCAACTAAATTTGTGCTTCATCCATGAAAAGAATCATACTATTCTTGAGCACGAGCCTCCTTAAGCAAATGAGTTGCCTTTGTTCAGTCTTCGTGGATCATGATCCTCTGGATGACAACATCACTTTGAGTATCAACATAATTTGTTGCTTTATCCATGAACAGAATCTTACTATTCTTAAGCATGAGCCTCCTTAAGCAAAGGAGTTGTCTTTGTCCAACACTCCAATTGTCTCCACTTTCTACTACTGAGGAATTAAGTTTTCCAGGCTTTTCTGTTACCAGAAAATGATATGATACTATACTTTGGAACTGCCAGGAAAACAATAAAATTTATGTAATTATTTCAATCAAATTTACAAACGAAAGCTTGGTCATTAAAGTAAAGTAATCAACGAAGGGTTTCAGCCGCTAAAAGTACTTATAACGACTGGAATTTATTGTTTTACTTCATGGTTTTAACTACCAAATGATTATCCATGAAGGGGAATTTTTGGTCGTTGTAAGTAACTGTAACGACCGAATTAATTGTCGTTGCTAAATGACACTTAACGACCGGTAATGCAATCCGATCGTTAACCTTTAACGACAGAGCTTTTAACGACCGATGGCGACCAATTTTTTTTCGGTCGTTATAGACTTTTAACGACTGAAAGTGGATTGTTAACGACTGAATTTCCTTTCGCTAAAAGTCATTCTTCTTGCAGTGAAAATTCATTTTCCCAGTTTCTATGATTCCCATCTATGACCCGTAAGAGCGTCTATGGTTCATAGATCTAGACACCAGCCTGGATTTACATTTTTCTTTTCCAAATTTGAGGTGTTACAATCAACTTATTTTTTGACGTGCATACACTTTTGGTTACCCGAAGCTTTCAATTTCATCATTCATAGATCAAATAAGTTTTTCTATCTCTTCTTATTACTTTGTCATTTTCATTTTATTATTTAATATTCACTTAATATTATTTTCTTGTCGTTGCTTCAAACCCCATATCAAAAAGATTTTGAACTAACATGGATTAATTGCATTGCTAAAGACCTTATTCAAATAAATTTAATTTTTTTTTTCTAATTGAATTTTAAGATAAATAGATACCTCAGATATTCAACTAAAGGGGAGTTTCCATTTTCACGACAAGTTAGATTTTAACTCTTAGTTCGTTTGCTTTACCTTAAAAGCATGTTATATGTGTTACTTCTATGCATTTAAATCATCTTAGTTTATGTGTGTGTGCAAGTAGGAGCTAGATAGACTAGTTTTGAAATATCCAGAGTTGATTGTGAGGGTATTGTTATGTGTTTTCATATGATTTGATACTCCTAGCATATCGTTTCATATGATATAATATTATGCAGTTGTTAAGCATGCTTTACATTTTGTTAGCCTTAAAAGATTATTTGTATTTCCTTGTAATATCTATTTAGCTTTTTAACATAACTTATCACTATATTGGATACACAAACACAATTTATATTTCACATGTGTACTGAGCATGTTGAACTTGAATGAGCATACTTGTGTCACCAGAGTCCACTTTTTTTATATTCATTCTATTTAAAAAAGAATGACCTACTTTTTATTTTAGTCTGTTTATAAAAAAAAACCCTTTGTTGTAAAACTAAAGCAAAATAAGACAAGAAATATAGAAGATGAAAGTAATAGAAATAGGGAGACAAGAGATGAGAGCTTTTCTTATTATTTCAAGTCTTCAAGTATTCACCAAATTTTCAAGTGTATACAATATGAATCATTATGCCTCTATTTATACTGTAACATAGAGGCATACAAAATGTTAGTCATAAACATGACATTAATATGAATATAATGTGGAGGTTATGGAAGTGAAAGGTTACAAGAATAATGGTTATAAAAGTGGAGGTTATGGTTGTCTTCATAATGGAGGAAAGTAATGGAGTAACTTCTTGATGTAGTGGACATCCACAATATATTATTTTATAACACTCCCCCTTGGATGTCATAGATAATATGCCTCCTTAAAACCTTACTAGGAAAAAACCCCGTGGGAAAACATCCTAGTGAAGGAAAAACAGTACACATATCTTTTAATACGCTTTGAATGTTGCCTCGTTAAAAAGCTTACCAGGAAAACCCAATTGGGATAAAACCATGGTTAAGGAAAAGAGCTCAACACACATTTTTCTCCCCCTGATAAAAACTTTACTTGATATCTTGGAGACGATGCATTCCAATCTTATATGACAACTTCTCAAATATTGATGTTGGCAATCCTTAGTGAATAAGTTTACAAGATTATCACTTGAATTGGTCTTTGAACGTCAATCTCACCATTTTGTTGAAGATCATGTGTGAAAAAGACTTTTGGTGAAATATGTTTATGCTTTGTCCGATCTCCTTTGATTGTATCCTCCCTTCAATTGAGCTATATATTATTTTCGTATATGGTGGCTGGGATATCCTTTTCAAAAGAAAATCACATATTTTCTGAATATGATAGATCATGATTCCAACCAAACACACTCCCGACTTAATTCATAGATCAATATTATTTTTGCATGATTTGAAGGAGTGGTTACCAATGTTTGATTCTTTGAATTCCAAGATATTATTGTTTCTTCATATGTAAACAAATAGCTCATTTGTGATCGAACTTTATGCAGATCAAATAAATATTCTGCATCTACATAATCAAATCATTTCTGACTCAGAGATTGATCATTTCAATTTTATTGAAGCTCGTCTTTTCTTCTCAAAGAACACCACATATCTTCTATGTGTTGAGTCACTTGATTTGTTAGTTTCTTACCATAACTTGAATGATATTATGACAGTCGACAGTATCTTTGATATGAAGTAGCACTCAATGGTATAAATGGTTACGAGAATCTTAATTCGAATCTGTCATATAATATGGACAAATAAATGATTGGCCAAATAAAATGCACTATTCAAGTGTATTTTGTTTCACTTAGAAAGGTGATGTTTATTTTTATTCGATTCCAATACGACATAACTTATCGAAATCTCTTCATTTTTCATCATTTCCAGGTACCTGAACCTTTGCCAAGGTTTTATGAAGTGTTATGTCATAGTGCTCTTTCAAAACACTTACCTCATTATCATGACCATTTTGATAATTTGCTCCTCTCCTTCCTCAAGGAGTTTTACGTTTGGAATCGATTGGTCTATCACGCTTCTGGCGTACCATAGACTCTGTCCTTCAAGGACTATTTATTGGAGCATTTGCAGCTTAATTAAAATATTGGGTCAGCAAATACATCTGGCAAATTATTTGCAATATTTTGCAAATGAATTATCTCTTGAACTTCAAGTTAACATTTTTATTTAACGAGGATCTAGATAATTCACCCCCACACATAATTTCAGCTGCTAAACATATCTCCCCCTAATGTTAGGAAATCTAACATTCACCCCAACCTCATTTGGGGATCCATCTTTGTGCGTGATAGAGCAATAAAATCATATGTGCACACATCAAATTTTTAGATAGAAATTATTTGGTTCCTGACCCTGAACCAATTGTGATGGGAGAACCTTGTTGGCTTGATGCATACACGTTAAATAAACACATCTCATACCAAATTTTATTTAAGAGATTTGTTCTCATAATCAATAGTCTAGCTATAATTGGAGGCAAACAATTTCTACTAAACCAACCAGTATTATCAACATAATTTTATAGTTTTAAATTGTGCTCTTAATTTAACAATTCGAGCAAACAACCTTACAAAAATCAATTTTTAAGTTGACACAAATGCACATGTGACCATACCATAGATGCATTTATTAAATCATAATAGTGAACGGTCCACATGGCAGGTGAACGGGACCATATTCACCTTTCTATATGTTCCAAATAATTTCAGGGGATACAATCCCAACCTTAGTTGATACAGTCATCATTTTGTCATGAGAACAAGCAACAAAAGAGAATCTTGAAGAATCTTTTATTTCTTCAAACATATAGTCACGTGAATTCTTAACTTCTTTTGCATCACTCTAAACCGGAATGGCCAACCGGTTATGCCAACTGATATTTATTCTAGTAAACTTTTAGTTTACTTTTGCATGTGATTTCTTCATCATACTCATATTTTTATTCAACAAACAAGAGAAAGGAGGGTAACCTTTTATGTAAATATTCATAACCCGCTTTGATTGTAGTAATCCTAAGATATTTAATCTTTCAATAATTTATAGTCTCAATATAATAATTTTCAATTCCTTCGAAACTTAAAAAGTTTCTTTTGAGACTTACTACAATCCCAATATTATGAACAATTTCATTCCGGGTAGTAACAAATCAGCTCTTTCGGAACTCTCAATTAATTTTGTGTACTACCATAAATTTCACAACACCATTTTTATGGTGACCATCTCCTTCAAGGAGAAAATTATTGTTATTGTCATGGTTAAAATTATTACATGTAAGACTTATTTCTTGACAACCAATGACAAATTTGTGTTGTCACACAACAACATTTATTTTGATCATCACCACAACCTTCATAGAAAAGATTTATTTTTTTTCTTTTGTCCTCCAATAGTTCATAATAAAACATACCACAATATTTGTGTAGTACTCAAAGTATATGACCAAAATGACCATTTATGTCAAAATATTTCCTTTCAACCTCTCAAACCTCCCGTAGAGGTGAGATGTGACATTCATCCAACAATACATGAACATGTTCTTATCCATACGAACACAAGTCACATTTTCTTCAAGAAATGGACTATAACCATTTGTACATTCTTCATAAGTTTTTATTAGAAACTCATTGTCATGCTTCGGCATTATCAAATTTATGTGACTTACCTCAACATCACTTTAAGAGGTCAAATGTACCAATTGTACTACCACTTTGTATTCCTTTATTTTGATGGAGGATTTACAAAACTTTTCAATTTGAGTTGCACCAACAACGATGTGCCCAATAATTTTTCATATCACTTTGATGGATAAAAATTACATTCACATTTGAAGGAGCATCTTAAGAAACAATGTGTCCAATAACCTTTCATACCACTTTAATGGACAAAATTACCTTCACATTTGAAGGACCATCTTAAGAACCCATAATGTTCTTCCTTTTAATTACCACAATGATGACCATTAACATTTTACCACACCCATATTCATACATTCAACCACTCGTCATTTTTCAGACATATTATGCACTGCTACCACATTCACTTAAGAGAATGGAGCAAATTAATTGGGTAAATTTCATGACTTTCAGTCAAATTATAAAACTTTATGTTAGTCATCATCATATCATCACTATAGTGCATTAGGACTTAAACCCAATGTCTTACCCATATAAAGACGCCTTTGGTCATAAATCAATGGGACTTGAACCCAACTTCTTATTATCATGGTGCACCGAGACTTTAACTCGATGTCTTACCCACTTGGTGCGGTGAAACCTGAATTCACCGTCTTACCCTCAACCAATGTCTTAATAAATCAAATGCATTACCAAAAAATAAATATTGAATACCATAAATATAATCTGAATTTGACTTAAAATTGAATAAAAATGAACAAAACTAATTAATTAGAACAACATGTTGGAACCATATAAAAGTCCTAAGTTAATATAAATTAAAACATTTTAATAGTCCCTGTTAATATTGTTATGAAGATTATCATAATTTACTAACCATTTTAAAATAACCACAAAACAAGCTTTGTTAGTACAAATAATATATAGGATATGAAGTTACCTTGCAACCGAAGAATTACTAGGATAATTCATAAAAATCAAGAAATACCTACCATTGATTCTTGACGGAGAATGAGCAACTCGTGCTGATAACGTGTTGTAAAACTAAAGCAAAATAATACAAGAAATATAGAAGATGAAAGTAATAGAAATAGGGAGACAAGGATGAGAGCTTTTCTTATTATTTCAAGTCTTCAAGTGTTCACCAAGTTTTCAAGTGTATACAATATGAACTATTATGCCTCTATTTATAGTGTAACATAGAGGCATACAAAATGTTGGTCATAAACATGACATTAATATGAATATAATGTGGAGGTTATGGAAGTGAAATGTTATAAGAATAATGGTTATAAAGGTGGATGTTATGGAGGTCATGGTTATCTTCATAATGAAGGAAAATAATGGAGTAACTTCTTGATGTAGTGGACATCTACAATATATTATTTTATAACACCCTTTCCTTTTTTGCAATACTTTAATTTTATATTTCCACCTGACATGTTTAAGACTACAAGATTAAACAACATTTTGATACATTTGATAATAACTTTAATTTAGAACCACATAATTTTTTTTAAGTGTGTGTGATACCATCGTACCAATTTTTTTTTTTTTTTTTTTTTTTTTTGAAGAGAATCAAGGATCCGAACAGTCCTGACTCCTATAAATTAAGGACCATTTTGATAATTTCTTTGTAAAATTAGATTTAAACAGAACCAAAGAAGCATAGTGGTAGGACTTGGGAGAAAGGTTTGTCAGCTTGAAAAAAAGCTATACTTTACTCTTCCTTTTTGAGTTGTGTTTCTTTGTGTGATCTAATGCTTTTCTCAATTTGAGAGAGAGGAGAAGAAGAAGAGACCATCTTTCTTCCCAAAAAAACTAGCAGCATTGCAGTTTGCTTTTCGGTCCTTGTGTCGGTAAAGCCTTTTTTGTAATTGGGCAAGTGGATTTCTTAATTGCGTATAGCTGTCTACACGTACACTACCCCACTTTATACTGCCAGTGTCCGTGAGCCTCACAGCATTATTTGCAATTTTGGTGTTCTCCACACTTTGTTTGAACTATTTTACCCAATACTGTTTCTTTCCATCCGAATAACTGAAATTGCGTCCTCTGTTAAAGGTCTACATGCACGGCTTAAGCCGGCTAGGCAATGGCGTGTCTCCGCCATCCTCCCCTCGTTTCCGTCATGCCCGGAATAAGAACACTGATCTATCTGCTAGTTTCACCAGTGGTAATTGTCAAGTAAAGCTGCAGAATTTTGCAGAGAAGTTAGGTTTTATGATAGTATCTGCTGTTTATAGGCGAAGAGGGGTGTTACTTTTTGCTCCCTTGTTGTATATATCTGGAATGTTGTTATATATGGGTGCTTTAGGCTTTGATGCATCTCGTACAAGTGGTGGGGGAACCGGGCTGGATCCAATTGGATCAGTTTACAGGAGCCCACAGGTTTTTGAAAAGCTCTGGCCATTAATGGAGGCTGAGAACAATGGAAGCTCTAATTTGGTAATCTACTTACAATTTCTTCTCTTTCACTTCCCAGGTTTTCTTTTAGTGTGATTAAATTTCTGATATGATGTTTGTTACATGTAAGTTGGCTTGTTTGGTTAGATTCTGGAACCACAATTTTGAACATGAAATCTTAGAAAGGTAACTTGTGAACTTTAATCATGAGAATAAATTTGAGGTGTAATGAGCTTTTAGTGGCACATATCCCCTATTAGATATTCTGTCTATTTTGTATATTGCCTTACTGCTTTAGCGTTGAAAGTATAAGTTGAATTGGTTCTAATGTACTAGCTTAGTTGTATTTATGATTAAAAATGTACTAGCTTAGTTGTATTTATGATTAAAAATGTACTAGCTTAGTTGTAATAGTAGCTTAAGATATTGTTCAGGTTGTTATTAAATTAATGACTGTGAGTTAGTTACAGGTTAGTGAGTTGGTTAGATGATTAGTATATAAATAGCTCTTGTGTTAGTTTCATTGAGTCAGTATAGTATCCATTTGAGCTCTCTGGAAAAACGCCTACGCAATTCAAATATGAGAAAGTAGTCACTAAAAAGATGCACGGTGCTACAAAAATTAGATTATGAGAAAATAGTCACCGGTAGGATGCACGGTGCTTCACAAATCAGATATGAGAAAGTAGTCATTAGAAAGCTGCACGATGCTATACAAATCAGATATGAGAAAGTAGTCACCAGAAAGATGCACAGTGCTATGCAAATCAGATATGAGAAAGTAGTCACCAGAAAGATGCATGATGCTATGCAAAGTAGTCACCAGAAAGATGCATAGTGCTATGCAAATAAGATATGAGAAAGTAGTCACCAGAAAGATGCATGATGCTATGAAAACACTGACAGATATGGGGTTGACACAAAACAAACATAGAAAGTCATCAAAAATTGATGAACGGTACCCTTCGGGGTGGCCAACTGGTTTGGGCTTGGGACTTCCATGTTGGAGGTCTCAAGTTTGAAACCCCTTGCCAGCGTAAGCAAGGGGTTTGCCTTTTAGGTCGAGCTTGTCGCACTGGATTTGCCTAGTGCGGGTTACCTCTCGTATGTGGTTTGCGAGCTACCATAAGAGAGGGGGTTTTACCCTATGCGCACCCAGAGGGTAGCGGATGCGGGTTTTCCTTATCATAAAAAAATTGACGCACAATGACCTGTTTGATTGAGTTTTCTCCCCCTAAATATGGGGTTCATGCATATATCATTGGCCTTATTTTTTGTAACATAACTATTGGCCAAATGAATGACATACATGGGTCAAAGTTGTCCGCCAGCTGCAGAAACTCTTTGATTCTCTATTAGGATCGTAGAAGCTCTACCGTGTGAGAAATATATGAGAAAATATTATTGATCTGTGTATCTACATTATTATATTGAGATCCTATTTAAAGACACTACATTAGACTTCTTTTCCAACTAGGACACTACGTTACAATCCTTTTCCAAGTAGGATTTTATTTACTAATCTTTTTCCAATTAGTCCCATTCCTATTCTAACAAGATGATAATTTGATCCTTAATGGAGTAAAAATGATAATTTTTCTTGTTCTTTCTTTTTGTCTTCCTACAATTTATTTCACATAGTTCTTTTTGCAGTGTGTGTATGGAATATCACTTTTGAGTTTGTATGTATTCTCTAAATAGTTGTTTTGCAATTGTCTTTTTGGTGAATATTTGTTATGGAAGTTCATAGCACTAACCCGAAAGTTTGTTTGGTGTGAACTATGCAGTTAACAAATGTGTGGAATCCTAAGTTGCATCAAGTTTGGAAGCCTTGTATTGCCCATACTGTTTCTCAAGAAGGTTTTCATTTTTTTCAGCCAGTAGCAATGCTCCTATTATTTGTTTATTTTTCTTGCAGTTAGTGTTAAATTCTCTGAACTTTTATATTGATGCAAAGCAGTATACTTCCTTAGTCTCAAAGTAAGATTGCTAATGTTTGAAATTGCCCAATTACTGCTTTCAAGAGTTAAAGATGGTTAGCTACCATGCCAAGAACATATCAAGAAAGTATCTCTGGTCTTCTTTATCCAGTTCTAACAAACTCTCCCATCTGCCCTTTCAGCTCCATAAAGGAATTAAAGAAATCTAAATAGGAAACTATTTGGATTTCTTTGATTTGCTAGGGCATATAGGACAGCCTAGTGGTGGCAAAATGAGCCCATATTTTGTTAACTTGCCCAACCTGCCCATTTTTCAATGGGTTGGGTGAGTGATATTTTGTACGGGTAAAATTTGGGTTTCAACCCATATTTAGCCCATGGAAATATGGGTAAGTAGGGGTAAAATATGGGAAAACATGGATTTGCTACATTTGTGAATAATTTTCCTCATCAAAGTTCTATTTTTCACTATCGCTACTTTCTGTATCTGGTACCATAATTATGTTTTTCTCTTTCTTCTATCTGTTATACATGATTAAAAATGTTGTGGAATGAATATGATGTGAATTACTTTCTTGTTTGGGTTTTAAAATATCAAAGGAAGAATTCATATTTTGGCGTTAATAGGAAGTTGAGCACTTGAACAGTACATATGCATGAAAGTCAATTTTAATGGATATATGCATTCAAAGTACTTCTGCCAAAGATCTATTACGAATGGCCCAAAAAAGATTTAAACTTTTCTCTCAGGCACTAATATCGAGATGATTGTCTAGATTGATATTTCTTTCTTTCTTCTCCGGTGATCCTTCTGATCACCGGAAGCTACCTCTCCTTTCCTTCTCTTTTCCCTCCTAAATTTTTTCTAGAACTAACCCTCGATGGACGACACTATATACTTCGCAGTTGGATTTAAATCCTACGATATCACACGAACACCCGGAACAGCAGGTGATTGGTATGACTGGACAGAAAGAAGCAGGAACTTCGTCACAAGAACAACCTTCAACGCCAAAGCATTGGAATGGATCTCTCAGACTCTACGGGAGGCCTCAAAAACAAAGGGGAATACGGTGCGAAGATGGAAGAAAAAGGATGCTTTCTCAGAGATTTATTGTGCCAGAAATTACAACAAGTATGGAAGGTACATTAGCTTGATAAACATCAAAGGCAGAAGAAGGGCAGTTATTATCATCCCTGAAATGACTCTCAACTCAGGATGGTCAGGAATTGCAGAAAAGATTGAGAGATTTATCAGCAGCCATAAACACGTGGGGAACCGAGGAGTACATAGGTTGGTGGATAAGAGTATACCGTATGCAGAAATTCTAAAGAGCATTAAATGGGCAAACAAGGGGAATATTGGTTCTAGGGAAGAGGGAATACTCAAGAGGGGAGATAGAATATGCATTAATGATAATGCAAACTCATACAGTGAAGTTTTAAAGAAGAGTTTAGTGGGAAAATTTGTATACAGTAAAGGTGAAGCCCCAACCCTTGTAGATATCAGAAGGTGGACAAATGACCTTTGGAAGCAGACTTATGGCTTGAATATTTACGAGATGGGAAACGATTACTTCTTATTTGAGTTCTCCTCCATGATCACGGCAGAACAAGTAGTTGAAGGTAATTGGAGTTGGAGGAACTCTCCAGTGCTTTTCCAATGGTGGAATCCGACGATATGTACATCATTGGAGACAGAGAGAGCTAGAACAACATGGGTCAAAATCGTTGGTATGCCCCTTCAGTTTTGGTCCCACGGGGTGTTCAAAGCCATCGGTGATTTCTGCGGAGGATGGGTCGAAACAGAGGAGGAAACACAACTACGAAATCACCTAAAATGGGCGAGAATCAAGGTCGAAGGTGATGGCACCAAAGTACCTAAAGAGGTCACGATAGACGATGGAAACCTCCAATTCACAATGCAAATCTGGACTGAAAGTCCTGCAAGGGTGTTCGCCGGAGAAGAACAGAGCCAAAAAATCTCTTCGAAAGTGGATATTACCCAGCGGTCCAAAATATTTGTACCAAAGGATCATGAGTTGCATCGTACTTTGGACAGTGATATGTCAGCCACAGCTGGACAACCACGTGCAAATACAGAGACACGTGAGGAGGGTTCCAAGTTTAAATTAATGGGCCAAGACCGACCTGTAGGTCATGACCCAACAATTAACTTGGGCCTCAATTGTAAAGGTGGGCCGTTCATAATCCCTCAGACAAAGGAGAAAGCATGTGAGGGTCACGTGACTTTTAATGAAAGGGCAAAGGAGGGCCTGACTAATCTTAAGACCCTGGCTACGCAATTCCTCGAAGCTTTTAGTTCCTGGGAATCATCGTCAGTGGTAAACTTGGTTGAACAGACACCAATTTCCAAATAGAGAGAGGCATACGACATCCAACAGGGGGTAATGGCCCAAAACAGATTAGATAAAAATCTGGGAAAGCAATTACAAGAGGTTGGGGAAGACTCAAAGTCGCCGGAAAATTTCGAAGTTGGACACAGTATGCAGATACAACAGATTCATGATGTCGAACCAGTGTCTACCAATATGCCTGAAATTCGGCAAGATCAAGAGGGTGAGGCATCACAATGGATCAATGCCCATATCATGGAACTGAGTGCCGCATATGGGGTTGCTTTCGAAGGATTTAGGGAAGAAACACATGCCCTACTGATGAGATTAGATGAGAGAAAGGCAGCACTGGAAAAAATCTGCAGTCCTGTCTGAACCAAGAAGTGGAGGGATCCAGAACAAAAGGGAGAGTCTTGAGTTTGACTTTCAAATGAAGGTAAAATTACTATCTTGGAATGTAAGGGGGATTAACAATATTTCTACAAGAAATCTTGTTAAAAGTGCTATGCTCAAGTGGAAAGCAGATGTTTACTGCTTCCAGGAAACAAAGGTGAATAAAGATGTGGATAGCTTTGCCAAACATCTATGGCCCAGCAGGTGGATGCGTTGTGGGTATTTGGAAGCTGATGGAAACAAGGGGGGGATCTTGATTATGTGGGATCGCAGGGCAGTTTTCAATCACCTATAAATTCGAAGCAGTGCATAATTCTTTTAATTGGTTTCTCACTGGTGTATATGCTCCTCACATTAGAAGTGAGAAGCTAGAGTGCTGGGAAGAAGTAGCAGCGGTTAAAGAATTATGTGAAGGACCTTGGGTGACGTGTGGCGATTTTAACACAGTCAGAACTATGGCAGAAAGGAGAGGCTGTAGCAGAACCACTAATGTAATGACCGACTTCTCCAAGTGGATAGATGAAATGGAGCTACATGATCCTCATCTATGCGGGGGAAACTTCACATGGTTCAGAGGGCCAAATCATCACAGTGCCGCTAGATTAGACAGATTTCTTTATTCAGTAGAATGGGAGGAGTTTTTCAAGAACATTAAACAGATGGTCATGCCTAGAGTGACGTCTGATCACTGTCCTATTTTGCTACAATGTGGTGACTGGGGAAAACAGAAACCCTACTTCAAGTTCGAGAATTGGTGGCTTGAGATAGAGGGTTTCCGAGAACAATTACAGGAATGGTGGGATGAATTTGAAGTGATGGGATGCCCTGATTATATACTTAGCATGAAGCTAAAGATGCTCAAGCCAAAAATCAAGGAATGGAGCAAGCGAGTCTGTGGTGAACTAGGAACCAAGAAGAACAACCTATTAGCTGAATTGGCTGATATTGATCTGGCTCAAGATACCAGGAACCTAAACGAAGACGAAATGATGGTAAGGGCAACTGTCCTAGTAGAACTGGAAAAGCTGGCAGAAAATGAGGAAGCTAGGTGGAGACAAAAATCTAGAGTTCTATGGCTAAAACAAGGCGACAACAACACAAATTTTTTTCAGAGAATGGCAACAGCACACAAGAGATACAATGCTATTGACAAACTGTTAGTCAGAGGGGAGGAAATCAAAGATCCAGAATAAATCAAAATTAGCATGATTGAGTTCTATAAGAACTTATACACTGAACCAGAAGGTTGGAGGCCAGCTTTCGCAATTGCAAATTGCCCCAGAATCTCCCAGGAAGATCAAGAGTGGCTGCATAGGCCATTTACTGAAGCTGAGGTACTGGGTATCTTCAAACAGTGTGATGGTGACAAAGCCCCCGGCCCAGATGGCTTTACAATGCGCTTCTACAAGGAATGTTGGCCGACCTTGAAAGAAGACCTGATGCAAACAATACATAATTTTCACCAGAACGAGTTTTTTTGAGAAGTCTTTCAATGCTACCTTTGTAGCACTTATTCCCAAGAAGCATGGAGCAGAAGAGCTAAAAGACTTCAGACCAATAAGTCTAATTGGTGGAGTCTACAAAATCATAGCCAAGCTTATCACTGAGAGATTGAAGACAGTTATGGGAACTCTAGTGGACGAACATCAGATGGCATTCTTGAAGGGCAGACAAATAATGGATGCGACCCTTCTGGCAAATGAGTTGGTGGACTCGAGGGTGAAACAAAATAAACCAGGAGTGCTTTGCAAGCTCGACATTGAGAAGGCCTACGACCATGTGAATTGGGATTTCCTCCTCAAAGTATTGAAAGATATGGGGTTTGGCGACAAAAGGGTCAACTGGATTAAATTCTGCATATCCACTGTGAAATTTTCACTTATAATTAATGGTAATCCAGAGGGTTTCTTTCAATCACAGAGAGGTCTGCGACAAGGCGACCCCATGTCACCTTTTCTGTTCATTCTAGTTATGGAAGGCCTAAACTCCATGATTAGGAAAGCAAGGGAGAATGGATGGATTAGAGGTTTTTGTGCTAACATAAATATGAACAATGCTATGGAGGTATCCCATCTACTGTATGCAGATGACTCCCTTGTATTTTGTGATGCAGAAGTTACACAAATAAGGCACCTGAGAGCTATCCTAACAATCTTTGAGGGCATTTCGGGACTTCATGTCAACTGGCACAAAAGCTGCCTCTATCCAGTGAACCAAGTCCCTAATATGCAGACCCTAACTGAGAATCTAGGATGCCAAGTGGCCTCCCTTCCTACTAAATACCTAGGAATGCCTCTTGGAGCAAAAAATAAAGAGCTAGAAGTGTGGTGTGAGGTTCTGGAAAGAAGTGAGAGGAAATTAGCAAGATGGAAAAGCCAGTATCTATCTTTGGGTGGCAGGCTGACTCTTATAAAATCAGTCATGGACAGCCAACCTACCTATATGATGAGTCTATTCCCACTACCAGGTAACATAGAGAAGAAAATCAACAAGGCTAGAAGAGCTTTCCTATGGCAGGGCAACAAGGAGAAGAAGGGGTACAATCTAGTAAAATGGGATAAGGTGATCCTTAACAAAAAACAGGGTGGGATGGGCATTAAGAAGCTAGGTGCACAGAATGAAAGTCTACTGAAGAAATGGTTATGGAGATTCTGTTGTGAAGATGTGGCACTATGGAGGAGATTCATTTCACAAAAATATGGGCTCCAGAATAGTTGGACCACTGAGGAGGTGACTGGTACTTTTGGATGCTCCGTGTGGAAAACAATTAGAAGACTGTGGCCCTCTTTCATTAACAACCTGAAGTACAGAATTATGGATGGGGAGAAGACAAGTTTCTGGAATGAATTGTGGATCGGGGAAGAGGTTCTGAGGACTACCTTTCCTGATCTATACATCTTGAGCTTGCAACAGATGGATAAGGTGGCACAAGTATGGAGTCCTCAAGGGTGGAACTTGATTTTTAGGAGGGCCATGAATGATTGGGAAATAAATAGAGTAGCTGATTTGCTGCAGACTCTAAATGCTTTCCCAGGAGTAAGTGTAGGTTCTGATTTGCCAATTTGGAAACTACATAGCAAGGGGTCTTTTACCGTGAAATCATGTTATTGGAGTTTGAACTTCAGCCAGACAATAACAGCAAAATGGCCTTGGAAACTGATTTGGAAGGTTAAAATACCACACAAAATCTCATGTTTCAGCTGGCTGGTGGTCAGGAGAGCCTGTTTAACACACGAAGTACTACAGAGAAGAGGTATTCACATTTGCTCTAGGTGTTTTATGTGTGAGCAAGAGGCAGAGATAAATAGTCACTTGTTCATTCATTGCAAAACAGCTGTAAATCTGTGGAACATGTTCTTCTGTTTACTTGGGATAAGTTGGGTAATGCCCAGGACCTCCTTTGATATGTTGAAAAGCTGGGAAGGAGTTGGTAGAAGGGGATCACAAGAAGATTGGTGGAGAAGTATCCCAGCATGTGTTTGGTGGACTTTATGGAAAGAGAGAAATGAAAGATGTTTTGAAGGAAAAGCTAGCTGTTTCCAGAAGATCAAGACGAAGAGTATAAGTCTTTTGTATTTTTGGTGTAAACATGATATAGTGGGGGAAATAGATAGTTTAGTTGATTTCAAAAGACAATTGTAAAGCCTCCTATCTAGTCTTTTAATCTCGATGAAGCCCTTAGGGGTTGTAAATCCCCCATCAGCTTTTGATTGATGGGTTTTTTGGTGTGAATACACAGTTACTATTATAAAAAAAAATGTACTTCTGCCAACTATCATGTGTGGTTAGGTGTTACTTGCAAAGATATAAATAAAATTCTATGCTAACAAATCCATTTATGAAAAGTTTTTGATTACTACCTAGTATTAGGTATTTCAGACCGAACTATCGGTTTCTTCTCTGCTTCTAGGGATGGCTATGGGTGGAGTGGTTGTGGGGGGGAAACCCGCGTAGACTTTAACCCGTCCCCCATGGCAAAAATTTCTATTTTCAACCCGCCCCACCTGGCCTCGTATAATTGCCCCACCTGGCCTCGTATAATTTTCTAGTTTTTTGTTAGATGACTTTGGTAGTAAAATATGATATTCATAAATAGAAAAAAAGCATTGTCTTGCTAAGTCGTTTTAATTAATTTATATTGTTATTGTAATTCTTTATTAAAACAAAGTTATTTTCTTTCACAGATGAAGCTTATATACAGTTTCTTTTTCCAGTTTCCCTCAATCTCTAGGCAATTTCCATTCTTTTTCTCCTCTGTTTTGCAGCATTTTGCTTTCTCAACCCCCCTCCCTTCCCCCGATAGTACTTTGAATAAGGTGTTAAATAAACATGCTTAGCTCAGTATATAATTTAGAGAAACTGTTAACTAATATAACAATAGTTTCTTACTAACCACTCTGATGTTGAGCACAACCAGTGATTTATTTATTACTATTCCTAGCAGATTCTAGCTAATCAGATATATTAATAATTCTTTAATGCTATATATAATTAGTTAAATCAACTGCCCTTAATTCCTAATAAAATGCAACTAGAATCTCTTCTATAATTTGAGCAGAAGATAAAGTTTTTCTCCTGTAAGTGTCAGTTCCGAAGTGTGAAGGGAGAAAACTTGCACCCTGCCTTGCACCCGCATAAAACCATACTTGCCCTGCGCCGCATAAGGCAAAGCCGCCCCGTTGCCATCCCTATCCCTTCTTCTTTTACTTTTTTTTTTCTTCTTCTTAGTTGTTGTACAGTAGTATTTTTCGAATTTATAGCAATTGAAAAATAGTGTTTTGAAGAAATTGAGAAATTTGAAATATAAAAAGTGAGATTAATCAAATGGGTTTTGAAAAAAAATGAAAAATCACTATTATTGCAAAATGGATTTTTTATATTTGCTGTTCTTTTGACAAATTAGTGATTGGGATTTGTTCTTTATGATATATAAAATGTATGTTTCAAATTTGAGCTTATTTGAATAGATTTTTTTTTTTTGATGACAAAAAATTAAACGCTAACATATTTGAATAGATTTTGGTTCTTGAATTGTTGAAATTCGCAGAACAGTTTTATTTAGAATTTCGACTTTCGGCTTAAGGAGATAAATTTGGGTTAGGACCCAAACCATATTTTACCCAACAGGTTTTTTACCCGTTGTAATATGGGTGGGTTGCAACACAACCCATTTTTGTCAAATCCATTTTCAACCCACCCATTTGCCACCACTAGGTCTTTGGCTGCCCTTGTTGAATATCCAAAATCAACTTATCCTTATGGCCTTGTTAAAGAGATTCTGAATTATTAATGTCTAGTAATGGATATTATTTTTGTGCTTCAAGGTTTTGCAGAACTGCCAAAGTCGAATGGCTACCTCATAATTGAAGCAAATGGTGGATTGAACCAACAAAGGTTATCGGTATGTTCTTTAGATATATTTTGGTCTGTTGGATTGCCATCTTGAGAGAATTTGTGAACGCAGCCCAAATTTGGTTAACTTTTTTTTCTTTTTCCTCTTGTTTAGTGACTGCATAATTTTGTTGCTCTGAAATCCGTTTTAGTGGCAAAATTTAATTTGTTCACATGCACACTACAGATTAGATAAATGTTGTATTTAAATAATTTTAGTTTAGCCCATTTCAGTTGTTCACTAAGGGCAATTCAAATAGTTAAAGTACCCTTCAATAAGAGGTAGCAGCGAAGGTTCCTAACTGACTTCTATGCTCCAATATTATATCTAAAAATTCTTTATTAGCTTGAAAAAGTTTGTACAAAGACTGCAGTTTTATTGTTCTGAAGGAACTATTATAAAAAGAAAGCAAAAGGTGAACACAACCGACCAACTATTCCTAATAGAATAAGAGGAAATGAAAGAAAAACAAGCTGAATTGTGAGTTGATGAGAGAGAGTAAGAGAAATGCTTCTTGCTCCTTATCAAAAAGTAGGAGATGTCTTTTTGTAGAATTTAGTAGGAGGAAACAATAATTCTCATTCATATGTTGCTTTACAGTCTGATACAGTAGTTTTAGGAAAACTATACACAATAATAAGGAAACTAATGTCTAAGCTTGAGGGATTCTATTTTTGAACTCAAGGGATGAGTTTCCTGAAACACCGACAACAACAAAAACAACTACTCCGCCTCAATCCCAAGTTCCCTAAAATATCAAGTTCCTATAATCAAGGATCCTGATAAATTAGGAACAGTCTTATGTGAAAAACCTTAACAAGTAAATGTAAAAGATTACAGTAGATTCTTGACACTCCCCAAAGCTGGTACATAGATATCTATCATGTCCAACCTGTTAATTAGAGATTCAGAACTCGGCTTACGCAATCCTTTAATGAGAATGTCTGTAAGTTGATGTGATGTTTATTAAATGGCATAGAGGAATTTGCCTCCTTAATATGATCTTGGACAATCCTCACCTTTTGAGCTAACTTTTGGGTTTGAGTTAGGTCCAAAGTCTATTTCTTTATGGGGCAAGTACATACATAACCATTTGGCTGAAATAGTGACAACCAGATGACCACATAAAATCAGAAGACATATTGTAGCCAAAATGTATATCATATACTATATATACACTTATTATATACTTCATATATACATTTGTTATACACTTCATATTGCACAGTGTGTATGTTATACACTTTTCATACATTATATATCCATATTATATACTTCTTTATCAGAACCCACCGTTGTCTCTGTAATCCTCCACACCCATTTTCTGGAAAAAATTGTGTGTATTTAATGTATAATCAACATATACTCCTTGCATAATATACACACCTTAATTATACACATATTATACTGTTATAATACACTGTTTACACAATGTATAAATGAGGACAAACTTGGTTGGAAAAAATATATTCTCCAGTAGTGACGATCTGGTTAATTTTCAGTTAGATCTAAAAGTTTAAAGTGTGTTTCCAGAGAGATTCATGATGGTGTGAACATGTGAGGAACAAAGAAGATAAAGAAAAGAGGATGTGAGTTGAGATTCTTACCTATGTTGCATTTTTAAACCGTTGGTCGTCGATAATGAGCTTTCTAGCTCCACTATCAGATCCATCTCCCTCATAGTTTTCTTGGCTGAAAAACCTTCAATTCCGATGGTCCATTTTTTGGTTATTTCGAGATCTTCTTAGTTATTGTATTGTCTCGGTATTCTCTGGCGATAACCGTGGTAGAGCCCTACCTATTTTAAAATCTCAAATATGTTTTTGCTTTGGTTTACTTCGATCGATGTCAACTCTAGGGTGACAAGCATGGAAAAAGGAGAGATAGAGATCACAATGGAGATGGGGGTGATGACCGGTGGGAACAAATAGCCCAGTGCTCTAAGATATCAAGCTGTTATATATCAAATACTGACAGGAT